>NC_041382.1:142335748-142418387 GCF_002162155.2 Triticum dicoccoides | reverse complement strand
TGAAGGAAATCCTAAGCTATGAAGGCATGCCCCCCAACCGAGGTTCACCTAGCAAAGTGCGAAGTAGCTAGCAGCCCCCCTCATGTCACCACAAAGGGAATACTAAGCTATGAATGCATGCCCCCCAACCAAGGTTCACCTAGCAAAGTGCGAAGTAGCAACCCCCACCCCCACATACACTTTCAGTCGGCGGGCCAGAGAGACATATCTCACCAAGATGGGTCGTAAAATGGACCAAGAATAATCTACCTTGGTCGTACAACCTCTCTCTTGTTGTTGGTCAACGTGATGGCCGTCCATGCGACCCCGGAGATGGGCTAGCTCTCCAATAATCACGGAAGTAGCTAGTTCCCGAAGACAACCACTGCATGCGTGTGGCCCAAACATATGTATGGAGATGTGTGTTTTTGAGTAACAATGGAACAACTTTGATGTGGCACCGTGATGTCGCTTGAAGCTACGTTGGTATTTCCCCAAAGAGGAAGGGATGATGCAGCACAACAACGGTAGGAATTTCCCTCAGATATGAAACCAAGGTTATCGAACCAGAAGGAGAACCAAGCAACACAACGTAAACAACACCTGCACACAAATAACAACTTCTAAAGGGGTTGTCAATCCGTTCCGGGGTAAACGCCAAATAAATAAATAAGAATACATTGCAGCAAGGTATTTTTGGGTTTTTGGTTTAGTAGATCTGAAAATAAAAGCAAGGAAAAAGTAGATTGCAAAGGCAAATATTGTTGGGGAATGTTGCAGAAAACAAAAATTTTCCTACGGTTTCACCAAGATCCATCTAGGAGTTCATCTAGCAACGAGTCATTGGATTGCATCTACATACCTTTGTAGATCACGCGCGGAAGCGTTCAAAGAACGGGGATGAGGAAGTCGTGCTCGACGTGATCCAAATCACCGGAGATCCTAGCGCCGAACGGACGGCACCTCCGCGTTCAACACACGTACGGTCAGCGTAACGTCTCCTCCTTCTTGATCCAGCAAGGGGAAGGAGAGGTTGAGGAAGATGGCTCCAGCAGCAGCACGACGGCGTGGTGGTGGTGGAGCTGCAGTACTCCGTCAGGGCTTCGCCAAGCTCTACGGAGGAGGAGGAGGTGTTGGAGAGGGAGAGGGAGGCGCTAGGGCTTAGGTATGGCTGCCCTCCCTTCCCCCCACTATATATAGGTCCAAGGGAGAGGGGGGGAGGCACAGCCTTGGCCCTTCCTCCAAGGAAGGGTGCGGCCAGGGAGGAGTCCATCCTCCCCAAGGCACCTCGGAGGTGCCTTCCCCCTTTAGGACTCTTCCTTTCCCTTATCTCTTGGCGCATGGGCCTCTTGGGGCTGGTTCCCTTGGCCCATATAGGCCAAGGCGCACACCCCTACAGCCCATGTGGCCGCCGGGGCAGGTGGCCCCACCCGGTGGACCCCCGGGACCCTTCCGGTGGTCCCGGTACAATACCGGTGACCCCGAAACTTGTCCCGACGGCCAAAATAGCACTTCCTATATATAATTCTTTACCTCCGGACCATTCCGGAACTCCTCGTGACGTCCGGGATCTCATCCGGGACTCCGAACAACATTCGGGTTACTGCATATACATATCCCTACAACCCTAGCATCACCGAACCTTAAGTGTGTAGACCCTACGGGTTCGGGAGACATGTAGACATGACCGAGACGACTCTCCAGCCAATAACCAACAGCGGGATCTAGATACCCATGTTGGCTCCCACATGCTCCTCGATGATCTCATCGGATGAACCACGATGTCGAGGATTCAAGCAACCCCGTATACAATTCCCTTCATCAATCGGTATGTTACTTGCCCGAGATTCGACCGTCGGTATCCCAATACCTCGTTCAATCTCGTTACCGGCAAGTCACTTTACTCGTACCGTAATGCATGATCCCGTGACCAGACACTTGGTCACTTTGAGCTCATAATGATGATGCATTACCGAGTGGGCCCAGTGATACCTCTCCGTCATACGGAGTGACAAATCCCAGTCTTGATCCGTGTCAACCCAACAGACACTTTCGGAGATACCCGTAGTATACCTTTATAGTCACCCAGTTACGTTGTGACGTTTGGTACACCCAAAGCACTCCTACGATATCCGGGAGTTACATGATCTCATGGTCTAAGGAAAAGATACTTGACATTGGAAAACTCTAGCAAACGAACTATACGATCTTGTGCTATGTTTAGGATTGGGTCTTGTCCATCACATCATTCTCCTAATGATGTGACCTCGTTATCAATGACATCCAATGTCCATAGTCAGGAAACCATGACTATCTGTTGATCAACGAGCTAGTCAACTAGAGGCTTACTAGGGACATGTTGGTGTCTATTATTCACACATGTATTGCGATTTTCGGATAACACAATTATAGCATGAACAAAGACAATTATCATGAACAAGGAAATATAATAATAATGCTTTTATTATTGCCTCTAGGGCATATTTCCAACAGTCTCCCACTTGCACTAGAGTTAATAATCCAGTTACATTGTGATGAATCGAACACCCATGGAATTCTGGTGTTGATCATGTTTTGCTCTAGGGAGAGGTTTAGTCAACTGATCTGCTACATTCAGGTCCGTATGTACTTTACAAATATCTATGTCTCCATCTTGAACATTTTCACGAATGGAGTTGAAGCGACGCTTGATGTGCCTGGTCTTCTTGTGAAACCTGGGCTCCTTGGCAAGTGCAATAGCTCCAGTGTTGTCACAGAAGAGTTTGATTGGCCCCGACGCATTGGGTATGACTCCTAGGTCGGTGATGAACTCCTTCACCCAAATTTCTTCATGCGCTGCCTCCGAGGCTGCCATGTACTCCGCTTCACATGTAGATCCCGCCACGACGCTCTGCTTGCAACTGCACTAGCTTACTGCCCACCATTCAAAATATACACGTATCCGGTTTGTGACTTTGAGTCATCCAGATCTGTGTCGAAGCTAGCGTAGATGTAACCCTTTACGACGAGCTCTTCGTCACCTCCATAGACGAGAAACATTTCCTTAGTACTTTTCAGGTACTTCAGGATATTCTTGACCGCTGTCCAATGTTCCTTGCCGGGATTACTTTGGTACCTACCTACCAAACTTACAGCAAGGTTTACATCAGGTCTGGTACACAGCATGGCATACATAATAGAACCTATGGCTGAGGCATGGGGGATGACACTCATCTCTTCTATATCTTCTGCCGTGGTCGGACATTGAGCTGAGCTCAATTTCACACCTTGCAACACAGGCAAGAACCCCTTCTTAGACTGATCCATATTGAAGTTCTTCAATATCTTATCAAGGTATGTGCTTTGTGAAATACCTATGAGGCGTCTTGATCTGTCTCTATAGATCTTGATGCCTAATATATAAGCAGCTTCTCCAAGGTTCTTCATTGAAAAACTCTTATTCAAGTAGGCCTTAATGTTGTCCAAGAGTTCTATATCATTTCCCATCAAAAGTATGTCATCTACATATAATATGAGAAATGCTACAGAGCTCCTACTCACTTTCTTGTAAACGCAGGCTTCTCCATAAGTCTGTGTAAACCCAAACGCTTTGATCATCTCATCAAAGCGAATGTTCCAACTCCGAGATGCTTGCACCAGCCCATAAATCGAGCGTTGGAGCTTGCACACCTTGTTAGCATTCTTAGGATCGACAAAACCTTCCGGCTGCATCATATACAATTCTTCCTTAAGGAAACCATTAAGGAATGCCGTTTTGATGTCCATTTGCCATATCTCATAATCATAGAATGCAGCAATTGCTAACGTGATTCGGACGGACTTTAGCTTCCCTACCGGTGAGAAAGTCTCATCGTAGTCAACCCCTTGAACTTGTCGATAACCCTTAGCGACAGCGTGAGCTTTATAGATGGTCACATTACCATCCGCGTCTGTCTTCTTCTTAAAGATCCATTTATTTTCTATGGCTCGCCGCTCAACGGGCAAGTCAGTCAAAGTCCATACTTCGTTTTCATACATGGATCCTATCTCGGATTTCATGGCTTCTAGCCATTTGTCGGAATCCAGGCCCGCCATCACTTCTTCATAGTTCGAAGGTTCACCGTTGTCTAACAACATGATTTCCAAGACAGGGTTGCCGTACCACTCTGGTGCGGAACGTGTCCTTGTGGACCTACGAAGTTCAGTAGCAACTTGATCTGAAATTTCATGATCATCATCATTAACTTCCTCTCTAGTCGGTGCAGGCACCTCAGGAACATTTTCTTGAGTTGTGCCATTTTCCGGTTCAAGAGGTAATACTTCATCAAGTTCTACTTTCCTCCCACTTACTTCTTTTGAGAGAAACTCTTTCTCTAGAAAGGACCCATTCTTGGCAACAAAGATCTTGCCTTCGGATCTGAGGTAGAAGGTATACCCAATAGTTTCTTTAGGGTATCCTATGAAGACGCATTTTTCCGATTTGGGTTCGAGCTTTTCAGGTTGAAGTTTCTTGACATAAGCATCGCATCCCCAAACTTTTAGAAACGACAACTTAGGTTTCTTCCCAAACCATAATTCATACGGTGTCGTCTCAACGGATTTCGACGGAGCCCTATTTAAAGTGAATGCGACAGTCTCTAAAGCATACCCCCAAAAAGATAGCGGTAAATCGGTAAGAGACATCATAGATCGCACCATAGCTAATAGAGTGCGATTACGACGTTCGGACACACCATTACGCTGAGGTGTTCCAGGCGGCGTCAGTTGTGAAACTATTCCACATTTTCTTAAGTGTGTGCCAAACTCATGACTCAAGTATTCTCCTCCACGATCTGATCGCAGGAACTTGATTTTCCTGTCATGTTGATTCTCAACCTCACTCTGAAATTCCTTGAACTTTTCAGAGGTCTCAGACTTGTGTTTCATTAAGTAGACATACCCATATCTACTCAAGTCATCAGTGAGGGTGAGAACATAACGATAGCCACCGCGAGCCTCAACACTCATTGGACCGCACACATCAGTATGTATGATTTCCAATAAGGTGGTTGCTCGCTCTATTGTTCCTGAGAACGGAGTCTTGGTCATTTTACCCATGAGGCATGGTTCGCACGTGTCAAATGATTCGTAATCAAGAGACTCTAAAAGTCCACCAGCATGGAGCTTCTTCATGCGTTTGACACCTATGTGACCAAGGCGGCAGTGCCACAAGTATGTGGGACTATCATTATCAATCTTACATCTTTTGGTACTCACACTATGAACATGTGTAGCATTACGCTCGAGATTCATTAAGAATAAACCATTCACCATTGGAGCATGACCATAAAACATATCTCTCATATAAATAGAACAACCATTATTCTCGGATTTAAATGAGTAGCCATCTCGAATTAAACGAGATCCTGATACAATGTTCATGCTCAAACTTGGCACTAAATAACAATTATTGAGGTTCAAAACTAATCCCGTAGGTAAATGTAGAGGTAGCGTGCCGACGGCGATCACATCGACCTTGGAACCATTCCCGACGCGCATCGTCACCTCATCCTTTGCCAGTCTCCGCTTATTCCGCAGCTCCTGCTTTGAGTTACAAATGTGAGCAACTGCACCGGTATCAAATACCCAGGAGCTACTACGAGTACTGGTAAGGTACACATCAATTACATGTATAACACGTATACCTTTTGTTTTGCCGGCCTTCTTGTCTGCTAAGTATTTGGGGCAGTTTCGCTTCCAGTGACCACTTTCCTTGCAATAAAAGCACTCAGTCTCGGGCTTGGGTCCATTCTTTGGCTTCTTCCCAGCAGCTTGCTTGCCGGGCGCGGCAACTCCCTTGCCATCTTTCTTGAAGGTTTTCTTACCCTTGCCTTTCTTGAACTTAGTGGTTTTATTCACCATCAACACTTGATGTTCCTTTTTGACTTCTACCTCTGCTGATTTCAGCATTGCAAATACCTCAGGAATGGTCTTTTCCGTCCCCTGCATATTGAAGTTCATCACAAAGCTCTTGTAGCTCGGTGGAAGCGACTGAAGGATTCTGTCAATGACCGCGTCATCCGGGAGATTAACTCCCAGCTGAGTCAAGCAGTTATGCAACCCAGACATAGTGAGTATGTGCTCACTGACAGAACTGTTTTCCTCCATCTTACAGCTGAAGAACTTGTCGGAGACTTGATATCTCTCGACCCGGGCATGAGCTTGGAAAACCATTTTCAGCTCTTCGAACATCTCATATGCTCCGTGTCTCTCAAAACGCTTTTGGAGCCCCGGCTCTAAGCTGTAAAGCATGCCGCACTGAATGAGGGAGTAGTCATTGGTACGTGCCTGCCAAGCGTTCATAATGTCTTGTTCTGCAGGGAGAACAGGTGCGTCACCCAGCGGTGCTTGTAGGACATAATCTTTCTTGGCAGCTATGAGGATGATCCTCAGGTTTCGGACCCAGTCCGTGTAGTTGCTGCCATCGTCTTTCAGCTTGGTTTTCTCTAGGAACGCGTTGAAGTTGAGGACTACGTTGGCCATTTGATCTATAAGACATATTGTAAAATTTTAGACTAAGTTCATGATAATTAAGTTCATCTAGTCAAATTATTCAATGAACTCCCACTTAGATAGACATCCCTCCTGTAATCTAAGTATAACATGATCCGAGTTAACTAGGCCGTGTCCGATCATCACGTGAGACGGACTAGTCAACATCGGTGAACATCTTCATGTTGATCGTATCTTCTATACGACTCATGCTCGACCTTTCGGTCTTCTGTGTTCCGAGGCCATGTCTGTACATGCTAGGCTCGTCAAGTCAACCTAAGTGTTTGCATGTGTAAATCTGTCTTACACCCGTTGTATGTGAACGTTGGAATCTATCACACCCGATCATCACGTGGTGCTTCAAAACAACGAACTGTCGCAACGTTGCACAGTTAGGGGGAACACTTTCTAGAAATTATTATGAGGGATCATCTTATTTACTATCGTCGTTCTAAGCAAACAAGATGCAAAAACATGATAAACATCACATGCAATCAAATAATAATAGTGACATGATATGGCCAATATCACATAGCTCCTTTGATCTCCATCTTGGGGCTTCATGATCATCTTGTCATCGGCATGACACCATGATCTCCACCATCATGATCTCCATCATCGTGTCTCCATGAAGTTGCTCGCCAACTATTACTTCTACTACTATGGCTAACGCGTTTAGCAATAAAGTAAAGTAATTTACATGGCATTTCTCAATGACACGGAGGTCATACAAAAAATAAAGACAACTCCTATGGCTCCTGCCGGTTGTCATACTCATCGACATGCAAGTCGTGATTCCTATTACAATAGCATGAACATCTCATACATCACATATATATCATTCATCATTCATCACAACTTTGGCCATATCATATCACAAAGCACTAGCTGCAAAAACAAGTTAGACGTCCTCTAATTGTTGTTGCAAGTTTTACGTGGCTGAAATAGGGTTCTAGCAAGAACGTTTTATTACCTACGTGAAAGCCACAACGTGATTTGTCAACTTCTATTTACCCTTCATAAGGACCCTTTTCATCGAATCCGCTCCAACTAAAGTGGGAGAGACAGACACCCGCCAGCCACCTTATGCAACTTGTGCATGTTAGTCGGTGGAACCGGTCTCACGTAAGCGTACGTGTAAGGTTGGTCCGGGCCGCTTCATCCCACAATACCGCTGAAGCAAGATAAGACTAGTAGCGGCAAGAAAGTTGACAACATCCACGCCCACAACAAATTGTGTTCTACTCGTGCAAAAGAACTACGCATAGACCTAGCTCTGATACCACTGTTGGGGAACGTTGCAGAAAACAAAAATTTTCCTACGGTTCCACCAAGATCCATCTAGGAGTTCATCTAGCAACGAGTGGTTGGATTGCATCTACATACCTTTGTAGATCACGCGTAGAAGCGTTCAAAGAACGGGGATGAGGAAGTCGTGCTTGACGTGATCCAAATCACCGGAGATCCTAGCGCCGAACGGACGGCACCTCCGCGTTCAACACACGTACGTTCAGCGTAACGTCTCCTCCTTCTTGATCCAGCAAGGGGAAGGAGAGGTTGAGGAAGATGGCTCCAGCAGTAGCACGACGGCGTGGTGGTGGTGGAGCTGCAGTACTCCGTCAGGGCTTCGCCAAGCTCTACGGAGGAGGAGGAGGTGTTGGAGAGGGAGAGGGAGGCGCCAGGGCTTAGGTATGGCTGCCCTCCCTTCCCCCCACTATATATAGGGCCAAGGGAGAGGGGGGGGGTGCAGCCTTGTCCCTTCCTCCAAGGAAGGGTGCGGCCAGGGAGGAGTCCATCCTCCCCAAGGCACCTGGGAGGTGCCTTCCCCCTTTAGGACTCTTCCTTTCCCTTATCTCTTGGCGCATGGGCCTCTTGGGGCTGGTGCCCTTGGCCCATATAGGCCAAGGCGCACACCCCTACAGCCCATGTGGCCCCCGGGGCAGGTGGCCCCACCCGGTGGACCCCCGGGACCCTTCCGGTGGTCCCAGTACAATACCGATGACCCCGAAACTTGTCCCGACGGCCGAAATAGCACTTCATATATATAATTCTTTACCTCCGGACCATTCTGGAACTCCTCGTGACGTCCGGGATCTCATCCGGGACTCCGAACAACATTCGGGTTACTGCATATACATATCCCTACAACCCTAGCGTAACCGAACCTTAAGTGTGTAGACCCTACGGGTTCGGGAGACATGTAGACATGACCTAGACGACTCTCCGGACAATAACCAACAGCGGGATCTGGATACCCATGTTGGCTCCCACATGCTCCTCGATGATCTCATCGGATGAACCACGATGTCGAGGATTCAAGCAACCCCATATACAATTCCCTTCGTCAATCGGTATGTTACTTGCCCGAGATTCGATCATCGGTATCCCAATACCTCGTTCAATCTCGTTACCGGCAAGTCACTTTACTCGTACCGTAATGCATGATCCCGTGACCAGACACTTGGTCACTTTGAGCTCATAATGATGATGCATTACCGAGTGGGCCCAGTGATACCTCTCCGTCATACGGAGTGACAAATCCCAGTCTTGATCCGTGTCAACCCAACAGGCACTTTCGGAGATACCCATAGTATACCTTTATAGTCACCCAGTTACGTTGTGACGTTTGGTACACCCAAAGCACTCCTACGGTACCCGGGAGTTACACGATCTCATGGTCTAAGGAAAAGATACTTGACATTGGAAAACTCTAGCAAACAAACTATATGATCTTGTGCTATGTTTAGGATTGGGTCTTGTCCATCACATCATTCTCCTAATGATGTGATCTCGTTATCAATGACATCCAATGTCCATAGTCAGGAAACCATGACTATCTGTTGATCAATGAGCTAGTCAACTAGAGGCTTACTAGGGACATGTTGGTGTCTATTATTCACACATGTATTACGATTTCTGGATAACACAATTATAGCATGAACAAAGACAATTATCATGAACAAGGAAATATAATAATAATGCTTTTATTATTGCCTCTAGGGCATATTTCCAACAAATATATGAGAAAGAAGACCCGGGGGCCGTAGGTTTCACTAGTGGCTTCTTTTGAGAAAATAGCAAACGGTGGGTGAACAAATTACTGTTGGGCATTTGATAGAACTTCAAACACTCATGATGATATCCAAGCAATGATCATTATATAGGCATCACGTCCAAGATTAGTAGACCGACTCCTGCCTACATCTACTACTATTACTCCACACATTGACCGCTATCCAGGATGCATCTAGTGTATTAAGTTCATGGAGAAACAGAGTAACGCAATAAGAATGATGACATGATGTAGACAAGATCTATCTATGTAGATATAGACCCCATCGTTTTATCCTTAGTAGCAATGATACATACATGTTGTTTCCCTTTCTGTCACTCGGATCAAGCACCGTAAGATCGAACCCACTACAAAGCACCTCTTCCCATTGCAAGATAAATAGATCAAGTTGGCCAAACAAAACCCAAATATCAGAGAAGAAGTACGAGGCTATAAGCAATCACGCATAAAAGAGATCAAAGAAACTCAAATACTTTCATGGATATAAAAAGATAGATCTGATCATTAACTCAAAGTTCATCGGGTCCCAACAAACACACCGCAAAAGAGTTACATCATATGGATCTCCAAGAGACCATTGTATCGAGAATCAAGAGAGAGAGAGAGAGATGAAGCCATCTAGCTACTAACTACGGACCAGAAGGTCTACAAAGAACTACTCACGCATCATCGGAGAGGCACCAATGGAGGTGGTGAACCTCATCCGAGATGGTGTCTAGATTGGATCTGGTGGTTCTGGACTCTGTGGCGGCTGGATGAATATTTCGTCGACTCCCCTAGGGTTTCTAGAATATTGGGGCATTTATAGAACAAAGAGGCGGTCCGGGGGGCACCCGAGGTGGGCACAACCCACCAGGGCACGCCTGGGCCTCCTGGCGCACCCTGGTGGGTTGTGGCCCCCTCGGGGCACCCCCCAGGCGTAGCCAGGGCCCGTTCTGTTTCTTCTGGCCCATAAAAGTTCTCCGTAAAGTTTCATGGCATTTGGACTCCGTCTTATATTGATTTTCTATGATGTAAAAAACATGGAAAAAACAACAACTGGCACTTGGCACTATGTCAATAGGTTAGTACCAAAAAATGATATAAAATGACTATGAAATGATTATAAAACATGCAAGATTGATAATATAATAGCATGTAACAATAAAAAATTATAGATATGTTGGAGACGTATCACACCGTGATTTCGAACTAGAAATCCCCACACCGAGTGAGGGTTAGGTTGACGATGCATATATATGTTACACCACACTTGAAGGCAACAACGAGGATTCATACATGCATGCGTGCATAGTATATGCGCTCAAATTTAAGGTCTGAATCTCACCATGACCTATACTACGATGACACGAACCAAATGAAGAATCCGCCATGGTAACCTATCTTGTTGTTGGTCAAGGTGATCATGGATGTCCACGCGGGCCCACGAATATATAGGCTTGTCATCGATAACCACGCGAGGGAGTGTACCTTTCGAAGGCAACCACTACATGCATATGTATGGAGGTGATGCGTGCATGCATGTTTGAATACCATTTCACGGCATTGATGTGGCGCGTGCGTAAAAAATCATACACTAGCTCCCCACATAGAGCGATATCGGTTCATGATGTGTCGTTGTACTAGCCACTTCGACTCGATGGGAGGGATACATGCATACACATGCATGTGTGTGTGCTCAAACTGTATCATGCATGTCATCCCAGAGCAAAAATAATAATCCCTCCTAAATCAAATTAACCTCTCTTTTTGTCAGGCAAAAAGTAGTGATGGACCAAGCAGGCCCACAGATGGAAAGCATCAATATAGCTGATAACCGCTTAAGTGGGTGCGAGAGGACAACCACCACTGCTTGCATGTGGGCCAAACATATATATGTTGAATACCCAAAATGCACAACTTTGATGTGCCACATGCCTCAAAAACTGTAAACCATGCACTCACACAGAACGAGGTTCATGAAGCGTACTACATATGATGGTCCCCTTCCCCCCTCTTCACCGCATACTATATGCTCCTACCGTAATATATGTAGAACCCAAAAGAATCCTCATTGATGGTGAAATTAATTAACCTCTCCCGATGTAGGTCAAAGTGATGCATGCATGCATTGACGATGGCCTCATGGGCCCATAGATGGAAGCGTCACACGTGAGTGTCCTAGCTTGGATAACCACGACGTGCATGCATGTGGCCCAAAAAGGTGTTGTGTGATGTTTGAATAGCCAATTTCACAATTTTGATGTGGCACGTGCCTCAGAAACCAAAAAGTCCCGACACTGAGTGAGGTGTACTTGTTCACGGACGCATACATATAGTATATATACTAGTCCCCTCGCACCTCTTTGACGTGTACTATATACCACCATAACACAAACAAAAAAGATTCTACCTTGCTGGTCAAATTAACCTCACTGTCGGCTGTTCGTCAAATTAACCTCAAAAGCATCACACACGAGTATCGAGTGTCGTGTAGGACAACCATCGACTGCATGTGGCCAAAACATGTATGTATGAAAGGGTTGTGTAATGTTTTAAATAACGATTTCACAACTCTGATGTGGCACTATCCTACCTAACAAAACGGCCAACCCACATGATGGCTCACAACTCGTAGTGTACTGCGAGCCACCCGCCACCCCCAGACACACACACCCAGACACACACACCGCGAATCCACCGCAACTACGATGCATGTTAAATTAATTATCCTGCGGTGAACATATGTTACCAAAGGAGGGACGTTTTAATTTCAAAAAAATCATAGAGATCATTAAGAGGTTTTAGTACATTAATTGATTGATTTTCTACGGGTATAATGTGCAAAAATCAAATTTGAGCTACATGCACACGTGATAGTGCACCTAAATGGATTGCAAAAACACATGTGTCTCACTGGGTGCATGTTTACTCCCCGTGCAACAAATTTCGAACATTGAGAATCTTGATTTTTAAATTCTAGTACATCCAAAACTTATTTGAAGTTCATGAAACTTATTGTGTTGTCATATGGACACCAATACAAAGTGGCATTGTACTTTTTTTGGGTCAAATTTGAGACCATTTTTGATGTAATTTTTATCTAATTACAAATAGGAGATTATTAATAATTGGGAACCAATATCCCAAACAGATTATTTATTCGAACCGTGAGTGTTAGACCAATAATGGATACGTGCCATGCTTCGGTTAAGCAATAAAGCGGTAGCATTAATCATCCAAATAGAAAAAACAATATACGTGCCGATGCGCGACTAGTGTGCCGTGCGAGCAGGTGTGAGTTAACGGGACACATGCGAGCAGTCCGCCGTGCAGGCAGACGGGGTGGCGTGCATGCAGGTGTGTGAATTGACGGAGGTGTGCTCGCTGCGCAATGTCATCAGGAGGTGTGCGAGTAGCTGCGTGAAACTTTGGTAGGCATGCCAGCAGTCTGGTGCGCAGGCTCACTAGGAGGCGAGCCATTGGTTTGACCGCCGCCTGCCTCTCTCCCACAACTCCCACTACTCCATATTAATGGTGCGGTCTAGCGGCTGCTCCCCCCATCCTCGCCACACACACACAATCCTCTCTCTCCGCGTGCATCCTCGACGCCGCTCTTAGTCCTCAACGCCGTCAGTGTATGAGGATGCCGCCGAAGTGCCCCATCGGAGGGAGTGGCGACGCCGGGGATGCTAAAGCATCGGAGCACAGCATGGAGATGGAGACAGAGGTTGCCGTCAGTGCCAGCAAGTTATCGGTGCGCCCTGACGTCATCGACGGCGTCGAGCTTCCACAGCCGGAGGCGGAGTTCCACACCGACTCTGGTGACGACCCCGGCGATGACTCCGACGACCACTCCGGCGACGACTCCGACGACCACTCCGGCGACGACTCCGACGATGACGGACAGCTAGTTAGTCATCTATACCCATTTATGTGTCAAATAGATCATAGGGTTTCTCTGGTCACTCCTGCCTCCCCCTTTTTGGAATAGAAATACTATGGTTATGTTCTCCCAATGCATGAAATCTGAGTAAGTTTCATTAGATCTGTGTGGTGTATTGATTGTTTGAATGGTACAAGTGATAGGTGGTTAGTTGTTTCATCTGTGCAAATGATTTCTGCTAGTAATCCGACTAGGGTTAGTGTTCGTGCTTATAATTCCTAGCCAGGACTTGACAATTGATTTTGAATGACCTGCATATGTTTGTGCCATTATTTTCTTCAAGATTGGTCTGTACATAGACGCCCGTGCTTAAAAATCGAACCATAATCTCTAGATACGTATAAATAAATAGCCATAAGTTCCTAATCCTACTTCACGACATGTAATCATTGATTTATGCCAAATTTGTTTTACTATTTGTATAGGTGTTGTCTGACGATGTGGACAACGAGGATGAAGATGTCCAGAGGAGGTACAAGAGGCAAATACTGAGGGAGCTTTATGCGGGAATGCATAACAGGCGTATTAGGACCTGGAACGGCGGCTATCGATGCCCATTTTGCAACCAAAAGCTTCATGACGCGTATCTAAGTGTTCTGGTGCATGCAAGAGGACGGGCCGTTGGCTCCTTCAAGAGAAGTATTCTCGCAGGGTGGCGGATGGCGCGTATGCCGAGTACCTGGAGAAGCTTCAGGATCGTGCCAGCATGTGAGATGAGATGTGGGATAGATCGAACTATGTACGCTTGAGTATGCTTAATGACGGTTGAACTATGTACTCCCTCCGGTCCTTTTTAGTTCACATATAAGATTTGACTAAAGTCAAGCCTCGTAAAGTTTGACCAACTTTATAGAAAAAAGTACCAACATTCACAATTTGAAATCAATACCAATATATGTGTCATGACTTAAAGTTTCATATTGTATAACTTTAGCATGGCAGATGTTAATATTTTTTCATATAAATACGGTCAAACTTTGTGACGTTTGACTTCAGAGAATTCTAATATGCAGAGTAAAAAGGATCGGAGGGAGTACTTATCGTTGAACTATGCTTATGTACGTGTACACTTATTATCTATGTCTGAGTATGTTAAATATTTGGTCAAAATTTGGTACAAATTACAAAGGGGACCAATAAACCAGGATAGAGGTAGTACGTCAATCACACACGGTTCCCAAAATTGGAACCCTGTGCAATGACTTTCATTTTTCCTGTTGCGTCAATCACACACGGTTCGCTCTAGCAAACCGCCGCCCCAAAAATTCTTTGTGGGGCAGAAAACCCTCACCAACCAATTCAAAAAAGAAAAAATAAAACCCTCACCATCCCCACGTCACAAAACCCTCACCCACCCCGCCACACCCTCCAGTACGTTCCCCATTCGCACCTACACAAGCTCCTCCGCGTCTATGCCACGGCACCGCCTATCACGACGGTAAATACTTAGCTCGATGCCTGCCGCCGCCGCCAGGCTACTGGCAAACCACCGCATTTCGCCATTTTTGCTTGCCGCTGCCTATCGCCATCGACTTTCTCGACGCTGCTCGCGGTCGACCCAGCTCCGCTCGGTTGGGGAATTTGCCGTACTGAGGGTTCTTTCTCATGGACGACAAGGTAACTAATTTAATGAGATATTATCTCATCTCTTATCCCAGTTCATCTGCCTCCTTTAATCACCCGGCGAAAATCGCTGTGAATTCATTTTTATTCGAGCTGATTTGAGGGGTTTCTTTCATTCATAGAATCTACAGTGCACCGTCACTTCAGGACTGAAGAAAATATGCCCTAGTGGCAATAATAAAGTTGTTATTTATATTTCCTTATATCATGATAAATGTTTATTATTCATGCTAGAATTGTATTAACCGGAAACTTAGTACATGTGTGAATACATAGACAAACAGAGTGTCACTAGTATGCCTCTACTTGACTAGCTCGTTAATCAAAGATGGTTAAGTTTCCTAGCCAAAGACATGAGCTGTCATTTGATGAACGGGCTCACATCATTAGAGAATGATGTGATTGACTTGACCCATCCATTAGCGTAGCACTATGATCGTTTAGTTTATTGCTATTGCTTTCTCCATAACTTATACATGTTCGTATGACTATGAGATTATGCAACTCCCGAATACCGGAGGAACACTTAGTGTGCTATCAAACATCACAACGTAACTGGGTGATTATAAAGATGCTCTACAGTTGTCTCCGATGGTGTTTGTTGAGTTGGCATAGATCGAGATTAGGATTTGTCCCTCCGTGTATCGGAGAGGTATCTCTAGGCCCTCTCGGTAATGCACATCACTATAAGCCTTGCAAGCAATGTGACTAATGAGTTAGTTGCAGGATGTTGCATTAAGGAACAAGTAAAGAGACTTGCCGGTAACGAGATTGAACTAAGTATTGAGATACCGACGATCGAATCTCGGGCAAGTAACATACCGATGACAAAGGGAACAACGTATGTTGTTATGCGGTTTGATCGATAAAGATCTTCGTAGAATATGTAGGAACCAACATGAGCATCCAGGTTCCTCTATTGGTAATTGACCGAAGAAGAGTCTCGGTCATGTCTACATAGTTCTTGAACCCGTAGGGTCCACATGCTTAACGTTCGATGACGATCAGTATTATGAGTTTATGTGTTTTGATGTACCAAAGGTAGTTCGGAGTCTCGGATGTGATTACGGACATGATGAGGAGGCTCGAAATGGTCGAGACATAAAGATTGATATATTGGACGATGTTATTCGAACACCGGATGAGTTCCGGGGTCACCGGATAAATATCGAAGTGCCAGGGGTTATTGGAAACCCCGGGGGGAACTAATGGGCCAACATGGGCCTTGTGTGAGAGAGAGGAGAGGGCCCTAGGGCTGGACAGACGGCCCCCTTGAGGAGTCCGAATTGGACTAGGAGGGGGCGGCGCCCCCTTTGTCAGTGTCAAAACCGACGGATCTCGGGTAGGGGGTCCTGAACTGTGTGTCTAAGGTCGATGGTAACAGGAGACAGGGGACATAATGTTTACCCAGGTTCGGGCCCTCTCAATGGAGGTAATACCCTACTTCCTGATTGATTGATCTTGATGAATATGAGTATTACAAGAGTTGATCTACCATGAGATCGTAATGGCTAAACCCTAAAAGTCTAACATGTCTGACTATGATTATCAGGATATATGTCTACGGACCTAGCCCTCCGGTTTATATAGACACCGGAGGGATCTAGGGTTACATAAGGTTGGTTACAGAGAAAGGGATCCTCATATTTGGTCTCCAAGCTTGCCTTCCATGCCAAGGAGATTCCCATTGCTACCTCTTGAGCACTGCGTTGGTTTTCCCTTAAAGAGGAAAGGGTGATGCAGTAAAGCAGCGTAAGTATTTCCCTCAGTTTTTGAGAACCAAGGCATCAATCCAGTAGGAGACCACGCGCGAGTCACCTCATACCTACACAAACAAATAAGAACCTCGCAACCAACGCGATAAACCAATCATACATAAAAGAATTCAGAGAAGATTCAAATATTGTTCATAGATAGACTTGACCATAAACCCACAATTCATCGGATCTCGACAAACACACCGCAAAAGAAGATTACATCGAATAGATCTCCAAGAGAATCAAGGAGAACTTTGAATTGAGATCCAAAAAGAGAGAAGAAGCCATCTAGCTACTAGCTATGGACCCGAAGGTCTGAAGTAAACTACTCACACATCATCGGAGGGGCCATGGAGTTGATGTAGAGGCCCTCTGTGATCAATGCCCCCTCCAGCGGAGCTCCGAAAAAGGCCCCAAGATGGGATCTCTTGGGTACAGAAGGTTGTGGCGGTGGAAATAGGGTTTCGTGGTGCTCCCGGATGTTTGCGGGGTATATGGATATATATATAGGAGGAAGAAGTAGGTCGGTGGAGCAACGAGGGGCCCACGAGGGTGGAGGGCGCACCTAGGGGGGTGGGCACTGCTTCCTCTTGAGCATTGCATTGGATTTCCCCAAAGAGGAGAGGATGATGCAGCAAAGTAGCGTAAGTATTTGCCTCAGTTTTTGAGAACCAAGGTATCAATCCAGTAGGAGGCTACGCGCGAGTCCCCTCGTACCTACACAAAAACAATAGCTCAACGCAACCAACGCGCTTAGGGGTTGTCAATCCCTTCACGGTCACTTACGAAAGTGAGATCTGATAGAGATGATAATTTTTTTTGGTATTTTTGGTATAGAGATGCAAAGTGAAAAGTAAAAGGCAAAGTAATAAGCAAAGCAATAATAAAGTGATCGTGATTGATATGATGAGAAAGAGACCAGGGGGCCATAGGTTTCACTAGTGGCTTCTCTCAAGAGCATAAGTATTCTACGGTGGGTGAACAAATTACTGTTGAGCAACTGACAGAATTGAGCATAGTTATGAGAATATCTAGGTATGATCATGTATATAGGCATCACGTCCGAGACAAGTAGACCGACTCCTGCCTGCATCTACTACTATTACTCTACTCATCGACCGCTATCCAGCATGCATCTAGAGTATTAAGTTAAAAACAGAGTAACGCTTTAAGCAAGATGACATGATGTAGAGGGATAGTTTCATGCAATATGATAAAAACCCCATCTTGTTATCCTCGATGGCAACGATACAATACGTGCCTTGCTGCCCCTTCTGTCTCTGGGAAAGGACACCGCAAGATTGAACCCAAAGCTAAGCACTTTTCCCATGGCAAGAAAAACCAATCTAGTAGGCCAAACCAAATTGATAATTCGAAGAGACTTGCAAAGATAATCAATCATATATAAAAGAATTTAGAGAAGATTCACATATTATTCATAGATAGACTGGATCATAAACCCACAATTGATCGGTCTCAACAAACACACCGCAAAAAGAAGATTACATCAAATAGATCTTCACGAGAGAGGGGGAGAACATTGTATTGAGATCCAAAAAGAGAGAAGAAGCCATCTAGCTACTAACTATGGACCCGTAGGTCTGAAGTAAACTACTCACACTTCATCGGAGGGGCTTGGATGATGATGTAGAAGCCCTCCGTGATCAATGCCCCCTCCGGCGGAGCTCCGGAACAGGCCCTAAGATGTGATCTCGTGGATACACAGAAAGTTGCGGCGGTGGAATTAGGTTTTTGGCTCCGTATCTGATCGTTTGGGGGTACATGGATATATATAGGAGGAAGAAGTACGTCGGTGGAGCAATAGGGGGCCCACGAGGGTGGAGGTTGCGCTTGGGGGGGGGGGCAGGCGCTCCCCCTACCTCATGGCCTCCTGTTAATTGGCTTGACGTAGGGTTCAAGTCTCCTGAGTTGTATTCGGTGAGAAAATCACGTTCCCGAAGGTTTTATTCCGTTTGGACTCCGTTTAATATTCCTTTTCTTCGAAACCCTAAAACATGCAAAAACAGCAATTCTGGGCTGGGCGTCTGGTTAATAGGTTAGTCCCAGAAATAATATAGCATGGAGAAAAAGTTCCTAAAAGTGGACAATAAAGCCCAATAATGTCCAAAATAGTAGATAATATAGCATGGAGCAATCAAAAATTATAGATACGTTGGAGACGTATCAAGCATCCCCAAGCTTAATTCCTACTCGTCCTAGAGTAGGTAAATGATAAAAAACAGAATTTTTGATGCGGAGTGCTACTTGGAATAATTTCAATGTAAATCTTCTTAATTGTGGTATGAATATTCAGATTCAAAAGATTCAAGACAAAAGTTCTTATTGACATAAAAATAATAATACTTCAAGCATACTAACAAAACAATTATGTCTTCTCAAAATAACATGGCCAAAGAAAGCTATCCCTACAAAATCATATAGTCTGGCTATGCTCTATCTTCACTACACAGAGTATTTAAATCATGCACAACCCCGATGACAAGCCAATCAATTGTTACATACTTTTGACATTTTCAAAACTTTTTCGATCTTCACGCAATACATGAGCATGAGCCATGGATATAGCACTATATGTGGAATAGAATGGTGGTTGTGGAGAAGACAAAAAGAGGGGAAGATAGTCTCACATCAACTAGGCGTATCAACGAGCTATGGAGATGCCCATCAATAGATATCAATGTGAGTGAGTAGGGATTGCCATGCAACGGATGCACTAGAGCTATAAGTATATGAAAGCTCAACAAAAGAAACTAAGTGGGTGTGCATCCAACTCGCTTGCTCACGAAGACCTAGGGCATTTTAAGGAAGCCCATCTTTGGAATATACAAGCCAAGTTCTATAATGAAAAATTCCCACTAGTATATGAAAGTGACAGAATGAGAGACTCTCTATCATGAAGATCATGGTGCTACTTTGAAGCACAAGTGTGGCAAAAGGATAGTAACATTGTCCCTTCTCTCTTTTTCTCTCATTTTTTGGGCCTTCTCTTTTTTTATGGCCTCTTTTTTTTCGTCCGGAGTCTCATCCCGACTTGTGGGGGAATCATAGTCTCCATCATACTTTCCTCACTTGGGAGAATGCTCTAAAAATGATGATCATCACACTTTTTTTTCTTACAACTCAACACTTACAACTCAATACTTAGAACAAAATATGACTCTATATGAATGCCTCCGGTGGTGTACCGGGATATGTAATGAATCAAGAGTGACATGTATGAAAGAATTATGAACGGTGGCTTTGCCACAAATACGATGTCAACTACATGATCATGCTAGCAATATGACAATGATGGAGCGTGTCATAAAGAACGGAACGGTGGAAAGTTGCATGGAAATATATCTCGGAATGGCTATGGAAATGCCGTGATAGGTAGGTATGGTGGCTGTTTTGAGGAAGGTATTTGGTGGGTGTATGATACCGGTGAAAAGTGCGCGGTATTAGAGAGGCTAGCAATGGTGGAAGGAAGGAAAGTGCGTATAATCCATGGACTCAACATTAGTCATAAAGAACTCATATAATTATTGCAAAAATCTAGAAGTTATCAAAGAAAAGTATTACGCGCATGCTCATAGGGGGATAAATTGGTAGGAAAAGACCATCGCTCGTCCCCGACCGCCACTCATAAGGAAGACAATCAATAAATAAATCATGCTCCGACTTCATCACATAACGGTTCACCATACGTGCATGCTACGGGAATCACAAACTTTAACACAAGCATTTCTCAAATTCACAACTACTCAACCAGCATGACTCTAATATCACCATCCTCATATCTCAAAACAATTATCAAGCATCAATTTTTTCTTAGTATTCAACGCACTCAAAATAAAGTTTTACAAATCTTGAATACCAAGTATATTTATTATTAAGCAAATTACCATGCTATTAAGACTCTCAAAATAATCTAGGTGAAGCATGAGAGATCAATAGTTTCTATTAAACAAATCCACCACCGCGCTCTAAAATATATATGTGAAGCACTAGAGCAAAATTATATAACTCAAAAGATATAAGTGAAGCACATAGAGTATTCTATCAAATTCCAAATTATGTATGGCTCTCTCAAAAGGTGTGTACAACAAGGATGATTGTGGTAAACTAATAAGCAAAGACTCAAATCATAAAAGACGCTCCAAGCAAAACACATATCATGTGGTGAATAAAAATATAGCTCCAAGTAAAGTTACCGATAGAAGTAGACGAAAGAGGGGATACCTTCCGGGGCATCCCCAAGCTTTGGCTCTTAGGTGTCCTTAGATTATCATGGGGGTGCCATGGGCATCCCCAAGCTTAGGCTCTTGCCACTCCTTGTTCCATAATCCATCAAATATTTACCCAAAACTTGAAAACTTCACAACACAAAACTTAAAGTAGAAAATCTCGTGAGCTCCGTTAGCGAAAGAAAATAAAAGACCACTTCAAGATACTGTAATGAACTCATTCTTTATTTATATTGGTGTTAAACCTACTGTATTCCAACTTCTCTATGGTTCATAAACTATTTTACTAGCCATAGATTCATCAAAAATAAGCAAACAACACACGAAAAACAGTATCTGTCAAAAACAGAACAGTTTGTAGTAATCTGTAGCTAGCGCAAGATCTGGAACCCCAAAAATTCTAAAATAAATTTCTGGACGTGAGGAATTTATCTATTAATCATATGCGAAAATAATTAACCAAATAGCACTCTCCAAAGAAAAATTACAGCAGTTCTCGTGAGCACTAAAGTTTCTGTTTTTTACAGCAAGTTCAACAAGACTTTCCCCAAGTCTTCCCAACGGTTCTACTTGGCACAAACACTTAATTAAACACAAAAACACAACCAAAACAGAGGCTAAATAATTTATTTATTACTAAACAGGAGTAAAAAGCAAGGAATAAAAATAAAATTGGGTTGCCTCCCAACAAGCGCTATCATATGGTAATTTATTTATTAGTTTAACGCCCCTAGCTAGGCATAACAAACAAGAATAAATCTATGTATTGCCATCTTTGGTAGGCAATCCATAAGTGGATCTCATGATAGATTCATATGGTAATTTTATTTTCTGTCTAGGGAAGTGTTCCATGCCCTTTTTAATGGAAATTGGAATCTAATATTCCCTTCCTTCATATAAATAATTGCACCAACCGTTCTAAGGAAAGGTCTACCAAGAATAATAGGGTAAGAAGGATTGCAATCTATATCAAGAACGATAAAATCTACAGGCACATAATTCCTATTTTCAACAATAATAAAATCATTAATTCTTCCCATAGGTTTCTTAATAGTGGAATCCGCAAGATGCAAGTTTAGAGAGCAATCGTCAAAATTACAGAAATCTAGCAAATCACACAAAGTTTTGGGAATAGTAGAGACACTAGCACCCAAATCACACAAAGCATAAAACTCATGATCTTTAATTTTAATTTTAATAGTAGTTTCCCACTCATCATAAAGTTTTCTAGGGATAGAAACTTCCAATTGAAGTTTTTCTTCATAAGATTGCATCAAGGCATCAATGATATGTTTAGTAAACGCTTTATTTTGACTATAAGCGTCAGGAGAATTTAGCACGGATTGCAACAAGGAAATACAATCAATCAAAGAGCAATTTTCATAGTTAAATTCCTTGAAGTCCATAATAGTGGGTTTAGCAACATCTAGGGTTTTAATTTCTTTATTCCCACTTTTATCAAATTTAGCATCAAGATCAGAATTCTTGGAACGCCTTCTAGGTAAAGGTGGATCTTATTAAGTCCCATCATTATCAAGATTCATATTGCAAAACAAAGATTTAATAGGGGACACATCAATAACTTTTAGATCTTCATCATTATTTTCATAGGAACTAGAAGAACACGCTTTTATAAAGGCATCTTTCTTAGCAAGCATCCTAGCGGTTCTTTCTTTGCACTCGTCAATGGAAATTCTCATGGCTTTGAGAGACTCATTGATATCATGCTTAGGTGGAATAGATCTAAGTTTCAAAGAATCAACATCAAGAGCAATTCTATCAACGTTCCTAGCCAATCATCAATCTTAAGCAATTTTTCTTCAATCATAGCATTAAAATTCTTTTGCGTAGAAATAAATTCTTTAATATTAGATTCAAAATCAGAGGGCATATTATTATAATTTCCATAAGAATTGTTGTAGGAATTACCATAATTATTAGAGGGATTACTAGGATAAGGCCTAGGATTGAAATTTCCTCTATACGCGTTGTTACCAAAATTGTTCCTACCAACAAAATTCACATCCATAGATTCATTATTATTCTCAATCAAAGTAGACAAGGGCATATCATTAGGATCAGAAGACACACTTTTATTAGCAAATAATTTCATAAGTTCATCCATCTTTCCACTCAAAACATTAATTTCTTCTATCGCATGCACCTTTTTATTAGTAGATCTTTCAGTATGCCATTGAGAATAATTAACCATAATATTATCTAGGGGTTTAGTAGCTTCTCCTAAGGTGATTTCCATAAAAGTGCCTCCCGCGGCTGAATCCAAAGGATTTCTAGAAGCAAAATTCAATCCGACATAAATTTTTTGTATAATCATCCACAAATTTAAACCATGAGTAGGGCAATTACGTATCATTAATTTCATTCTCTCCCAAGCTTGTGCAACATGTTCATGATCAAGTTGCTTAAAATTCATAATATCATTTCTAAGAGAGATGATCTTAGCGGGAGGAAAATACTTAGAGATAAAAGCATCTTTGCACTTGTTTCATGAATCAATACTATTTTTAGGCAAAGATGAAAACCAAGCTTTAGCACGATCTCTAAGCGAAAAAAGGAAATAGCTTCAATTTAACAATATCATTATCGACATCTTTCTTCTTTTGCATGTCACACAAATCAACGAAGCTATTAAGATGGGTAGCGGCATCTTCACTAGGAAGGCCGGAGAACGGATCTTTCATGACAAGATTCAGCAAAGCAACATTAATTTCACAAGATTCAGCATCAGTAAGAGGAGCAATCGGAGTGCTAATAAAATCATTGTTGTTGGTATTGGTGAAGCCACACAATAGTATTATCTTGAGCCATCGCGACAAACAAGCAATCCAACACACGAGCAAACAAAAGGCAAACATGCAAAAAGAGGCAAATAGAGAAAGAGAGGGAGGATAGAGAGAGAGAGAGGGCGAACAAAATGGCAAGGGTGAATTGGGGGGGAGAGGAAAACGACAGGCAAATGGCAAATAATGTAATGCGGGAGATAGGGATTGTGATGGGTACTTGGTATGTTGACTTTTGCGCAGACTCCCCGGCAACGGCGCCAGAAATTCTTCTTGCTACCTCTTGAGCACTGTGTTGGATTTCCCCGAAGAGGAGAGGATGATGCAGCAAAGTAGCATAAGTATTTCCCTCAGTTTTTGAGAACCAAGGTATCAATCCAGTAGGAGGCTACGCGCGAGTCCCTCGTACCTACACAAAAACAATAGCTCAACGCAACCAACGCGCTTAGGGGTTGTCAATCCCTTCATGGTCACTTACGAAAGTGAGATCTGATAGAGATGATAAATAATATTTTTTGTATTTTTGGTATAGAGATGCAAAGTGAAAAGTAAAAGGAAAAGTAATAAGCAAAGCAATAATAAAGTGATGGAGATTGATATGATGAGAAAGAGACCCCGGGGCCATAGGTTTCACTAGTGGCTTCTCTCAAAAGCATAAGTATTCTACGGTGGGTGAACAAATTACTGTTGAGCAATTGACAGAATTGAGCATAGTTATGAGAATATCTAGGTATGATCATGTATATAGGCATCACATCCGAGACAAGTAAACCGACTCCTGCCCGCATCTACTACTATTACTCCACTCATCGACCGCTATCCAGCATGCATCTAGAGTATTAAGTTAAAAACAGAGTAATGCTTTAAGCAAGATGACATGATGTAGAGGGATAGTTTCATGCAATATGATAAAAACCCCATCTTGTTATCCTCGATGGCAACAATACAATACGTGCCTTGATTCCCCTTCTGTCACTAGGAAAGGACACCGCAAGATCGAACCCAAAGCTAAGCACTTTTCCCATGGCAAGAAAAACCAATCTAGTAGGCCAAACCAAACTGATAATTCGAAGAGACTTGCAAAGATAACCAATCATACATAAAAGAATTTAGAGAAGATTCAAATATTATTCATAGATAGACTGGATCATAAACCCACAATTCATCGGTCTCAACAAGCACACCGCAAAAAGAAGATTACATCGAATAGATCTCCACGAGAGAGGGGGAGAACATTGTATTGAGATCCAAAAAGAGAGAAGAAGCCATCTAGCTACTAACTATGGACCCGTAGGTCTAAAGTAAACTACTCAAACTTCATAGGAGGGGCTTGGATGATGATGTAGAAGCCCTCCATGATCGATGCCCCCTCCGGTGGAGCTCTAGAACAGGCCCCAAGATGGGATCTCGTGGATACAGAAAGTTGCGGCGGTGGAATTATGTTTTTGGCTCCGTATCTGATCGTTTGGGGGTACGTGGATATATATAGGAGGAAGAAGTACGTTGGTGGAGCAACAGGGGGACCATGAGGGTGGAGGGCATGCCTAGGGGGGCAGGCGCGCCCCTACCTCATGGCCTCCTGTTAATTTGCTTGACGTAGGGTCCAAGTCTCTTGAGTTGTATTCGGTGAGAAAATCACGTTCCTGAAGGTCTCATTCCGTTTAGACTCCGTTTGATATTCCTTTTCTTCGAAACCCTAAAACAGGCAAAAAACAATAATTCTGGACTGGTCCTCTGGTTAATAGGTTAGTCCCAAAAATAATATAAAAGTGGATAATAAAGCCCGATAATGTCCAAAGCAGTAGATAATATAGCATGGAGCAATCAAAAATTATAGATATGTTGGAGATGTATCAGGCACGCCCCCTGCCTTGTGGCCTCCTCGATTGTTTCTTGACGTCCACTCCAAGTCTCCTGGATCATGTTTGTTCCAAAAATAACGCTCCCGAAGGTTTCATTCCGTTTGGGCTCCGTTTGATATTCCTTTTCGGCAAAACTCTAAAATAGGCAAAAAATAGCAATTTGGGCTGGGCCTCCAGTTAATAGGTTAGTCCCCAAAATAATATAAAAGTGTAAAAATAAGCTCATTAACATCCAAAATAGCTAATATAATAGCATGGAGCAATCAAAAATTATAGATACGTTGGAGACGTATCACCCATCCGGATATGGGTAGAGTCTTCGGTCTTTGTATCTTCACAGCCCACCAGTCCGGCCCATGTGTAATAGGTCGGACGTCCGAGGATCCCTTAGTCCATGACTCCCTCAATAGCCCCTGAACCAGGCTTTAATGACGAGGTGTCCGACGCGCGGATTGTCTTCAGCATTGCAAGGCGGGTTCCCCTTTCCGAATACTCCAAGATAGTCTTCGGACGCAATGAACGTGTCCTGATCTACAACACAAGTACCACGCACAATCGCGGAGAGTATAATATATCACGAGTCCAATCCGCCGACAACTTTTTGTAATGTGACATCACGTTTGCCCGGTCATTATTTCAAACTGTTTCTTGTCCTGCCGTTCTATGTTTTGAGGCACGGTTTTGATTGGCACGTCTTGCGAAATAGAGATCATGTCCCCTTATTGTGGGATTCTCATCAATACGGGCGTGGGTAACCCAACCCTTCCATTGGAATGATCCCTTCGGAACAGGCAGGTTTTCAGGCTTAGGAGGAGGCGTTCGATATCCATTGCCTTTATAAAGGGGCGAAGGGCCATCTTATTTTACACCGACCCTTTCCTCAGCCCTTCCAACTTCGAGTTCTAGCACCCAAGGTTTGACTTCATTGCTTCAAGCTGCCCAATCATGTCCGGACCCAGCCCACAGGGCCGATGGGTGGCTTCCTCTGTTACAGAGGAGGACATTGTGAAGCTTCGTGCGGCCAGATACCTGACCGCGGAGATCCCCCACAGGCTTCCTGCTCGAGGACAGGTTATTCCTACTCCCAGATCCGGTGAGAGGGTCGTATTCACCTCCCACTTCCTGCGAGGGCTATGATTCACTCTTCATCTCTTCGTCCGGGGGCTCCTGTTTTACTACGGACTAGATTCTTTCCTTCACATCTCGACATTCATTATCGCGTGCGAGTCCTTTCTCCGTATTCCTCCACACTTCGGCTTATGGCTCAAGACCTTTAGTGTAAAGCCGAAGGTAGTCGACGGGGAACAAGAGGAGTGCAGAGGTGCTACAGTGAGCAAGCTTACCTATGCTCCCTGGCCAAAAGGCTCTTTCACCGAAATTCCCAACCTATGGCAGCAGGAGTGGTTTTGCGTCACTGAACCCCACGGTACCACGTGGGCGGCTATATATACCCGCGTTTCGGTCTGGCTCTCCGTTACAGCTTGCATCATGGATTAATACGGGGCTAGACTGGGGATCAATTGACGAAGTGCAGACTCTACAGAGCCGCATCCATAGCCTCCTTGAGAAGGACGTCGGTCTTATCAATGTGGTTCAAGTAATGCTGGTCCGCTGGGTTCTACCGTGCCAGCGACGGCCTCTCTGTATGTGGGAGTTTAATCCGGAAGGACCACAGACCCTCCAAGACTTCTTCGGTACTACGCACAAAGGAATGTGGAAGTTGTTTTTCGGGAAACAAAAACAGTGGCCGGACACCACCGAGGACATCGGCCTCGACCGCTGTAGGATCGTAAGTATGTCTAGAGGGGGGGGGGTGATTAGACTACTTGACCAAATAAAAATCTAGCCTTTTCCCAATTTTAATTCTTGGCAGATTTTAGCAACTTAGCGCAAGTCAAGCAATCGACCTACACATGCGATTCTAAGAGTATAGCAGCGGAAAGTAAAACAATTGCATATGAAGGTAAAGGGAGGAGTTTGGAGGGAGCAAACGCAATGTAGACACAGAGATTTTTGGCGTGGTTCCGATAGGTGGTGCTGTCGTACATCCCTAGAGCGGCGAGTGTTCGCTACGGCGGCAACAGGGGAGCAGATTGCCATTGACGGCGGAGGAGACCAGCGGCAGGAGGTCGCTGGCGGCGAGAGGACGAACCGGAGACCCGAAGAGGCAGAGCAGGTTACGCGCGGGTGAAGGGTTTCGGAAAAATTTCCAAATTTTGACCCGTCTGTATATATAACCTGACCCTGTCGGTGTGACCGAGTGGAACAACTCGGTGGCACCAAGATGCAGAACTGCAAGCGGTTACTACAACTCGGTGTGACCGAAGCGTTCTAATTGGTTGCACCGAGATTGAAAACCTAGATCAACTTGGTCATACCGAAATGCACAAAGAGGTTTTGGAAGTTTAAGTCTATGACGAATCGGGGACTCCGAGTGCTCCTCACACAGAGTGGTTCGAATCTGACTTGATCAAACTTTGTGATGTAGCATGAATAGAGTTTGAGACGAGGAAAGCGTAGATAGCTAGAGGGAGTTCTTAGGCATTCTTGTCCATCCATTTGGCAAAAGAGAAAAAGCCAAACGGTCAAAGCAACACATGGATGTCCTTTAATGAGTAAAATATGCATCCAACATGCTCACACAATAAGATGGCAAATGAAATATGTGACAAAGCATGCACATTAACTCTAGCATCTATCAAGCAATTTGACGATGACTAGGTCATCTATATATGAGTATATTGACTTAGGAGTCAAATGAGAACATTTGATCGTAGGTCATACTCATCGTTTAAGCACAAGTGGGGTTGCCACCTTTACATAAAGCATTGTTGTGTTCACACCATTAGAGTTGCTTTAGCTCAATTGATTGGAGTAAAGCTCCCCTAGATGTGATATCCCCCATAAGAGGGATGAACTAACCTTGGGTTTTGTTGATGATGACTTCATGTAGGTGTTGAAGATGTAGATGCTCAATGTTGATGTAGATCTTTTGGAGCAATCCTTTGGAGTGAGTTGCACTTTCAATACCTACACGGGTTAGTCCCACAAGGAACAAATAAGGATATCCATAGACATAGAGTGATGTTCACATGGGATGATGTCCATGAAAGCATTAGGTTACCTTGTCCCTTGTCTTACCAACAAGAGGGTTTGTGACTCCTTGAACTAGTGCAAGATATGGAAGTTGTTTGCACTTGTCCTCGCCAAAATGATATGAGTGAAGTATGTTGGCGGAATCACCCTCAAGAACTCTCTAGTTCTTCTTCTTCAGGATCCACACCATCTTGATGGGAATCATTGGAGTTGTAGTCGTACTTGATGAAGTAGAACTTGATGTAGTCTTGGGAACCCACTTGACCAAGGCCTTAGGTGCTTCTTCAAATGCATCAATCTCCTCTTGAAGCATGTCCTTGCCTTTTAGCTTGTGGTCTTGTGGTGGAAGATCATCTTGAGCTTGTGTTCCTTGAAAAGAAGTAGGATCATACTTCTCTTGTTGAGGAACAAACTTCGTCTTGGGGTATTGATCTTCTTCCCACTCAACTCCATTGGCATTGAACTTTTGTTCAAAACCTACACCTTGATTCTTCCGGTGTCTTCCTTGCTTGCGTACAATTTCCTCGAATTGCTTACTCCCGGCAAGGTTCTTGTAAACACCTTTCTCTATAATTCCCTTCAATAAGCTGTTTTCTTGCTCAAGTGTAACTTGGCTAAGAGAATCATTAGTGGAATCAAGAGAACTACTAGAAGCAACAATATTGGATTTAGCATGATTGTTGTTACTACTAGAAGAAGAATCTTTCTTACTCTTGTTGATAGTTTTAACTTGTGGCATGTAAGTAGACAAGAGTAAACGCTTGGCAATGTAAGAAGAACTTTTCTTGCGAAGATCATCATTGATTGCTTTTAAGAACTCATGCTCTTGCTCAAGGTTGAGTTTTTCAAAGCGTAGCTTCTCATGAGTCTTTAAAAGTTCTCGATGATCTTCCAAGGTAGTTTCATGAGTTAACTTAAGAGTGTTTAGTTCTTTAGTTAGACGCTCAATCTTCTTCTTATCATCATCATTCGTTTTATCTTTATTATTATCATTAATAGCAAGTTCATCATAGTTTTCATAACTAGAGTTGTCAACAAGTAAATCATCATCTCCTAGCAAATCATCTTCATCACTATTGAAATCCACATACTCGGGGTGTGTTACCTTTGGACCTTTAGCCATGAAGCATCTTCCAATTCCTTCATTTGGTGAGTCAAATATGTCGTAGGAGTCGATTGACACAAGTGCTAGACCAGTAACACCTTCATCTTGAGTATATTCAGAGTCGGAGTGATTGTCGGAGTCGGAGCCGGATACCCATTCAGCAACATGAGCTTGATGTCTTCTTTTTGTGTAGCTCTTTGATGATTTGTCCTTCCTCTCCAAATCCTTGCTTCTTCGAGAGGGTCTTCATTCATAACAATCATCTCTACTCCTTCTCTCTCTTGGCGGTGATTCTTCTCTCCTACTTCTTATTTTGGAAGAATCTTCTCTTCTTTTGTAAGGAGCCGTACACTCATTTAAATAGTGTCCGGGTCTTCCACAATTGTAGCAGTTATGCTCACGACTAGAAGATCTTTTGTCATTGTAGGACCTTGACTTGGAACTTCTTTCCTTGCTTCTACTCTTATAGAACTTGCTTAAGTTCTTCACCATTAGGCTCAATTCTTCATTGAAGGTTTGCTTCTCATTTGATGATGTGGGGGCATCACATGAGGCTTTGTAGGCACCACTTGACTTGTTGTGGAGCTCTTCCTTATCCTTGAGTGACATCTCATGAGCAACAATTCTTCCAATGACTTCTGTTGTCTTGAGATCTTTGTAGTTGGGCATCATTTGGATCAATGTGCACACGGTATCATATTTTCCATCCAAGGCTCTTATGATCTTCTTGATGATGAATCTATCGGTCATCTCTTCACTTCCTAAGATGGCAATCTCATTTGTAATGAGAGCAAGCCTAGAGTACATTTTAGCGACACCTTCACCATCCTTCTTTTTGAACTTGTCAAGTTGACTTTGAAGCACATCCAATTTGGATTCCTTGACGAAGTCGGTACCTTCGTGCATATCAATCAAAGTATCCCAAATTTCCTTTGCATTCTCAAGACGGCTGATTTTGTTGAATTCTTCGGGGTACAATCCGTTGAAGAGAATATCACAAGCTTGAGCATTGTATTGCAGCATCTTCAACTCTTTCGTGGTAGCTTCACAGTTCGGTTCTCTCCCATCAAATAATTCACCTTGCAAGCCAATACACACAATAGCCCAAACGGTGGGGTTATGTCCAAGAATATGCATTTTCATCTTATGCTTCCAACTAGCAAAATTAGTACCATCAAAGTAAGGACCTCTACGGTGGTAATTTCCCTCGCTAGACGCCATACTCTCCTAGGTTGTGAAACCAAGGCTATGACCACCAAAATCTATGGAAATCAAAGCAAATGGAGACCAAAGCTCTGATACCACTTGTAGGATCAAAAGTATGTCTAGAGGGGGGGGGGGTTCATTAGACTACTTGACCAAATAAAAATCTAGTCTTTTCCCAATTTTAATTCTTGGAAAAATTTAGCAACTTAGCACAACTCAAGCAATCAACCGACACATGCAATTCTAAGAGTATAGAAGCATAAAGTAAAACAATTGCATATGAAGGTAAAGGGAGGAGTTTGGAGGGAGAAAACGCAATGTAGACATGGAGATTTTTGGCGTGGTTCCGATAGGTGGTGCTATCGTAAATCCATGTTGATGGAGACTTCAACCCACGAAGGGTAATGGTTGCGCGAGTCCACGGAGGGCTCCACCCACGAAGGGTCCACGAAGAAGCAACCTTGTCTATCGCACCATGGTAGTCGCCCATGAAGGACTTGCCTCACTAGGGTAGATCTTCACGAAGTAGGCGATCTCCTTGCCCTTACAAACTCCTTGGTTCAACTCCACAATCTTGACGGAGGCTCCCAAGTGACACCTAACCAATCTAGGAGAGACCACTCTCCAAGAGGTAACAAATGGTGTGTTGATGATGAACTCCTTGCTCTTGTGCTTCAAATTATAGTCTCCCCAACACTCAACTCTCTCTCATAGGATAGGATTTGGTGGAAAGATGATTTGAGTGGAAAGCAACTTGGGGAAGGCTAGAGATCAAGATTTATGTGGTTGGAATGGAATATCTTGACCTCAACACAAGTGTAGGTGGTTCTCTCTCAAAAAATGCATGTTGGAAGTGTAGGCATGTTCTGATGGCTCTCTCCATGAATGAAGAGTGGGTGGACGGGTATATATAGCCTCCACACAAAATCTAACCGTTACACACAATTTATCAAACTCGGTGGGACTGAATCGTGAAACTCGGTCAGACCGATTTAGTTCATAATGTGACCGTTAGGATTTTGACCGACATGTCAACTCGGTGAGACCGATTTCGTTAGGGTTAGGGCATAAAATCTCGGTGAGACCTATTACACAAACTCGGTGGGACCAATTTTGGTAATAGACAAATAGAGAGTTGGTCAGGCAAACTCGGTGGGACCAATTCGCTCATCTCGGTTGTACCGAAACGGTACGAAAGGGAAACAAAGAGTTTGCATTGCAATCTCGGTGGGACCGATCACTCATCTCGGTTTGACCGAAACAATACGAAAGGAAACGGAGAGATTACAATCCCATCTCGGTGAGACCGAGATCCCTATCGGTAAGACTGAAAAGACTAGGGTTTCTGGCAATGGCTCTGTCAACTGAAGTCGGTGGCGCCGGATAGACAGTTTCGGTGGGGCCATGTTTGACTTTTGGTTTGGGACATATGTGAATGTGAGAAAGTAGTTCAGGGTTTTTGGAGCATATCACTAAGCACTTTGAGCAAGAAACTCATTAAGCAACACCTCACCCCCTCTTGATAGTATTGGCTTTTCCTCTGGACTCAATGTGATCTTGGATCACTTAAAATGAAAAAAAATGTAGAGTCCTGAGCTTTGAGCTTGAGCCAATCCTTTGGCCTTAGCATTTTGAGGGGTCCACATTTCTCATCCCTGCCATGCCAATCATTGAGCTTTCCTTAAATGTTTATCTTGAAGTAGCATTAGCTCAATGAGCTATATGTTGTTAGGAATTACCAAAACCACCCAGGGATAGTTGCACTTTCAACCGCAACCATCCAGATACCTCGGTAAGCGCTCGACTCCTGAACAATTTCTAGCTATGCGTGTTGTAATGCGATACTGATCACACTATCTTCTTCCAGGGCTGGATAAGGAAAGCAGAGCGAATTAGGTGTTCGACCCCCCTTTTCGAAGACTCAGCGGGCCTGTATTAATAATGATGCTGGCCCCGGCACCGTACCAGTTGCCTATAAAGGAGGACAAGACGGAGAGCGGGAGGACCGAAGGTGGCCTCCATCCCGAAGGTATATTAGACGCTGTGTCCGGGGAGATCAAAATCCCATCGCCTGGAGACAAAGGTAAAGGAGAAGCCAACATCCCTTCTCCTCATGGTAAGAAAAGGGCCGCCTCCGAAGGTCGGGAGGAAAAGGCTCCTAAGCGAGGCAAAATGCACCTGTCAGGCGGCTCGAGCTTGGAGGACGATGTCATCGCGCAGTCCCACAGCGAGGACAAGACTTTAGCCAAATCATAAGTTAATAAGGGTGTTTTAAACATATTCTGTTCCTCTCCTGTGACCAAGGTAACATCTAGAATATATGTTTTTGCAGCTCAGCCCACAGTCTTCTTCAAGAATCTTCTTCCTCGGGGGATCTCCTCCCGGAGATGATGCAAAGTGAGACGCCTCCACCAGTCTCCTCACCCAATAGGGCGGACGACTTCGAGGTGTCGTCCCGGAGGGTCTCTCCTGATCAACAAGTGGTGCAGGGGATGATGAAGACACTACCCGAAGGTGATACTTCGGTAGCCCAGGGCCCGGGGGCCAACAATAAAGGCCCCGGGCTGTCCGGCTTACAGCTGGAGCCAACTCCAGGGACGGATAAACGGATCCTTTCGAAGGGAGGTTTTACTGCTATAGCATCTTCCGGAGATCTAGAAGCGCCGGATATATTGACGAACATGCTGCGACAGGCGTCCGTCTTAGAGGACCATCATACCTTGATGGGTACGGTGGCTGAAAAGGTTCTGTCCACGAAAAGCAGATTGAATGAGGCCTTCACGAGCCTGCTAAGAGGCTTCGAGGTTTGTACTGTAATGTTTTCGATTGTGTTTTATTCACAAAATGCTCCTGTGTATAGATAGTAGCCCCTGAGACTCTGATTGGCTTACAAAGGGAGGCGATCAGAGGATCAAAAAGATATGCCCAGGAAATAATCTGACTAATTGGAACACAGGCTGTTACCTCCCTGGCTACTACCCGAACCACAGAGGTTGCAGATCTGCAGCGGAAGATTGATGAGGCGGATGACAGCATCACGCTTATCAACAGGCGGCTTGACGAGGCGCAAGGTATGTTTCTGGGTTAGTCAGTATATGTATGTATCATAACATGAGTACGAAGCTAGAATTGTATACTAAGACACACATAACTGCAGATGGTGCTGCCGCGGTGGAGGTCCTTTGGGCTGAACTTGCCCTTGCCAAGGAGCAAGTCCGAATGAGTAATTTGGCTGCCAATAAGGCAGCTGATGAGCTGAAAACCAAACAGCCTGCTGGGCGCCAGTGTGAGGAGAGAATTTCTATCATGGCGCGCGAGCTAGAGAAAACCACTGTCCAGTGCGAATTCCTCGAGAGGGATAACAAAGCCAAAGCGGCCGATCTCGACAAGGCCTTACAAGAGGCGAGAGAAGCACGGTCTGAGTCTAGAGCGGCTCGGGAAGAGATCCGAAAATTTGGGGAGATAGTGGATGGTAAGCATTTCTTATTACAGACGAAATTTGGTGATCAGAAGTATTCCCCGCTTAATCAAATGTGGAGCTCTCCAGACGCATTCTTGGACCTGCCGAAGAGCGCCTGCGATGCGGCGCAATTTTACCAAGTGCAGGAAGGGTGTGCAATAGAGAAACTTTTTTGGTCACAATTCGGCGTGCCAAAGCGTCCGCTATTACTGAACGAACAAATGGCCTAGTGGGCCGATCTCCATAGGATATCCGGTTCTGCCATGAAGGACGTCATAGTCTGTCTGTGGCCTACTGAGCCAATTCCGAATAGTTATTTTGGTTTGGTGCAGCGACTTGTTGATGTGGTGCCACATATCGACGCCATTAAGCATTCAACATGCATTGAAGGTGCATGGATGGCCTTTGCCCGCGTCAATACATACTGGACGAAGATGAAGGCCACCGACATTGCGGCGAAGAGTCCACCTAAGGGCAAGGACCATCATGCACCAGAGCATTATTTCGAGGATGTCTTAGAGGGTGCCCACTTGATAGAGGGTCAGTGCTCGAAATGCATGATATTTGAATGAAATGTGTTGAAATTGTAAACGACAATATTATGATAATATTATGATATTCGGTTAAAAGCTTTGGTTCCTCCTGTGCGGCCGTTTTCGTATAATCGGAAAGTTTTCCAGTCGTTGGCTTCAGCCCCCTCATAGAAAATACGGGGGTGTTCGGAAAAGAACTTGATCACTCTTAACCCAACGTCTTGGTCCATGAAGGAGGTGTCAATGCGGCGAACTAGGCAATCTGACTATAGGGCGTTAACACTTTCACTTAGCCATAGGAGTTTTATGGTGGGTCTACGATATAGACCCTGGTATGTACACGGTTACCCCAATATGGTGCGTTACATGTATGACCTGAAGAAAGGTCCTTCGTGTAATACGGAGGGAATCGCTAAAGATTCCGATAAGTCATCGAGTGGTTGACCAGCTCTCGCCGCATCATGACAGTCGGTTTTCGACTTTCTCTACTGAGGTGTTTGACCGGATGAACCGGAAACACAATCGCAGTAGTTCTCCCTTTACTACCCTAGCCGATAGAGCAGAACGTAAGGTAGTAAGCACAGGAGCCAGGCAACCCAACTATTGACCCAAGACATGATTCGGAGCTAATGCATATAAGGCCAAACTCGCGACGCCGAAGTATGCTGTAAAGCTGTTCGGACTTGTTGGCAACTCTTTTTGTTCCCATCCCAAGCCCCTGGCAAGTTATGTCGGGGTGCGTGTGTGAAATAACCAGAGGAGAAAAATTCAGTTCTTTAGAGGAAAGTGAATACTGGATACAGATTATGTTCACTGGAACCTAAGTGATATGCCAATCGTAGTTTTGTATATAATAATGCCACAACCCCGGCTATTTGACATGCCAGGGGTCAAGGACAGAGGAAGAAGGCACTTTACAGGCTCGCAAGATAGAGAGCACGGTCTACAAAAAGTTGTTTTGGACCTCCTGTCGCACGTCTGCGCCGCCTTTCCTCGATGAAGGGGCTCCTTACAAGGAGTAGCCTTTGGGTGAATGTACAAACCTGAACTCCGATAGAGTCGGTGAGATGACCAGCCTGTGAGTCACCTATGGTAAAGGATAATGAAAAAGAAAGAGTAGTTAGAAAAGAAAAAAAAGAAGGAGGTTATGGAAGTACTTGTAAGACCGTCCGTATTGTGCTTCCGCCGATGCCATTTGTATTTTAAGTGCATAGTTATGTATGCGCGGTACAGATTTCACGGGTGTATGAGGCGGGTGGCGGAAGCTGAACTACTAGTCTCGCTCCAAAATTGGTCGGTCCTGCTGAATGGAGACCGGTGGCTTAATGGCCGACAAGGCATGCGGTTTAATAAGACCGCTTTGTACTTCAGCCGAAGTAACCGTAGTATGATCCTTGGTCCAGATGGAGTGCTTCTCATGCTCCCCTGTAGAGGTGTGTGTCACGTATACCATGTTCACTGATTTTACTTCGGGGGGAAATTGCTTCTGACCCCCGGTATTTGGTTGGTGAGTCTCTTCGTCATCGCTATCACCGGGCGGCCTCTTCCCCTTGTGTTCGGCGTTGACCTTGCCGGCCTGCTTGAAGTCCCAATAGCTTCTGTTGGTGTGATTAGCTGGTTTATCGGGGTTGCCATGAATCTGGTAGGGCCGATCCAGTATCTTGTCTAAATTTGATGGTCCATCTCTTTTTACCTTGAATGGATTTTTCCGTTGACCGGGTTTGGAAAAGTAGATACAACGGAGACGTATCACTCCTCAAGCTTAAACCTTTGCTTGTCCTCAAGCAATTCAGTTGACAAACTGAAAGTGATAAAGAAAAACTTTTACAAACTTTGTTTGCTCTTGTTGTTGTAAATATGTAAAGCCAACATTCAAGTTTTCAGCAAAGATTATAACTAACCACATTCGCAATAACTTTCGGGTCTCAAGTTTACTCATATCAATGGCATAATCAACTAGCGAGCAATAATAATAAATCTCGGATGACAACACTTTCTCAAAACAATCATAATATGATATAACAAGATGGTATCTCGCTAGCCCTTTTTGAGACCGCAAAACATAAATGCAGAGCACCTTTAAAGATCAAGGACTGACTAGACATTGTAATTCATGGTAAAACAGATCCAGTCAAGTCATACTCAATGTAAACTAACAATAATGAATGCAAATGACAGCAGTGCTCTCCAACTGGTGCTTTTTAATAAGAGGATGATGACTCAGCATAAAAGTAAATAGATAGGCCCTTCGTAGAGGGAAGCAGGGATTTGTAGAGGTGCCAGAGCTCGGTTTTGAAATAGAGGTGAATAATATTTTGAGCGGTATACTTTCATTGTCAACATAACAACCAAGAGATGGCGATATCTTCCATGCTACACACATTATAGGCAGTTCCCAAATAGTATGGTAAAGTTTATACCCACCTTCCACCAACAAGCATCAATCCATGGCTTGCTCGAAACAACAAGTGCCTCCAACTAACAAGAGTCCCAGGGGGAGTTTTGTTTGCAATTATTTTGATTTAGTTTGCATAAAGCATGGGACTGGGCATCCCGGTGACCAGCCATTTTCTTGTGAGTGAGGAGCGGAGTCCACTCCTCTTGAGAATAACCCACCTAACATGGAAGATACGGACATCCCTAGTTGATACATGAGCTATTCGAGCATACAAAACAGGATATTTATTTGAAGGTTTAGAGTTTGGCACATACAAATTTACTTGGGACGGAAGGTAGATACCGTATATAGGTAGGTATGGTGGACTCATATGGAGTAACTTTGGGGTTTATGGGATTGGATGCACAAGCAGTATTCCCGCTTAGTATAGGTGAAGGCTAGCAAAAGACTGGGAAGCGACCAGCTAGAGAGCGATAACAGTCATGAACATGCATTAAAATTAATCAACACCGAATGCAAGCATGAGTAGGATATAATCCACCATGAACATAAATATCGTGAAGGCTATGTTGATTTTGTTTCAACTACATGCGTGAACATGTGCCAAGTCAAGTCACTTAAATCATTCAGAGAAGGATACCACCCTATCATACCACATCATAACCATTTCAATAGCATGTTGGCACGCAAGGTAAACCATTATAACTCATTGCTAATCAAGCATGGCATAAGAACTATGATCTCTAGTTGTCATTGCAAACATGTTTATTCATAATAGGTCGATTTCATACCAACCTTTCTCATATTTACAAAAACAAAAGAGGTCGAGTCCATACCAGCCTTTCTCATCTCAGTCAGTCGATCATATATCGTCATAATTGCCTTTCACTTGCATGACCGAACGATGTGAATAATAATAATTGTGCACGTGCATTGGACTAAGCTGGAATATGCAAGCATTCAATAAACAGGAGAAGACAAGGCAATATGGGCTCTTTTGTCAGATCAACAATAATGCATATAAGAGCCACTTCAACAATTTAATCATGGTCTTCTCCTATCGACCCCCAAAGAAAAGAAAAGAAATAAAACTATTTACACGGGAAAGCTCCCAATAAGCAAAAAGAAGAACAGGAAATATTTTTGGGTTTTCTTTTTAGTTACTACTACAAGCATGGAAAGTAAACTAATTAAAAGCTACAACAAATTTTTTTGTTGGTTTTTTCTTAAGGTTTATTAAACACACAAGAAGAAAGCATAAAGAGGGAAATAAACTAGCATGGATGATACAATGAAAAAGTATGAGCACCGACATCTAGCAATGAGTGTGTAAACATAAATGTAATGTCAGCGGGAAATACGTACTCCCCCAAGCTTAGGCTTTTGGCCTAAGTTGGTCTATGGCCATGGTTGGCCTGGCGGATATCCATAATAGTAGTTGGGGTCGTACTGCGAAGAAGAAGAAGACTCCGATTGCCACTGGTTGGCAATCATCTCCGGATCCCACTGGTAATTATACTTTCGTGAAGTATCAACTCGTGGTTCCGGCTCTGGCTCCATGGCTGGTGCAGGGTTTCGGTAGGCGTGAATAGCCTCTAACGGAACAAGGTACTGGCCTGCAGATAAATCAAACAAAGAAGGAGCAGGCAGGGTAATAGTCTCAGGATGATGTTTATCAAACAACAATTTGTATTTAAGCTCTCCTTCCCTATTCTTAACAATGAAATCATGTGCCACCATACTCTTATAATCTAAATAAACACGAGGTAGCACTTTTTCTTCCTTCTCATAGTGCCTAATAGGTATGTTAAAATGTGCAGCTAGGCGTGAAGCATAGATGCCTCCAAAGATGGGGCCCTTTGTACGGTTCAAACTTAACCGTTTAGCAATAATGCCGCCCATACTAACAGAGTTATCACCAAATAAACCGTGGAGCAAAATAATAATATCAGGCTACTAAGGTTTCCACAGTTTCCGCGACCAATTAAACAACGACTAGCAAATAATGCAAAATGGCGTAAAACCGGAAATGTATGCTAGTGATTCGTGCATCGGAAACCTCCCTTGTTTCCCCTACAGTGATAGTATCAATAAACCCATCCACACCCTCGCGATGTGGTTCCTCTGTCTTGCCCTCAAAAGGGATTAAACAAACCCGACAAAAATCATAAAGTGACATCTCCTTATGCTCATCATATAAATGAAACTCCACCGTAGGTGGTGAGCTCCTAGAATGGAAATGAAAGTTTTGCACAAAGATATTTGTGAGTAAGAGATACTGATCGCGTTGGTCGTGGAGGAAAGCGGTGAGGCCTGCATTCTTAGCCAATTCATAAAAATCTTCATAAATCCCGGCTGCTCTCAAGAAATCATCAGAAGGCCATTCACACGACCGAACCTCCGCGGTGCGAGGCAAATTATACTTAGGCTTCTGTGCCTTTTCCTTCGAGCTTCGGCTCGATGAGCCCCTTAAAAGTCTCTTCATCATTTTCTGAAAAATTCTGAAATTTTTAGTAACTTCAAAATAGAAGTAAACCAAACTCAATAATATTGATAGCAACCACTCCTACAAGTGCCCAAAGCCTATATCATGCATCAAAACTACTTGGAACCATATAAATTTGACATGCAAGCTCAAGAACATGGTCACCTAGGCAGCACAAATTTGCAATGAATAAAGCACTAGAACAAAAACTAGGACCAATGGAGGAGTCACATACCAAGGAACAATCTCCCCAAGCAGTTTTGTGAGAGGTGCTTTGAGCAAGGAGATCGAAAATGGCAGCAAAATGAGCTTGGACTCGGGTTTGAGCTGGATATTCGTGTTTGTGGGAGGAAGGAGTGTGTGGGTGAAATGATAAGTGGAGGAGGGCCACCGTGGGCCCACGGGGCAGGGGGGTGCGCCCAGGGGGTAGGGCGCACCCTCCACCCTCGTGGGCAGGTGGGTGACCCCCCTGCTGTGTTCTCAGTGCCAAATATTCTCTAGAAAAAATCATATTTAAATTTCAGGGCATTTGGAGAACTATTATTTTCGGGGTATTTTTATATTACACGGATAATCAGATAATAGACAGAAAAATACTTATTTTTATTTTATTTAATATAAATAACAGAAAGTAAAAGTGGGATACAAAATGTTGTGCCTTCTAGTTTCATCCATCTCATGATCATCAAAAGGAATCCACTAACAAGGTTGATCAAGTCTTGTTAACGAACTCATACCGAATAACATGGAACCAGAGAAATTTCGAATAACACTATGTTACCTCAATGGGGATATGCACATCCCCAATAATAAGAATATCATATTTCTTCTTGACAGTAGGAAGAGGAAATTCAAAACCCCCAAATATAATCGATGGAATTTTTCCAATAGAGTTGATACTATGAACTTGAGGTTGTTTCCTCGGAAAGTGTACTGTATGCTCATTACCATTAACATGAAAAGTGACATTGCTTTTAGTGTAATCAATAACAGCCCCTGCAGTATTCAAAAAGGGTCTTCCAAGAATGATAGACATACTATCGTCCTCGGGAATATCAAGAATAACAAAGTCCGTTAAAATAGTAACGTTTGCAACTACAACAGGCACATCCTCACAAATACCGACAGGTATAGCAGTTGATTTATCAGCCGTTTGCAAAGATATTTCAGTAGGTGTCAACTTATTCAAATCAAGTCTACGATATAAAGAGAGAGGCATAACACTAACACCGGCTCCAAGATCACATAAAGCAGTTTTAACATAGTTTCTTTTAATGCAGCATGGTATAGTGGGTACTCCTGGATCTCCAAGTTACTTTGGTATTCCACCCTTAAAAGTATAATTAAGAAGCATGGTGGAAATTTCAGCTTCCAGTATCTTTCTTTTATTAGTAACAATATCTTCCATATACTTGGCATAAGGATTCATTTTGAGCATACCAGTTAATCACATACACAAAAAGATAGGTCTAATCATTTCAGCAAAGTGCTCAAAATCCTCAGCACCCTTTTTCTTGGATGGTTTGGGAGGAAAAGGCATGGGTTTCTGAACCCATGGTTCTCTTTCTTTACCATGTTTCCTAGCAACAAAGTCTTTATCATCATAATGTTGATTCTTTGATTGTGGGTTATCAAGATCAACAGCAGGTTCAATTTCTATATCATTATCATTACTAGGTTGAGCATCATCATGAACATTATCATTAACATTATCACTAGTTTCAGGTTCATTACCAGATTGTGTTTTAGCATCAGAGATAGAAATATCATTTGGATTCTCAGTTGTTTCAGTAACAGGTTTACTAGAAGCATGCAAAGTGTATCATTTTTCTTTTTCTTCCTTTTAGAAGGACTAGGTGTATCTATATTATTTCTCTGAGAATCTTGCTCAATTCTTTTAGGGTGGCCTTCAGGATACAAAGGTTCCTGAGTCATTCTACTAGTTCTAGTAGCGACTCTAACAGCATAATCATTATTCTTACTATTCAATTCATTGAGCAAATAATTTAGAGCTTTAAGTACTTGTTCTACTTGAGTGGTAACCATAGAAGCATGTTTACTAATAAGTTTAAGTTCACCTTTGACATTAGCCATATAATCACCCAAGTGTTCAATCATATTTGAATTGTATTTCAATTATCTACCAAAATAAGCATTAAAGTCTTCTTGCTTAGCCATAAATTTATCAAACTCATCTAAGCATGGGCTAGCAAATTTAGTAAATGGGATTTCAGCTTTATCATATCTATAGAGAGAATTTACCTTTACTACCTGTGTCGGGTTATCAAGACCATGAGTTTCTCCAATAGGTAATGGATTAGGATCATATGTTTCTTCAACAGGCAGTAAATTAAGACCATGTATTTCTTCAATAGGAGGTAAATTCTTAACATCTTCAGCTTTAATACCTTTTTCTTTCATAGATTTCTTTGCCTCTTGCATATCTTCAGGACTTCGAAATAGAATACCCCTTTTCTTCGGAGTTGGTTTAGGAATAATCTCAGGAACTGGCTCAGGAGGTGTCCAATTATTTTCATTTGTCAGCATATTATTCAACAGAATTTCAACTTCATCCGGTGTTCTTTCCCTGAAAACAGAACCAGCACAACTATCCAGGTAATCTCTGGAGGCATCGGTTAGTCCATTATAAAAAATATCAAGTATTTCATTTTGCTTAAGAGGATGATCAGGAAAATCATTAAGTAATTGGAGAAGCCTCCCCCAAGCTTGTGGGAGACTCTCTTCTTCAATTTGCACTACCAGGATCAAGAGAATTAAACCATGTCTTAGCATCACACTTTAATGAGAACGGAAATATTTGAAGGATATAAAAGTAGCGAGTTCTCTCATCTTTAGTGAACAGGGTGGCTATATCATTTAATTTAGTAAGATGTGCCACAACAGTTTTAGATTCATAGCCATGAAAAGGATCAGATTCAACCAAAGTAATTATATCAGGATCAACAGAGAATTCATAATCCTTATCGGTAACACAGATAGGTGAAGTAGCAAAAGCATGGTCAGGTTTCATTCTAGCATTTAGTGATTGCTGATTCCATTTAGCTAATAACCTCTTAAGTTCGTATCTATCTTTGCAAGCTAAAATAGCTAAAGAAGCTTCTTTATCAAAAACATAACCCTCAGGAATAACAGGCAAGTCTCCATCATCAATTTCATCAGTATTATTAGATTCAATATTTTCATCCTCTCTAGCCCTGGCAATTTGTTCATCAAGAAATTCACCAAGTGGTATAGTAGTATAAAGCATAGAAGTAGTTTCATCATAAGTATCATGCATAGGAGAAGTGGCATCATCAATAACATGCGACATTGCAGAACGAATAGCAGAAGCAGGTTTAGGTGTCGCAAGCTTACTCATAACAGAAGGTGAATCAAGTGCAGAGCTAGATGGCAGTTCCTTACCTCCCCTCGTAGTTGAGGGATAAATCTTAGTTTTTGGATCTCTTAAGTTCTTCATAATGATAAGCAGATATAAATCCCAAGTGACTCAAAGAATAGAGCTATGCTCCCCGGCAACGGCGCCAGAAAATAGTCTAGATAACCCACAAGTATAGGGGATCGCAATAGTTTCCGAAGGTAGAGTATTCAACCCAAATTTATCGATTCGACACAAGGGGAGCCAAAGAATACTCTCAAGTATTAGCAGCTGAGTTGTCAATTCAACCACACCTGGAAACTTAGTATCTGCAGCAAAGTGTTTAGTAGCAAAGTAATATGATAGTAATGGTAACGGTAGCAAAAGGTAACAGTAGTAAAAGTAATGTTTTTGGTATTTTGTAGTGATGATAGCAATAGCAACGGAAAAGTAAATAAGTGAAGAACAATATATGGAAAGCTCGTAGGCAATGGATCAGTGATGGAGAATTATGCCGGATGCGGTTCATCATGTAACAGTCATAACCTAGGGTGACATAGAACTAGCTCTAGTTCATTGATATAATGTAGGCATGTATTCCGAACATAGTCATACGTGCTTATGGAAAAGAACTTGCATGACATCTTTTGTCCTACCCTCCCGTGGCAGCGGAGTCCTTACGGAAACTAAGGGATATTAAGGCCTCCTTTTAATAGAGTACTGGAACAAAGCATTAACACATAGTGAATACACGAACTCCTCAAACTATGGTCATGACCGGTAAGTATCCCGATTATTGTCACTTCGGGGTTAACGGATCATAACACATAATAGGTGACTATAGACTTGCAAGATAGGATCAAGAACTCTCATATATCGATGAAAACATAATAGGTTCAGATCTGAAATCATGGCACTCGGGCCCTAGTGACAAGCATTAAGCATAGCAAAGTCATAGCAACATCAATCTCAGAACATAGTGGATACTAGGGATCAAACCCTAACAAAACTAACTCAATTACATGATAGATCCCATCCAACACATCACCGTCCAACAAGCCTACGATGGAATTACTCACGCACGGCGGTGAGCATCATGAAATTGGTGATGGAGGATGGTTGATGATGACGATGGCGACGGATTCCCCTCGCCGGAGCCCCGAACAGACTCCAGATCAGCCCTCCCGAGAGGTTTTAGGGCTTGGCGGCGGCTCCATATCATAAAACGCGATGAATCCTTCTCTCTGATTTTTTTCTCCCTCAAAACACAATATATAGAGTTGGAGTTGGAGTCGGAGGAGCTCCAGGGGGCCCACGAGGTAGGGGGGCGCAACCTAGGGGGACAGGCGCGCCCCCCACCCTCGTGGACAGGTGGTGGGCCCCCTGGCCTTCATCTTTTGCAGGTATTTTTTATATTTTCCAAAAAGTTGCTCCATGAAGTTTCAGGTCATTCCGAGAATGTTTGTTTCTGCACATAAATAACACCATGGTAATTCTGCTGAAAACAGCGTCAGTCCGGGTTAGTTCCATTCAAATCATGCAAGTTAGAGTCCAAAACAAGGGCAAAAGTGTTTCGAGAAGTAGATACGACGGAGACGTATCAGTTGCTAGGACATCAGTCCATCTATCGTTGATCAGATCTTGGTCAGCTTGAAGCTGTTCATGCTTCTTTTTCAGGCTTCTTGCAGTGGCTATTAGCCGGCGCTTAAAGCGCTCCTGCTCCTGAGGTTCCTCCGACATGATAAAATCCTCGCTGTCGAGGCTCACACTACAACAAAAGACACATCCGTGACATTTTGGGCCGAACGAAATTTTTTCTGTCATACTTATGACACTTCTATGACGATAATGGTGACAAAACCCGGTATCATCATAGATGTGGTGGGCTCCTACTTATATGAAAAAAAATCATGACAGAAAATGGGCTTTTCATCCTGGGCGGGCCATAGACGCAGCTTCATGACATTCTTTGGGCCGTCCATGACGGAAAAAACCATGGTAGAAGCTAGGGCGAGGAAAATATCGGGGTGTTCCCGGTTACGGTGGGTGGTCGGGGACGAGCGATGCGCATTTCTCTCATACACGCACGTGCGTGGGGGCGAGGCTTGGGCTCTAACTGAACCCGAGCGAGGCGTTCGCCTACTGAACCCGAGAGATTGCACTACAGGCTACGCATTACTGAACCCGAGCGATCGATCGATGGCTGTTAACTGAACCCGATCGAGTGATTCCTTCGCTACTACTGCTAACTGAAGCCGATCGATGCTACCTCTGGATGAAAAGCGAGCATTGCTCGGGGGGTTTGGATGAACAGTTCCCGATGGGGGTGGATGAACAGGACCCCGTGGTGTTGCCTCTGGATGAACAGGACCCTGATCGATCAAGCCGGTTGGTGCTGGATGAACATGACCTTGTGGAGGGCTAGATGAACAGGACGACCCCGTGGAGGGCTGGATGAACAGTAGATGGTGGAGGGCTGGATGAACGGTAGCCCGTGGAGGGGTGGTTGAACGGGGGCCCGTGTGGAGAGGGCTTGTTGAACAGTAGCCAGTGGAGTAGCGCGCGGTGGAGGCTGGATGAACAGGAGCCCGTGGATGAACAGTCGCAGGTGGAGGCTGGAGGAGGTCGATGGTGGATGAACAATAGCCCGTGGAGGCTGGAGGGGGTCGACGGTGGAGATGAGCAGTATCCCGTGGAGTCCCATTTTGCGGTACGCCACACCCCTCCCAATGAACAGGACCCCCGTTTCGACCGTACCACTCCAACACAAGACCATTTCCTCCGTTTTGCGGTACGCCACACCCGTCCCAATCAACAGGACCCCGTTTCGACCGTAGGAGGTCCGTTTCCTCCATTTTGCGGTACGCCAGACCCCTCCCGATGAACAGGATTCTGTTTCGAACGTGGCTGGTCGAACACAAGGCCGTTTCCTCCGTTGTGCGGTACGCCAGGCCTCGTTTCCATTGGCTGTTCCATCCAAGCCCTCCCAATGAACACGATGACACATTCCGTTCCGACCCAGCCGGTTGGCTCCCCATGAACACGACGATGACGCTATTTCTCCGTTCTGACGTAGCCATGTACACGAGCCCTGGCCATACGTATGCGCGAGTAGGCGTTCGAGTGGCCGTATTTTCTTTCTTGCACACTAGCCATTGTACGTACGTGTACATGCTACGCGCGCGCCTCTACTATGGCACGTGCGCGCCTCAACATGGTCCAGTATGTACGTACACGTTCGCGACCAGAATGACAACGCTACGTACGCTTCGACCAGGTGGGTCCTGACTGTCAGGCACTTCCTTGCATGCGAAGATGTAGCTGGTGGGTCACATCACTCAGGGGGACGAATTGTTTTTTTGCTCAAACGCACTTCCTTGCATGCGAAGATGTAGCTGGTGGGTCCCAGCAGTCAAGGGGGAAACGTTTTTTTCACGAAATACGGTGGCCCGTTCGATGGGTCCCCGCTGTCAGGTGGAGGAATAATTATTTTGCATGTAATAAGGAGGCACTTCCTTGCGGCTGCCATGGACCTAGCTGTCAGCCTCTCCACATACAGTACTCTTCCGATGGAAGTCGGTCGTTGACCACATTGACCACGCTGCGCCGAGAGCACCACAGCGGTGGACGACGGCGAGGACTTGGAAGGGGACGATGTGGAGCCAGGGAAGACGCGATAGTGGATACCCACGCGGAGAGGAGTACGAGGGTTCACTGGTTCAGCTGAGATATGAGGCTGCCGCCGCCGTAGAATAACAGGGGGTGTGGGTGAGTGGAGGGATGGCCTGGCCAACGGTGGGAGTAGTAGGGAGCGGTGAGGCCTCCGCGATAGCACAGCCGGCCACGGGAGGCAGGAGCAGGCGGCACAACCGGCGCTGCTTTGGGCGGCTGGAGCAAGAAGACCAGAGGTTGAAGAAGGACGACGACCGTTGGATGGGCATCGTATGGTTACTGCAGCTAGAATCATTTATATTGACTAAGTTGACAAAGCCCTTGGTACGCGTCAACTTAGTAGGCCCACAGGTCAGCTTCCGAAACGGTGCGCCCCAAATGTCAGGGGGAGGAATCATTTTTTGGGCGGGTGAAGCTAGAATATCCAAGATTTAAGAAGAAGCACAACATCCGTTGGATGGACATCCAACGGCCACTGCTGCTAGAACCGTGTGTTGACTATAAGTTGACAAAGCCTTGCATACGCGTCAACTCTTTTTTTTGAGGGGACGCGTCAACTTAGTAAGGCCACAAGTGTGTGGCAGAGAACTTATAGCCCATTTGAGATTTGTAAGAATATGCAGCCAATTTTTGAATTCTAATGGAATTTACTACAACCCACTTACAGTTTGTTAAAAGTACAGCCCATTTCAACCAACCGTTCAAAACATAATTCAATAAAATTTCCTACATTTTGTTGGGATCCAAAATATTTTTATCCCGAAATATCTAGTCAGATTAAATTCAATTTCAATATAAATTTATATTACTTAAAAATCCAAGGAAACATTGCGCTCGCAACAATTAATGAAATTAAAATTTTCAATATCAAAAAGTTATATTTTATAAATTAATTACGTGTTTGGTGCATTTTTTATAGTTACTGCCCAGTTTTTATAATTACATCCCATTTATTATTTCTTAAAGCCCATTTACTTGTTAATCCTTATGCATCCCTCCTAGGAAATATTTGCAGCCCAGCAGGGCGGAGAATAACAACTTGACCTTGCCTGGGTATTCCTAAAAAAAGTATAGCTGGGCTAGCCATTTTTAGCTTGAAAAAAAATTAATATCTGGGTTGGATATCTGGCCTAGGCTAGACGGACCACAGCCTGCCCAGTTAATACCTGCAGCGATGTTTTTGTTGTTGTTCAAAGGAGAAAAAATAATATATAGGCTAAACATTGCTCAAGAAAAACTCTGCAGTGCTCACGCCTCAAAAACACAAATACTGCTCAAGCTGCTTGGTCCCAGCTGTCGGCCGCTTCTTGTGCAATTCTCTCGTTTATTGACTACATAGGTTGACAATGCTGTGGGACCGTGATGTCAGGAAACCAGGAGGAAGCAAAAAAAATTATAGTTTTATATACTAATAAGGAGGGACTTGCGTACATGCGGCTATGGCCCTGGTGGGTCCCCACTGTCATCCTCTCCAAGTAAAGTCATCTCATCATCCTCATGTCTGTTGATCATGTTGACAACGCGAGACGGCGACGCCATGCCGAGCGCAACAACTCAAAGGACGACGGAGAGGGCTTCGCGGGCCCTACGGATGGTCTGGTACAGTGCCCGCTGCTCATTCGGGAAGCTAGGATCATAGGGCCACATGTCCGCGACGGCATTGTCGTCCGCTTGTTCACCGGTGCTCGTTGAGGAGATGCAGGTTGCAGCACAGGTCCTCCTATGCTGGTAACTCTTCCGCCATTAGGGTGTCGAAGTGCGGCCGCACCTGCTCTATGGTGAACATGGCATGAACCGGCTTGGACAGTGGCGCCGGCTCCTGGTCGGAAGCTACGTCCATCATCTGATTGTCGTTGCTCAGCTCGGCGAGCTAGCTGGCGAGCCAGCATGTCCGGTTGCTGGACTGACCCGTTGCCAAGCACGAGTCTGACTGCCCTGGCCCACCCAGACTGCCTTCCTCGCCTGCGCGTGCTTTCCGCCCAAAACGGTCAGCACCGCCCGCCCCGCTTCCCGATGTAGGCGATTGCTCCGCCTTTAAACGACACAAGTGCCATCTGTCAGTCCTTCTGCCGCCCACATTAATGATACGCGGTTCCCGAGGCAGCTAATCCGGCGCCACACGTCCGTCCCTCCGTCGCCCACCATTGCTATATAAACTGCTGCGCCGACCATAGCTGCAGTCATCCGCATCCGTTCCCTTTCTCCTGTCCACACCACTACTGCCCACCATGGCTTCCTCACGCTCTTCGGGATGGGCGGACGACAGACCACAAGGAGATGGCAGCCATTGCTGCCGACTGGCTGGCCGGCAGGCAGCAGGAGGACGACGACGTCCCAATGGAGAACATGGTAGTCGATGATTCGGTGCCAACCCCCTCCTCCGCGCCATCCTCGCCGGTGCATTGCACCATGACCATCAGCGAGGCACGTGCCCAATATATGGACACGGTGAGGCAGAAGCGTGAGGAGCAGTTCCGGGAGGCGTAGGCCGACGCCGCCTACAACCACCATCTCCTCCAGGAGCACCTACAGGTGGAGGAGCAGATCGCCGTGGAGTGGACGGAGCAGGAGGCACTGCTCGACTCGTACCGCTCCGCCCGCGAGGGCCGCCTCAAGCGCTGACGGTACCGCATGCGGGTGGTGGAGGCTGCGGCTGCCTACAAAGAGGGTGATGAAGCGGGCGAGACACTGTTTGGCGAGACCGAGGACGAGGCAGAGGACAATGCTGGCTCGGACGAGTTCCCGCTCTGCTGGCGTCGACGAGGCCTTGCTCTGCCGGGGCCCCGCTGCACCAACAACGAGGTAGAGGACACCGCCGGCTCCACCGAGGCCCCACCCTGCCGGCAACAAGGGGGAGGATTTCCCCCGCTCCGTCAAGACACCACCCGCCGGCTACGAGACAGAGGACATCGCCGGCTCCGCCGAGGCCCCGCCCCGCTGCCAACAAGGCTGCACCACACAGAAAACGAGGAAGAGTAGAACACGGTAGGTCGCCGCCGCTCGGGTCCAAGTAAGGCCGCCGCTGCTACCCTTCGGTTGTTGGCACTGAGCTGTACATCATGGAGCAATTCTATGATTACAGCATGATTGAAGAGCGCTCCGTGGTTGAGCAAGCTCATGAGATACAGTCATTTTCTAGAGAACTTGAGCCCAGATGCAGGTCGGTAGCTTCGGTTAATTAATTATACCTCCAGCGCACCCCTTTTTAGTTGAAGAATGTATGAAATGTAATGAAATCCGGCATGTTTATATGAAATCCGACTGTGTATTGATTAGTTCGAATTCTTGTATCACTTGCATTGGATGAACATGCAAAACAATACGTACTAGCATTATTCCTAGGGAGATCACCTTGTTTGCAGCAGTTTCACATGTACTCCGTCCGGTCCTTTCTAGTCTGCATACAAGTTTTGTCTGCAGTCAAAATATCTCTACTTTTACCAATCTTATAGAAAAAAGTATGCACTTTCACAATGTGCGAAGTAAAAAGGAACAGAAGGAGTACAAAGAGTTTGAGAAGCTTTTTAGCGTTCCTGTACATTGCAATCAAACACACAAGCCTGGCAATTCATAGAGAACATTCAAAACAATCGATGATTATGCATCTCGGCGACTCACATGTCAGAGCCAATATTTACTTCATAACTAAAGAATAAAGAAAAAATGGATCGACGCTGCTGACAGCAAAGGGTGTCCCATTCGAAAATATCAAACGCATGTATTCTTGCTAAAATCAATGAGCAAAATTTGACAAGGTTGTCCCATTCCAAAATATCAAATGCCTACGATTGTGGAATGGGCGGGATTTGCCATCAGTTCGACATTGACATGGCACCTCGTGCTAAATAAACCAGCTGTTCTTCTTGTGCAGTTCCACCAAAATCAACCAAATTCGCTCGGCACCTCCTTTCTTGTGGTGGAAATGAATGATTTGATGTATTCATGAACATTTTGTGCAGTTCCCATTGAAATCAAGCTGAGCACATCTGTTTGCACAAATACAAAAAAAGTGATTAGTACAAAGCAAACTGTACTATGAATTGACAGTTTAAACAAGCACCTACTTGGTCCATGTAGAGCACACTTTTAGAAAAATGGAACTCACCGGAAAGAATCCAAGAACAACATTGTACTCGCGCATCACAACAAGAAAATTGAGATTTGTCAGTCCTTCTGAGCTGAAGTTAGTTTGGTCTTGTGGGGGGTAATGTAACCATCCTTCAACTGCTCCTTCTAATGAGAAGATAGATAGGGCTTTTTCGTCCTGGCATAATCGGAACTAGTCACTTCACGTACTCCATATTCTTCTTCAGAGGAGGATGATCCTGTTGTGCAAAGACAAGAGGACAACTAAATGCTAGCATCCCTGTTTGCTCGAAAAAAAGGAAAGGAAATATTTAAAACAACACAGATGAAGCACTTCTGAAGGACAATACCACTTTTTGATGACAGTATCTAAACAGTAGCACAACACCAATAGAGATGACAAAGCTCAATCATATGGATGAAATCAGTGGGCGAGTACCAAGCTTTGTCAGGAGGCTTATTGTGTAGAGCATACAGATCAAGCACTTCTCCGGAACCATCTATTGCTATCTACTGTGGTGGCCATGCTTACTATATACTCCTTGATTAGTTTAATATTTCCAACATCTTCTTGTGCAGTTCCACTAAAATATATGGTATCTTCAAAGAAGATCCCTGTTTGCACAAGTAGTGATAATTACGTATTACATTAAGAGTGGCATCAAATCAGTGGCAAAACAATTGCTCGTTCCAGCCATAGCAATAAATTAAGATGCAAAACTATATCATTACTTGTGTCATCACAGTGCCAGTGCTTCATTACAGCACCGGGAGTTGATTTTTGTTTTTCTTCCGCTTGTTCTTCCCCTTCATCACTTGGTTCAATAACAGACATGCTTCGCCTTTAATGTAAGATTTGGCATGTCAATTAGGTTGCACAAGTATAGCACTAAACAATGACATTAATTTTCTGATGAAAGTGGCAAAATACATGCCAACAGTTGTGAAATATCCTTATCTTACCTCAATGGGATATTACGGTGCATATGCAGATTGGAAGTCTTGTCTCCATTTGTGCAGTTCACTAAAATCAAGCAACATTACCGTACAAGTAGCACAACATATGAAAGCACACTGCAGAATCATGTGAAAGAAGGCTAATACTGACCTCTCATGACGCGAAATTCAAACAACTCACAAGAAGAAGATCTGAACCAAATTTGCCAACACGGATAGGAAGTAAGATCTCCTCTTGTGCAGTTCCACTAAGATCAAGCAATCAAGCAACATTGTCGGTGTGACATTTTGGTTGAACTGCACAAAACAAGTGTTTTGTGCAGTGCAACAAAAGGTCACAATGGCAACGAGGTGAAGTAGATAACCCTGTTTACACATAGGTGCAGAGGAAATAACTAGTGGTCAATAACGATGGATGACATAGAAGCCAACAAAAAGAAGCATCTACCTTATCTAAATGGGAAAGAAAGCAAGCCAGTAGCATTTCTCAAATGGTGGCATTGATTAATATTAACAAAGAGATTATATTAACAATAAAATTCGTTAAACATGTAATTTGCTTTTAACTATGGCATTGCATCAATTTTCCACCGGCATTATTAGAGGGTGTTTGTTTATAGTGACATTTTGGTGGAGGGACTAAAAAAACTCCGTGTCAGTCCCATCTAAACCAAGTAGGAGGGACTTTTAGGGACTAAAAATGGGCATTTGGGACTAAAGAAAGAAGACCCCGAGGGAGAGTCATTCCCTATGTGAGCACAACAAATCTAGTCCTGCTCAAACTCTACAGCCTTGTCCCCCAAAACAAAAGATCTGTTTGTTACATATGTGCGTACTGCATTTGTCATTGTTTTCCCTTTTCGACCAATGTAGGTGCTGGATAGCCAGTCTGTACTAGTACTTTCCCCCTTCCTTTCCTCTTTGAACCACGTCCTAGATTTATGCTATACAACTTTCCCCCATTCCTTTCCTTTGAACCACATCTTAGCTTCATGCGATACAACTTTCCCCACTACTTTCCCCCTTCATTTCCTTTTTGAACCACGTCCTGGATTCATGCTATACAACTTTTCAACTACTTCCCCCATTCCTTTCCTCTTTGAACCACATCCTAGATTCATGGTATACAACTTTCCCCACTACTTTCCTGTTTGATCCAACACCTAGATTCGAGTGCAGAAGCGAAAAAAGCCCACATGCAGCTAGAGCAATGCATGTGGAATAAGTAAATTATGCCTTAAGGTTCTTGGGATGTGGTTCAGTGGGCGACCGGAGGCCGTTCGGCCCACACTATGTACACCGGTGAAGAAGAAGGGGTCGAAGGCCCTCCCACGCCGCCGCTGGGTGAAAGTGAACAGCTGCACCGATAGTGGATTCCCTCCCTCGCCGACGGCGACAGTGTTAAGCCTCCTTCCCTTCCCGGCGGACGGATCCTGCCGGCTCTTTGACCAGCAGTGAGGGGAGAGAGAGAGCCAATGAAGTCTTGTTTAGATCTGGAGAGGGTGATAGAGTGTGAAAAGAGCAGCAGACCAGCAGTGAGGGGAGAGAGAGAGGCCAACGAAGTCTTGTTTAGATCTGGAGAGGGTGAGAGAGTGTGAAGAGAGCAACTACAAGCGCTGAGGCTCCAGCATGTATATATATACTGGAGAGAGTGTGAAGAGTGCAAACCCTAGAAAACAAGCGCCGAGGCTGCAGCTGATCGTATAGCTCCGTATCCATCCATTTTGAGCAGTCAAAGAATCCTCCTGGCACGAATTATGCTCAAGTGTAGTTATCGAACCTGAGACCTCAAGTTTGATGAGCGAACAGGCTAACCAGCTACACAACCCTCCCATTATGTTCAACGAGAGGAAACTAAACTTTTATACATTCCTGCATTCGTGTGACAAGCATGCCGTGTTTTTTTGTGAGGGAGTCATTGGGATTTAAATCATAATCGTGTGATGTGGCTCTGGTGGTAAGACTATCCATAGTGGTGCAGAAATAATGCAGCCTTAGTCACCTTACCTCGCTCCACGTAGTACGTTGGGTCCCACAAGTCAGAGGGTGAAACAAACAAATTAATAAGAAAAATTAAAAGCGCCAACGGTGTATCTTACCTCACACATCTCGCTACTACTCGGGAACACTGTCCAATTGATCCCTTTATTCGCTCACGTACTATTTTAAGTGAATCATTATTATAACATGCACACAATTTTGGGCACTTGTATTCGACCTAAGTCAGTGTGCCACCGTATCTCGTATGACTCCCTCCTTCTAGGTGTAATAAGTCACATTAGAAGGTGCAGCGGAACCAAGGTGCAAGCAGATTGGAGGAGAAGGAGAAACTTGACCGGTCATTCGTCCAACCAAAGCCCTGATTTCTGTCTCTAAATGCAACAATTAAGGATGAGGCTTGCCTGCTCCCGTGGCCTACTCCCATCTGTGCTCCCACATCACTCATTTTTAATCTAACGGCTGCTTCCCGCTTTCCTCCCCCTGTCCCTTTTTTATAGGAAAGAAAAACAAATAATTCCTGTATTTCCCTATCCCTTCCATACACAAGTCTGGACTCTAACAAATCATACGGAACCCGTGCAATCCCGGTGGCGAAGTAAGGATACAACTCGGCGGTGAAGTGAACAGTCAAAATACAGGGCATTCGTTGGGCTCATCCCGCCGCTACGGCAACGGCGGCGGCCACCAGGGAATGCTTGTTCTCGACCAGGGCCTTCGGCATGAGCAGGAGCTGCAGCCCAACGTCGTACGGTTAGGGCATTGCCCCCATAATGTCCGCCTCGCCGCCGACGTCGCTGAGAACGGGCATCGCCTGCTGCTCATCAACATGATATTTAACCAATTCTGCACCACCACAAGGCGTCGTGGGTGTTCGTCAACTCCTTCGAGCCATAGCATGACATGGTTGATATGCTCCCGGGCGTCGCACTGCCGCTCATCCCCGTGGGTCTGCTCGTCAAGCTCGAGAAGGAGGCCGCCACCCGTGGTAGCATGATGAAGGCGGCGGATGACTATGTCGTATGGCTAGATGCTCAGGAGCTGCGCTCCATGGTTTAGGCATTGCTCGAAAGTGTCAATGTGCTGCATGCGGAGGATCTGGCCGAGATGGCGCACTGGCTCGCGTCAATTGGCCGCCCTTGCCTGTTGGTAGTGCACTGGTGCCGCCGGACATTAGCACGTATGCTACTTCGTCGGGCGTGGCATGCTGGTGTTGTGGAGACCAAGGGACCTTGTGCTTGCGCCTGTCGAGCGCAGCCATAGAGCAACCGCAACGTTGCGTGCACCGGTGGTGATGCAACAGCTTGTTGAGACTATGGTCCTGTCGAGCGCGGCCATAGAGCACCGTCGCTTTCACTGGCGGTGGTGCAACAGCTTGCCGAGACTATGGTGAACTCTTCTGGTTGTGCCAAGTTGGGAGATCTGCATGCATGCACGGGCTCCGTCCTATATACATGCGGGAAAGACATGGAAATACAGGACTGTTTGCATTTTTTGTTATGGAGAAAAGGGTATGGGGGAGGAAAGGCCGCTGGATGGAAAATTAGTAGTCGGGAGCACCGATGGGAGCACGGGTCGGGAGCAGGCAAGCCTTGTCTCCAAACAACTAAGAGATGTCGTTTTAGCTACCATGCAGGGCCACGTATTAACTCGCATGCAAGCCGACTTTGATTTCTTGACTGATCAACACGTAGTTGCGCTCCATGCATTGAGTTTCCGGGGGAGATAACAAGGCAGAGTAAGGAGCGTCTGGTTACATTGCTTAGGCTTGTCATAGTTGTGAGTAACTTGGACTAGTAACATGCATATGTTACTAGTCTATGTTACTACTACGCGAATTTTGCCATCGGAAGCGAGGCGATCTGGCTCTCCTGAGCTAGCAAGGTTTTTCTAGCCCACCCAAGCTAGCTGGCCCACAAAAGCTAACATATTTTAACATTTCCAAACGCCTAACCTTGCCCGGCTATGCTATAAGCTGTTCTTGCTAAGGATCCAAATGCTGCCTAAGTAACAACGCTCGCTAGCAACGAGGCTAGGAGGGGATTGAGATGCGAAGTTAATGGATGACGCCTAAACATTTTGGGAATATCTGATTTCCGTAAGATGACTTAACACCTAGACGGAGGGAGTACTACTCCTCAGTCCAGGTTTGATGGAATATTCGTCACCTCTTCGCTTCTTGTACATACTCCATCTGTATCTCACTTCCTGTGGCTTCGCACTCGCACGATTTTCCTATTCTATGAACCTGTGTGTGTGTGTGTGTGTGTGTGTGTTTAACAGCATGTGTGTGCTAGAGACAGCGACAGATCGACCTACTCCTACAGAGAGATGGTGTGTAGTGTATGATTTTAGCCGCGAGAGTCGGTGCATCCTCTCGTTTCCGGGCGTCCGGTAGGGATAGGCGGACAGCTGCCACGCCCACTCCTGACCAGCCTGGCCCACCCAAAGCCCCTCCATCGCCTTCCCGTGCTTCCCACCCGAAATGGTCAGCGCCGCTTCACAGAACGGTGCCGCCTTCATGCCCAGGCAGAGTGGACGCGACCTCTCACTGGCGCTTGCATTGAAGGGAGAAGCGGATTCAAGAGTGATTGTTGCTTCGTCCGTCCAACTTACTGTTGGGTCTATGTGATTTGACAGCTCATTGGTCATTATTACTGAGGTGGTAGGACTGTTGGATGTCCCACGCTTTCGGCGAAAGGAGGTACTTCTAGATTACAATTTTCTCCATTCTTACGGCGGAGGAGTGCAAGAGTAGTGAAAACACGCAGGCTCAGTGATTACATGGCCCACCTCACACTATCACCATATTTTCTGGACACGGTGCGACACCTAACTCTTTACATAGTACTCCCTCCGTTCCTAAATATAAGTCTATGTAGAGATTCCACTAGGTGGACTACATATGGAACAAAATGAATGAATCTACACTTAAAATGCATCTATATACATCCGTATGTGGTTCATGGTGAAATCTCTACACAGACTTATATTTAGGAACGGATGAAGTACTAGTATAGTACGTACTATAATTTATCAGCAAGATAGTGCAATGCTATGAAGCTTCCAACTTCTGTTACATGTATCTTGCGTCCAAGGTTGCCCGTTGCAACATTTCATCAAATACAAAGGAGACTAGCATGCATGCTATTGCATCTCAATGATTGACAGATCATAGCAAAAATGTACTCCCTCCATTCCAAAATAAGTGTCTCAACTTTATGCAGGGGTGTTTGTTTCCAGGGACTTTTCAGTGTAGGGACTAGAAAAGTCCCTCTTAGAGACTTTTTAACCAAACAGGAGGGACTACTAGGGACTAAAACTTGCTTTCTGGGACTTAATGAAGAATACTCTCAAGGAGAATCTTTTTTGGGACTTTTCCAACAATGCCCCTCCCTACACCCATTGCCCTGCCCCCCCATGGTGTTGTTTGGTTGTTATTTTTCTATATACTAGGGGTAACACGGTCATTCAATAACCTTTAGGGAGGGACTAGGGACTTTTTAGTCCCTGAAAACAAACAGGGAGGGACTTTTTAAGGAGTAGGGACTAGAAAAAGTCCTAGGACTTATGAACCAAACAGGGCCTCAATATGGACTACATACGGAGCAAAATGAGTGAATCTACACTCTAAAACACGTCTATATACATCAGTGTTTGGAGTATGTACTAGTAGTTCATATTGAAACCTACTAAAGGACATATATATATTCCAAACAATATAATAATATCTCTAACCAAGGTAGTAGGGACGAGGAGTAAACGGAGGGAATAGTAAAATTTTCTCCTCGTCCTACGAGCCACCACGCATGGGCGAGGGAGTGGGCGTAAGGTGTACAATACTACTACTAGTAAGCAAGCTTCACCTCATCCCGCGAGCCACCATGCTCGTGGGCGGGGGAGACGGCGTACTAAGCAAGCTTCTCCTCGTTCTGCGAGTTGAAGGGACACATCAAAAGTACTCCAATGTATAGAGCCTTTCCTCTAAGGTAGGCCCCACATGGTTTGCCTCTTTTTTAACATAACGCGTCAAGTCACAATTTGTTTGTTCACCCATGGTAGACGATCCTCCCTCCATCTAGTGGACAACCAGTACACATGTCAAATTACCACGTGGGCTGCCTTTTTGTACCAGTTATATCATCTCATCCAATTTAGATAGTCATCATATTTTGAATTATGTCATTCTTTCCGTGAATTATATCATGCCATCATGTTTCCATCGACGGCATGTTTATGATTTATGGCATGCCAACCACTTTAATAGACACATCGTATAGTTATATCATGTCATCCTGTTTACATAGTCATCATATTTTGAAGTATGTCATTCTATCCTGTTTAGTTAGCCATCATACATGTGAAATTCTGTCATGCTATCCTGTTTAATTAGCCATCATATATGTGAAATTATGTCCTTCTATTCTGTTTGGTTAGACCACATAAATGTGAATTATTTCATGCCATTTTTTCTACCCTACTATCCATTGCACATGTCTGTCTATACATTCAATTACTTTTCTTGTTTATCAGCCATTTCAATTGGAGGGGGTGATGGCAGTATCCATGGGAGTAAAAACACGGTCTTCAGAAAATATCGTGCTACCTGTCGATGGAGATAGAACCACGGTTGTACTTGCCCAAGAACCAGCCCCACCACACATAACCCAGACTCACGCAGATTGTACCCCTACCCAGTTGGATAGAGAACCAGCTACACCCCTTCTAACCCCAACCCCAGCAGATAGTAACCCAGATCCCATTGACACAACACCGTCTCCACCATAGAGCACCCAAACACGAGCAGTTAGTAAGGCAACTGCGGTTCCAAAAGCACGAGGACCACCACTCCGAACCCCAAGTCAATGCTTAAAGCAGAAGAAGAATTGTTCTCAGGTCAGGTTCCGTAGCTATGGTTCATACTAGTTTGCTCTTGCATCACTGTATTTACTCATACCAACTAATTTCAAATTTGAAGGATGCAATTGAAACTCCAATGGCACAACATGTATGTTTTAAACCGGTTTATTTAACGTGTTTGTTGTTGTAACTTGCTCTATGTTGATTTCAGTTTCAATTGAATAAACAGTTATGTTCTCATGCCATGCACATTACAAGTGTTGTTATTACTGTGTAGTTTCCTACAGTTATATTCTGTCTATGCTGCTTTATCTTAAATAGATATGATTAGAACTGTACCTATCTTGGTTTGGCAACATAAACTAGAATGATATAGACCATACAGTTACCATTCTACTTAGATATATGTTTGTTTCATGCTATTATCCTGTCCACCTTACTACTGAACTGGTTTACCAAAATGATTTTCATATACTACATTGTAAACCTGTGATATGTTTGTTTGTTTCTCTTTTAGAACACGGATAAAATATTGGAGAAGAGTACGCCCTTATGGAATGGTAAAGGAAGTAATGCAGATAAGGTTCAAGATAGTGAGGCATCCTTGTTGGTCTCCAAGAAAGCTGATAAAAACTATATTGAAGACACTAAGACAACCCCAAAGTCCTGTCTTGATGTAGTGTTCGAGTTACTGACTACTACTGCTGGCACCAGCTCTTTGAACTTGCTGCCTGAATCAATTCAGCTTCTTGAGTCTCAACTTCAAGTTGAAAGACATCGATCAGATGTTATGCGATAGGAAGCCGAAGGACTGAGGAAGTTCCTGCAGAATTCCGATGCATACTTTCTGGTGCAATAGCAAGTGCTGGAGGATTTAAGCACCAAACAAGAGAAATTTAATAAGCTTGCTAAGCATCTTGCCATCATTATGGGTACCCAGGATATTGTTTCTTGAGCTCTTCTGAAGTGGTTTCAGTTCTGGACTTGTTTTTCTATGGCGTTTATATGCTGTTTTGTTCCCTATATTTGCACTGCTGGCGAACTTTGATGCCCAGTGGATGTAATATGTGTAATAGCCGTGATAGCCTAGCGTAAGTTGCTTGCTAATTTATTTCCTTATTGTCTTGTTTATTTGTTTTCTTGTAGTTAGTGCAGTTCTTTTTCCGCGGTTTGCTAGTGTCCGCAATAACCTATTTTTTAAAACTAGGCCACAATAACCATGGGCTACATATTTACTGTAGTTAACATGGGCCTCCTACGGGCTATAGAAACAATGATCCTTCTACGGGGTGTAGAAACAATGGGCCTTATACGGGCCATAGACACAATTGGCCTTCTACGGGCCGTATCATCAATGGGCCTTCTCCGGGCCATATGATCGGTTGGCCAAACATGGGCCAATAACAGACCACACTATGGCTGTAAATGGGCTAGAGTTGAAATCATCCGTTCATGGGCTGACCATAACGAGCCGTCGTTAATCGGCCGTATTGGATGACGCTATGAAAACGACCCAACATATTAATGGGCCACAAACGGGCCGACTGTAACCACGGGCTGAATTTGGCCCACAAGCAGAAAATGACAGCAACTGGTTGTAAGTAAACGGATGCTGGAAATGAGCCCAAGAATAAATGGGCCCGGAGAAGGCCGAAAGATAACATGGGCTGGAAACGAACCAACGGAATAATGGGCCGTTAATGGGTATAAAGTGATACACTGTTCATTATGGGCCAGTTTCACCACGTGTCGTTAATGGGTATAAAGTGATACATTATTCATTATGGGCCAGCTTTACCATGGGCCATTAATGGGCCGAGAGTTACTAAGGGCCTCATATGGGCCAAAAGACGTCATGGGCCATACATGGGCCGGGGAAGTTAAAATGGGCTGGAATTATATTGGACGGCCCAGATGGCGATACTGGGCCTAATTCGGATAGGCCGTAAACGGGCCCTGGGTTAGCGGGCTGTAAATGGGCTATATGCGAACATGCCGTTAACAGGCTTGCCGTGGGCCGTCCCGCCACCTTTTTACCAAGTCAAACAGGCCGGCCTTTTCACAGGAATGGGCCTCTGTTGGGCCGTTCCACGTGTCGACGTATCATAGGCGCTTTGGGTCCAATGAGTGGATGACATCTGTCCCAACGGTGAGCCGACACGTGTTTCCTCCAGCTAATGATGATTTCACACGTGGAAAATCCCCATTGGTCGAGGCTGTTAACGGGTTATCGGATCCAAAACCGGACCCGATAGCTTAACGACGTTCCGTTACGGTGGATGCCACGTGTCGGTCAACCTTGACGAAAGCCGGACCCGAGTGTGACGCATGATTTATTGTCATGGAAGTGGACACTTCCGTGATGATAATTTTGGTAATGTCATGGAACACTTCTACGACAGCACAGGTATGACTATCTTGATTCTGTCATAAAATTGTCATGGATGTAAATGCATGACAGAAAACGTGACCTAATGTGACAAACACGTATCATCACGGAAGTGTATTTTTTTGTAGTGTCACCTCATCCTCGGAGAGTCTAAGATAATTACTGTCCTCCGAGTCATTGTTTATGGCCTGTTAGTCTGGCTAACTTGCCCATTTTCCCGATCGTCCTGTTCGGCAGTCCGTTCGTCGGGATATTCTCTGTCTTCGACACCGTTCGGAGTGTTATCGTCTCCCGTGCCGGTGTTGCTGTCTTTGCTGCGGCGTGATTTAGAGCGGCGCCACTGACGCCGGCGCTTTGGTTCTGTCTTAGGAGGTTCATCCTCAACTGGGTTCTCTTTGTCATCGACACTATTTTCTTTTGGTGCATCCACCTTGTATACGTCATATGAGGAGGTGGCCGTCCATCGTACGGTGAACGACGGGTTTTGGGCCTCCTCTTCTCCTACATCATCGTTCATACCGTCGATGTCTTCGGAGCCGTAATCGAGCATGTCGGTTAAGTCTTCTACAGTGGCTATGAAGTGGGCGGTGGGTGGGAAGCGAAATTCTCCGTCATCAGCCTCCAGTTCGAACCGGATATAATTCGGCTATGAGGCCCCCGCTAAGGATTGTGCTCTTAACGAGTTTAACACGTCGCCCAAAGGCGTGTGTTGGAAGATGTCTGTGGAGCTGAATTCGACGATCGATGCCCGATCAAGCTCGACGTACACGGACGCACAAGGTTCAGAACCTGTAGCCGGAGATGAGTCCATCGTTCCGGTGACACATATGTCACTTGAAGTTGGGTCTGTGTGAGGCTCCAACGCCGCTGAGTCTGCGGCTTCTGTGGCGGGGTTGAGCTTCCCGTCCTCGGATGGCGCGATCTGCTCTGGATCTAAGGCCAAAGCAGCTACATGTACTATCTCCTGGGTATGGTCCGATGACAGATTTACGTCGTGTTCATCGTGGTGGCAGGGAGCAGCTGCCGTGGTCTCGAATCCGTCGAAGATCAAGTCTCCACGAATATCCGCGACGTAATTCAAGCTTCCATATCTGACCTGATGGCCAGGGGCATAGCTTTTGATCTGCTCCAGATGGCCAAGCGAGTTGGCCCGCAGTGCGAAGCCGCCGAATATGAAGATCTGTCCGGGGAAGAAGACTTCCCCTTGGACAGCGTTGTTGTAGATGGTCGAAGGAGCCATCAGACCTTTTGACGACGGCACAGTGGAACTCTCAACGAAAGCACCAATGTCGGTGTCAAAACTGGCGGATCTCGGGTAGGGGGTCCCGAACTATATGTGTCGATGGTAATAGGAGACAGGGGACACAATGTTTACCCACGTTCGGGCCCTCTCTATGGAGGTAATACCCTACTTCCTCCTTGATTGATCTTGATGAAAATGAGTATTACAAGAGTTGATATACCACAAGATCGTAATGGCTAAACCCTAAAAGTCTAGCCTCTCTGACTATGATTATCAGGATATATGTCTACGGACCTATCCCTCCAGTTTATATAGACAGCAGAGGGATCTAGGGTTAAATAAGGTCGGTTACAGAGAAAGGAATCTTCATATTTGGTCGCCAAGCTTGCCTTCCACGCCAAGGAGAGTCCCATCCGGACACGGGTAGAGTCTTCGGTCTTTGTATCTTCACAGCCCATCAGTCCGTCCCATGTCTAATAGGTCGGACGTCCGAGGACCCTTAGTCTAGGACTCCCTCACCCTTCCTTTCCTTCTACCTCTCTCCCTCTCCTTCCTTCCCCCTCTCTTCCCTTGTTGGAAACCTAGTTGGAATAGGATTCCTATTCCTAGTAGGAATCCTACTTGGGGGGGGGGGGCGCCCCATGAGGGCCAGCCGGCCTCCCCCCTTGCTCCTTTATATACGGGGGGCAGAGGCACCCTAGAACACACAAGTTGACAGTTTTCTTAGCCGTGTGCAGTGCCCCCTCCACAGATTTCAACCTCGGTCATATCGTTGTAGTGCTTAGGCGAAGCCCTGCATCGGTAACTTCATCATCACCGTCATCACGCCAATGTGTTGATGAAACTCTCCCTCGGCCCTAACTGGATCAAGAGTATGAGGGATGTCACCGAGCTGGACGTGTGCAGATTGCAGAGGTGTCATGCATTCAGTACTTGATCGGTTGGATCGTGAAGACGTTCGACTACATCAACCGTCTTACCTAACGCTTCCGCTTTCGGTCTACGAGGGTAAGTGGACACACTCTCCCCTTGTTGCTATGCATCTTCTAGATAGATCTTGTGTGCTCGTAGGAAAAAATTTGAATTACTGTGTTCCCCAATAGTGGCATCCGAGCCAGGTCTATACGTAGATGTTATATGCACGAGTAGAACACAAAGTTATTGTGGGCGTGGGTATATACATATTCCTTGCCATCACTAGTTGATTCTTGATTCAGCAGTATTGTTGGATGAAGCGGCTAAAACCGACATTACGCGTACGCTTACGCGAGACTGGTTCTACCGACATGCTTCACACACAGGTAGCTAGTGGGTGTATGTTTCTCCAACTTTAGTTGAATCGGTTTCAATGAACAGGGTTCTTTCCAAATATCAAAAGGCAATCACTATACTACATTGTGGTTTTGATGAGTAGGTAAGAACGATTCTTGCTAGAAGCCCGTAGCAGCCACGTAAAACTTGCAACAACAAAGTAGAGGACGTCTAACTTGTTTTTGCAGGGCATGTTGTGATGTGATATGGTCAAGACATGATTATGTAAATTGTTGTATGAGATGATCATGTTTTGTAACATAGTTATCAACAACTGGCAGGAGCCATATGGTTGTCGCTTTATTGTATGAAATGCAATCGCCATGTAATTGCTTTACTTTATCACTAAGCGGTAGCGATAGTCATGGTAGCAATAGTTGGCGAGACGATAACGATGCTTCAATGGAGATCAAGGTGTCAAGCCGGTCACGATGGTGATCATGACAGTGCTTTGGAGATGGAGATCAAAAGGCACAGATGATGATGGCCATATCATATCACTTATTTGATTGCATGTGATGTTTATCCTTTATGCATCTTATTTTTCTTAGTACGGCGGTAGCATTATAAGATGATCTCTCACTAAAATTTCAAGGTACAAGTGTTCTCCCTGAGTATGCACCATTGCTACAGTTCATCGTGCCGAGATACCATGTGATGATCGGGTGTGATAAGCTCTACGTTCACATACAACAGTTGCAAGCCTCTAACATCCCAAATTTTCAATTTGGAATGTTATACATTAGGTCATCATGCATGTCATATTTTATTTTGCTTTTGGTTTTGATCCTAGAAAATCCTAAGCAACTCAAGGACCTACGGAGAGAGTTGGGGATTTCGTCATTTACGTATTTGAGTTTTCTCAAATTATGTAAACAGGATCATTTGATTTTATTTATTTCATCATCAATTATTTGTATTACAAAAATATGAGAGAGGGAATAAAATGACTTTCCCAAAATATAGAAATATTGAGGATTTAATAAAAAATCAAATAAATTTATTTCGGAGTTTTTCGGTATTTTATTTTGAATTTAGGAAAAAATGCGCGTTTTCAATGTTGTAGTTTGGGCCCAGATAAATGTTCACTTTATCGGGCTTGATTTTAGGAACCCGGCAAAATTTATTTCGTGATTTTTGCAGTCCGTTTAGTATTTCTCTTTATTTTTCTTCCGAGCGGATTTAAAAAAAACGGAAACCGACTTCGGGCCGTACCCGGCCAGGAATCTGCCGACCGGGCCTTTAAATAGCGACCGCCCCGGCCCGAGGAGAGCCCAGCCGCCGCCGCCGCCTAAACCCTAACCCTAGCCCCAGCCCCGCCGCCACCGCCGCCGCCACCGGAGCCGCGCGACTTTCGAGGTTCGCCGCCGCCTCGTTTTCCATGCAGTTTTTTTTTAAAAAAATTCTGTTCGTTGTTTGTCTTTTTCGTCGGATTTTCCGCGGTTAGTTTCTGATCGCGATTTCTGATCCGATTTTCGTTTTAGTATAACTTTTCGCTCGTTTATCGGAATCAGGCGATTCAAGTGCCTGGAGTTTCGTCTCGAAACCCTCTTTCCGAATAATCAACTTAAACAAGTTTTTGCTATAGTAAAGTTTGCCCTAGATCCAGATTACTAGAACGAAGTTGTTTTCTTTCACCGTTTGATTTCTTTCGCTTCGTTCGATTTGATTCTTTTTGCCAACCGGAGTTCTTAAGTTGAACCTTCTGGTTAGATCTTCTATTTGAGTTTTACCCGTGCATTAGATGAGTGCTTATTGTATGCTTGTTGTTTGTCTGCGATAGAATACCCGGAGTGCGCCGCTTGTTACTTCGAATCTCTAGGTTTCGCGGATCATCAACAAGGCAAGTAACACTTTGATCATACCTTTTCTACTACCCAGTTTTATTGCATTAGATCAATCCTCACACATTGCATGATTAGGATCTAATTAAATTGTGGGAAGGGAAGTAGATGAGGTAGTACCTATTACCTATTTCTTATCAAACCTTTGGGAGTTACTTCTACGTTTGCTTATTATGCCATGCTATGCTAGTAGACGTGGATTGGGTGAGTGATATCCATGACATATGTGAGATTGAAAATTAAGGGTTTATCTAAGGTGGCAACCTAACACACATCTGGGTGGATTGAGGCACCCGGGGTTACCAGGACTTGCCTGTTTTATTGGACCACCACCCAGGCTCAAAGGGATCATGAGATTATTCATACTAGAAACTTCCGTGTGCAGCCACAAGCCATTATGGGCTCTGGCATAGTTGACTAAGTTGTGCGAACTCTTACAGTGGTAGACTAGCAGATGTAGGGGAAAGTAGGTGTACCGGTCTACCCGTCGTAAGGTGCTAGCGCTTCTGAAAGACTGTGTCTCTGTCATCCGTCTTCTCAAACACCCTGCAGTGCGAGAAACCAAACGGAGGCGATCAAGTCTTGTGGGGAAAAGTGCGCAAACCTCTGCAGAGTGTAACAAACTAATCATGGTTAGCCGTGTCCCCGGTTATGGACAAATCTTGAGTATCTAGTACTTGGATTATCATATGAATCTCAACATGTTACTCTGAAAATTAATTTTGTGGGATTTTAATGAGTACTTTTAATTGGGATTGAGAATGTTGTCAACCATTCTCAATGTTTCACAACCACCATGATAGTAATTAATTCTATTCCTTTGAAGTAGGGAAAAATTGGCTTTACGCAAAAACTATAACCATAGAGCTTTCCACCAGCCAAATATGCATATAGTATAGTTGTTGCATTCCATTACTCTCTATGTGTTATCTTGCCAGCATATTCCATGTGTTGACCCGTTTTCGGGCTGCAACGTTAATGTTGCAGACTTTTCAGACGACGATTAAGGAGTTAGGTCGTGGTTCTATACTTAGTGATGCCGTTGGAGTTGATGGACTCACTTATCTTCCAACCTTCCGCTGTTATCGTCACTAGATGGCCTTAAGCCATATTTATTGTAATAAGTTCTCTTTTGAGACACTCGATGTAATCAGTGTGTGATTGCTACTCTGCTATAAATCCTCCGGGTACTGTGTGGTGTCAGCATTACTGATCCAGGGATGACACCGGAGCACAGAGATCAGACTGTTTGAGGTCTGGTCGCTACAGAGATGGTATCAGAGCACACGCTGACTGTAGGACATGACCACTAAGCTAAAGACCTAGATCACTCTCTTCTCTTCTGACTTCTCATCTTTTCTACTCTTTAGGATGGCGGATGCAAGGAACAAGTTCACTCAACCAGATGAGATACACCCTTTGGACGCCACTTGAAGGAAGTCACTAGATACCTGAACATAGGAATACCAAGCTTCACGGGAACCTACAACGCCACCTTACCTGAAGAAGAGCGCTGGATGATACAAGTTCAAGTTCCAGGAAGGACGTTCATGCCAGTCACTGAGCCCATAGAGTTTTCTTTTGATGCACCAACTTGGAGTCTAGGAAAGAGCATGGCAGCTCACATCGCCATGGGACGCATTGGAGAAGTCTACCGCAAGGATCTCAAGGATACTATCTACTAGATTTGTGGGCGCCGAGATGAACACTGGGAGATGATCAACACCAGGAAAGATAGATCAATTGCAGCTTTTATTCAGGAGTTAAACCAGCACATTCGACGACAGGAGAATCAGATGTGCGCTGACATGATAGATCTGAAGAAGGCTAAGATTAGAATCAAGGAACTGGAGGAAGAACTCAAGGCTACACGTGAAGATTATGAAGAAGAAATTGAAGTATTGGTGGAGAAGAATGACGATCTGATCAAGAAGATTGGAATATTTATGGGAGGCCCGACACCAGTAGATGAAGACGAGGAACCCAAGGAGATTAGCCCGGAGGACTACATCATCATTGACGCCACCGACTCGGAACAAGATAGTAGTGATGATGACTATGTTGATGAAGCAGGAGCAGATATCATGGAGTCTACAACCGTAAAATATTTTAGTAGACCACCTCATCAGTAGTAGTAGTCCACCATGTAAATATAGTAGTCCGAGCACTTTTGCGATAGTTAGATCGATTGTATGTCCTTGTTTGTTTGATTGAAGTGAATTGTGTGCTTTTGCCTCATGAGCATATGGGTAGTGTTTTCCCTTTAGACCCCTCTATTCTTATATCTCATCTTTTCTAAACCCTCAGATGCCTCCGAGACGTGACCCCGGATTTGCTTTTCCACCGGAGCTCACCCAGTTGATCCAGCAGCAGAACACCTTGATGCAGTTGCTAGTTCAGAATCAGAATCAGGGGAACAACAACAACAACCCACCACCACCACCACCTGTTGACCACTTAGCCCGTTTTCTTAGGCTGAATCCGCCGGTGTTTTCCAGTAGCACCGAGCCGATAGTAGCAGATGATTGGCTCCGCAAGATAGCTAGGGAGTTGACCACAGCAGGATGCACAGATATGGAGAAGGTTAAGTTTGCCGCACATCAGTTAGAAGGACCCGCGGCATCTTGGTGTGAGAATTTCACAGCCACCTTCCCAATCGACACTGTCACATGGGACCAGTTTCAGCAGGCTTTTCGTACTGCCCATGTTTCAGCAGGAGCAATGGCCATGAGGAAGCGTGAGTTTCATAACTTGCGCCAAGGAGGAAGGACAGTTGGCCAGTACGTGGAGGAGTTTAGTAAGCTAGCACGTTATGCCCCATATGACGTTGCTACAGATGCAGCTAAGCAGGAGAAATTCCTGGAAGGACTGAATGATGAATTGAGCATGCAGTTGATGGTAGCCACCTTCAACAACTACCAGGAGTTGGTAGATCGTGCTCTTATGATTGAAGGGAAGCAGCAGCAAATTGAGAACCGCAAGAGGAAGTATGGACAAGGAAAGTATAACTCAGGAGCTCAGCAGAAGCCTCGTTTTACCCCTAGATCAGGAGGACATTTTCAGCATACCCATGGAGTAGGTAGCTCGCATAATCACAATGGCCCCAAGAATGGTAATGGGAATCGAGGAAGCATTGGACAGAACCGCAGCACCCCATCAACCCCAGCCAAGAAGGATTTGAGCCACGTCACTTGCTATAAGTGTTCGAAGTCAGGACATTATGCAAATGACTGTCCTGAAGGACAAAACAGAAATGGAAGTTCTGGAAAGAAGCCGAACCCTTTCAACAGGGGACAGGTGAACCACGTTAATGCGGAGGAGGTTGAAGCTCGACCCGATGCAGTAAAAGGTAAGTTTTTGGTTAAGTCATTTACTGCACTCGTTCTTTTTGATACTGGAGCATCGCATTCATACATATCAAGGGGATTTGTGGAAAAGTATAGTTTGCCCACTAGGATTCTTAAAACACCTATGCTAGTAAGCTCACCAGGAGCGGAGTACATGGCCAGTCAAGGTTGTTTTCAAGTGCCATTAAGTATAGGAAGGCATGTTTTCCCAACATATTTAATTATTTTGGAATCCCAAGGTCTGGATGTGATTCTTGGTATGGATTGGCTGTCGATGTATAGAGGAAACATCGATTGCGCCAGTAAGACAATTTTGCTCACAACGCCAGAAGGAAGAAGGATCAAGTATGTATCCCGACATGCGCCAAACAGGACACAAGTAAATTCCTTATCAGGAGTTGTGCAGGAGAAAGTACCAGTGGTAAAGGATTTTCCTGATGTATTTCCTGAAGAGTTGCCAGGCATGCCACCGGATAGAGACATTGAGTTTTTGATTGAGCTATTGCCATGCACTGGGCCAATATCGAAGAGACCATATAGGATGCCAGCAAAAGATTTGGTGGAAATTAAGAAACAGATTAAGGAGTTACTGGATAAGGGATATATTCGCCCAAGTTCTTCGCCTTGGGGATCGCCAGTACTTTTAGTGGAGAAGAAGGATGGATCGTTAAGGATGGTTGTTGATTATCGAGGATTGAATGAAGTAACGATCAAGAACAAGTACCCACTACCAATGATCAACGATCTGTTTGATCGATTGCAAGGAGCTAAAGTGTTTTCCAAGATTGATTTGCGATCAGGATACCACCAGTTGAAGATTCGAGAACAGGATATACCTAAGACAACATTCACCACAAGATATGGACTATATGAGTATACCGTTATGTCATTTGGACTGACTAACGCGCCTGCCTATTTTATGAACATGATGAACAAAGTGTTTATGGAGTTTTTGGATAAGTTCATCGCAGTGTTCATTGATGATTTGCTGGTTTATTCGAAGGGTGAAGAGGAGCATAAGGAGCATTTGCGTTTGGTACTTGGAAAGCTCAGAGAACATCAGTTATATGCCAAATTCAGCAAATGTGAATTTTGGTTGAAGAAAGCAGGATTCCTCGGACACGTTATATCTGGAGAAGGTATAGCCGTAGATCCCGCTAAAGTTGAAACCGTGACCAAGTGGGAAGCACCAACAACAGTTGGAGAGATCCGGAGTTTTCTTGGACTCGCAGGGTACTATCGGAGATTTATTGAGAATTTCTCAAGGATTGCGAAGCCTATGACGGAGTTGTTGAAGAAGGATACTAAGTTCAAATGGACCGAGGAGTGTGAGGCTAGTTTCCAGGAGTTGAAGAAACGTTTGGTTACCTCACCAGTATTGATTTTGCCAGATCAAACCAAGGATTATGAGGTGTATTGTGACGCTTCACGTCGAGGACTTGGAGCAGTGCTTATGCAGGAAGGAAGAGTTGTTTCGTATGCTTCACGATAACTGAAGCCCCACGAATTGAATTATGCTACGCATGATTTGGAGTTAGCAGCCGTAGTGCATGCATTGAAGACATGGAGACATTTTCTCATTGGAAACCATTGTGAGGTGTACGCGGATCATAAGAGTTTGAAGTACATTTTCACGCAGAAGGAGTTGAATCTCAGACAAAGGAGATGGTTGGAGCTCATCAAGGATTATGATATGAAATTGCATTATCATCCCGGGAAGGCTAATGTAGTAGCTGATGCATTAAGCCGCAAGAGCCACGTCAACAGATTAATGACGGGGGATATACCCAAGGAGTTAGCAGATAATCTTCGTGAACTATGTTTGGAAATAGTTCCGAGAGGCTATGTAGCAGCATTGGAAATTCAGTCAACTTTGATGGATAGAATCAGAGAAGCTCAGAAAACTGACAAAGAGATTGCCGCTATAAAGGAGAAACTGAGCAAAGGAAAAGCTAAAGGATTTCGTGAGGATGAGCACGACACCCTGTGGTTTGAAGATCGTGTTTATGTGCCCAATAACCCGGAGATTAGAAAGTTGATTCTGCAAGAGGCCCATGATTCACCATATTCGATTCACCCAGGAAATACCAAGATGTATTTGGATTGGAGGATATTTTCTGGTGGACCGGAATGAAAAAGGATATTGCGGAGTATGTAGCAGTTTATGACGTATGTCAGAGAGTAAAGGCAGAACATCAGAAGCCATCAGGATTGTTGCAACCATTGCCGATACCCGAATGGAAGTGGGATAAGCTAGGCATGGATTTTATCACGGGATTACCAAGGACTCGTTTAGGCTATGACTCGATTTGGGTTGTAGTCGATTGATTGACGAAAGTAGCTCATTTCATCCCAGTAAAGACCACTTACACCAGTGCTAAGTTGGCAAAGATATACATGACCAGGATCGTATGTTTGCATGGAATTCCGAGGAGCATCGTATCGGATAGAGGAACCCAGTTTACCTCAAAGTTCTGGAAGCAGTTGCACGAGACTTTGGGTACCAGGTTAGAATTTAGTACAGATTTTCATCCGCAGGCAGATGGACAGACTGAGAGAGTCAATCAGATTTTGGAGGATATGCTGAGAGCTTGTGCGCTAGATTATGGATCTAGTTGGGACGATAATTTGCCATATGCAGAGTTTTCTTACAATAATAGCTATCAGACCAGTTTGAAGATGGCACCTTTCGAAGCTTTGTACGGAAGGAGGTGCAGGACACCGTTGTCATGGGACGAAGTTGGAGATCGCCAGTTGTTTGGACCAGATCTGATTAAAGAGTCTAAACAGAAGGTGAAGTTGATTCGAGATAGGCTCAAGGTAGCCCAGTCCAGACAGAAGAGCTACGCAGATTCTAAACGCAAGGACAGTTTACGAAGTCGGAGATAGAGCTTATCTTCGAGTATCCCCACTTCGAGGGATTAAGCGTTTTGGAGTTAAGGGGAAGTTAGCGCCACGATTTGTAGGTCCATATCGAGTTTTGGAGCGTATAGGAGAAGTGGCCTACCAGTTGGAATTGCCAGAAGGATTGGCCGGAGTGCATGATGCATTCCACGTTTCTCAGTTGAAGAAGTGTCACGCGAAGATGGCTGACATACCTTTGAGAGACACCGTATCATTAGAAGCAATTCAGTTGGATAACAATTTGACCTATGAGGAGAAACCAGTCAAGATTCTCGAGTTTGCCAGTCGAGTTACTCGTAGCAAGGTTATCAAGTTTTGTAAAGTTCAGTGGAGCCACCACACGGAGGATGAAGCCACCTGGGAGCGAGAGGAAGATTTGCTCAAAGACCACCCTCATCTATTTTCTAGCCAACCCGAATCTCGAGGGCGAGATTCATCTTAAGGGGGGTAGGTTTGTAACATCCCAAATTTTCAATTTGGAATGTTATACATTAGGTCATCATGCATATCATATTTTATTTTGCTTTTGGTTTTGATCCTAGAAAATCCTAAGCAACTCAAGGACCTATGGAGAGAGTTGGGGATTTCGTCATTTACATATTTGAGTTTTCTCAAATTATGTAAACAGGATCATTTGATTTTATTTATTTTATCATCAATTATTTCTATTACAAAAATATGAGAGAGGGAATAAAATGACTTTCCGAAAATATAGAAATATTGAGGATTTAATAAAAAAATCAAATAAATTTATTTCGGAGTTTTTCGGTATTTTATTTTGAATTTAGGAAAATGCGCGTTTTTCAAAGTTGTAGTTTGGGCCCAGATAAATGTTCACTTTTTCGGGCTTGATTTTAGGAACCCGGCAAAATTTATTTCGTGATTTTTGGAGTCCGTTTAGAATTTCTTTTTATTTTTCTTCCGAGCGGATTAAAAAAAACGGAAACCGACTTCGGGCCGTACCCGGCCAGGAATCTGCCGATCGGGCCTTTAAATAGTGACCGCCCCGGCCCGAGGAGAGCCCAGCCGCCGCCGCCGCCTAAACCCTAACCCTAGCACCAGCCCCGCCGCCGCCGCCGCCCGCCGCCGTTCGCCGCCGCCGCTGCCGGAGCCGCGCGACTTTCGAGGTTCGCCGCCGCCTCGTTTTACGTGCAGTTTTTTTTTTAAAATTTCTGTTCGTCGTTTGTCTTTTTCGTCGGATTTTCCGCGGTTAGTTTCTGATCGCGATTTCTGATCCGATTTTCGTTTTAGTATAACTTTTCGCCCGTTTATCGGAATCAGAAGATTCAAGCGCGTGAAATTTCATCTCGAAACCATCTTTTCGAATAATCAACTTAAACAAGTTTTTGCTACAGTAAAATTTGCCCTAGATCCAGATTACTAGAACAAAGTTGTTTTCTTTCGCCGTTTGATTTCTTTCGCTTCGTTCTATTTGATTCTTTTTGCCAACCGGAGTTCTTAAGTTGAACCTTCTGGTTAGATCTTCTATTTGAGTTTTACCCGTGCATTAGATGAGTACTTATTGTATGCTTGTTGTTTGTCTGCGATAGAATACCCGGAGTGCGCCGCTTGTTACTTCGAATCTCTAGGTTTCGCGGATCATCAGCAAGGCAAGTAACACTTTAATCATACCTTTTCTACAACCCAGTTTTATTGCATTAGATCAATCCTCACACATTGCATGATTAGGATCTAATTAAATTGTGGGAAGGGAAGTAGATGAGGTAGTACCTATTACCTGTTTCTTATCAAACATTTGGGAGTTACTTCTACGTTTGCTTATTATGCCATGCTATGCTAGTAGACGTGGATTGGGTGAGTGATATCCATGACAGATGTGAGATTGAAAATTAAGGGTTTATCTAAGGTGGCAACCTAACACACATCTGGGTGGATTGAGGCACCTGGGGTTACCAGGACTTGCCTGTTTTATTGCACCGCCACCCAGGCTCAAAGGGATCATGAGATTATTCATACTAGAAACTTCCGTGTGCAGCCACAAGCCATTATGGGCTCTGGCATAGTTGACTAAGTTGTGCGAACTCTTACAGTGGTAGACTAGCAGATGTAGGGGAAAGTAGGTGTACCGGTCTACCCATCGTAAGGTGCTAGCGCTTCTGAAAGACTGTGTCTCGGTCATCCGTCTTCTCAAACACCCTGCAGTGCGAGAAACCAAACGGAGGCGATCGAGTCTTGTGGGGAAAAGTGCACAAACCTCTGCAGAGTGTAACAAACTAATCATGGTTAGCCGTGTCCCCGGTTATGGACAAATCTTGAGTATCTAGTACTTGGATTATCATATGAATCTCAACATGTTACTCTGAAAATTAATTTTGTGGGATTTTAGTGAGTACTTTTAATTGGGATTGAGAATGCTGTCAACCATTCTCAATGTTTCACAACCACCATGATAGTAATTAATTCTATTCCTTTGAAGTAGGGAAAAATTGGCTTTACGCAAAAACTATAACCATAGAGCTTTCCACCAGCCAAATATGCATATAGTATAGTTGTTGCATTCCATTACTCTCTATGTGTTATCTTGCCAACATATTCCATGTGATGACCCGTTTTTGGGCTGCAACGTTAATGTTGTAGACTTTTCAGACGACGATTAAGGAGTTAGGTCGTGGTTCTATACTCAGTGATGCCGTTGGAGTTGATGGACTCACTTATCTTCCAAGCCTTCCGCTGTTATCGTCACTAGATGGCCTTAAGCCATATTTATTGTAATAAGTTCTCTTTTGAGACACTCGATGTAATAAGTGTGTGATTGCTACTCTGCTATAAATCCTCTGGGTACTGTGTGGTGTCAGCATTACTGATCCAGGGATGACACCGGAGCACAGAGATCAAACTGTTTGAGGTCTGGTCGCTACAAAGCCAGTTTTGCACAAGCAGAATACTCGGGTTAAACTTGACGAGCCTAGCATATGCAGATATGGCCTCGGAACACTGAGACCGAAAGGTCCAGCGTGAATCATATAGTAGATATGATCAACATAGTGATGTTCACCATTGAAAACTACTCCATCTCACGTGATGATCGGACATGGTTTAGTTGATATGGATCATGTGATCACTTAGATGATTAGAGGGATGTCTATCTAAGTGGGAGTTCTTAAATAATATGATCAATTGAACTTAAATTTATCATGAACTTAGTCCTGATAGTATTTGCATATCTATGTTGTAGATCAATTCCTCGCATATAGCTTCCCCGTTTTATTTATGATATGTTCCTAGAGAAAACTATGTTGAAAGATGTTAGTAGCAATGATGCGGACTAGCTCCGTGATCTAAGGATTATCCTCACTGCTGCACAGAAGAATTATGTCCTTGATGCACTGCTAGGTGACGGACCTATTACAGGAGCAGATGCAGACATTATGAACGTTTGGCAAGCTCGGTATGATGACTACTTGATAGTTTAGTGCGCCATGCTTTACGGCTTAGAACCGGGACTTCAAAAACATTTTGAATGCCACAGAGCATATAAGATGTTCCAAGAGCTGAAATTGGTATTTCAGACTCATGCCCAAGTCGAGAGGTATGAGACCTCTGACAACTACTTTGCCTACAAGATGGAGGAGAATAGCTCAACCGGTGAGCATGTGCTCAGAATGTCTGAGTACTACAATCGCTTGAATCAAGTGGGAGTTAATCTTCCAGATAAGGTAGTGATTGACAGAGTTCTCTAGTCACTATCGCCAAGTTACTGGAACTTCGTGATGAACTATAATATGCAAGGGATGGCGAAAACGATTCCCGAGCTCTTCGTGATGCTCAAATCAACAAAGGTAGAAATCAAGTAAACCATCAAATGTTGATGGATGACAAGACCACTAGTTTCAAGTAAAAGGGAAAGGGAAAGAAAGGTAACTTCAAGAAGAATGGCAAGCAAGTTGTCACTCCCATGAAGAAACCCAAAGCTAGACCTAAGCCTGAAACTGAGTGCCTCTACTGCAAAGGGAATGGTCACTGGAAGCGGAACTACACCAAATACTTGGCGGATAAGAAGGATGGCAAAGTGAAAGGTATATTTGATATACATGTTATTGATGTGTACTTTACTAGTGTTCATAGTAACCCCAGGGTATTTGATACCGGTTCAGTTGCTAAGATTAGTAACTCAAAACAGGAGTTGCAAAATGAACAGAGACTAGTTAAGGGCGAGGTAACGATGTGTGTTGGAAATGATTCCAAGGTTGATAAGATCACCGTCGCACACTCCTTTTACCTTCGGGATTAGTGTTGAACCTAAAACAAATGTTATTGGTGTTTTGCGTTGAGCATGAATATGATTGGATCATGTTCATTGCAATACAATTATTCATTTAAGTCAAAGAATAATTGTTGTTCTGTTTACATGAATAAAAACCTTCTATGGTCATACACTTAATATAAATGGTTTATTGAATCTCGATCATAGTGATACACATATTCATAATATTGATGCCAAAAGATGCAAGGTTGATAATGATAGTGCAACATACTTGTGGCACTGCCGTTTATGTCATATTGGTGTAAAGCGCATGAAGAAACTCCATGCAGATGGACTTTTGGAATCACTTGATTATGGATCATTTGATGCTTACAAACCATGCCTCATGGGCAGTATGACTAAGAATCCGTTCTCCGGAACAATGGAGCGAGCCACTGACTTATTGGAAATAATACACACCGATGTATGCGATCCGATGAGTGTTAATGCTCGCGGCTGGTATCGTTATTTTCTGACCTTTATAGATTATTTGAGCAGGTATGAGTATATCTACTTAAGGAAACACAAGTCTGAAATGTTTGAAAAGTTCAAAGAATTTCAGAGTGAAGTGGAGAATCATTGTAATAAGAAAATAAAGTTTCTATGATCTGATCATAGAGACGAAATATTTGAGTTATGAGTTTGGCCTTCAGTTGAAACAATTGCCACCTGGAACACCACAGTGTAATGGTGTGCCCGAACATCATAACCATACTTTATTAGATATGCTGCGATCTATGATGTCTATTACCGATTTACCACTATTGTTTTGGGGTTATGCATTAGATACAACTGCATTCACGTTAAATAGGGCACTATCTAAAAATTCATTGAGATGACACCGTATGAACTGTGGTTTAGCAAGAAACCTAACTATCATTTCTTAAAATTTTGGGGTTGCGATGCTTATGTGAAAAAGTTTCAGCCTGATAAGCTCAAATCCAAATCGGAGAAGTGCGTCTTCATAGGATACCCAAAAGAAATTTGTTGGGTACACCTTCTATCACAGATCTGAAGGCAAGATCTTCGTTTCTAAGAATGGATCCTTTCTAGAGAAGGAGTTTCTCTCGAAAGAATTGAGTGGGAGGAAAGTAGAACTTGATGAGGTAACTGTACCTGCTCACTTATTGGAAAGTAGTTCATCACATAAATCAGTTCCAGTGATTCCTACACCAATTAGTGAGGAAGCTAACGATGATCATGAAACTTATGATCAAGTTACTACTGAATCTCGTAGGTCAACCAGAGTAAGATCCGCACTAGAGTGGTACGGTAATCCTATTCTGGAGGTCATGTTACTTGACCATGACGAACCTACGAACTATGAGGAAGCGATGATGAGCCCAGATTCCGCCAAATGGCTTGAGGCCATGAAATCTGAGATGGGATCCATGTATGAGAACAAAGTGTGCACTTTGGTTGACTTGCCCGATGATTGGCAAGCCATAGAGAATAAATGGATCTTCAAGAAGAAGACTAACGCTGACGGTAATGTTACTGTCTACAAAGCTCGACTTGTTGCGAAAGGTTTTCGACAAGTTCAAGGAGTTGACTACGATGAGACCTTCTCACCCATAGCGATGCTTAAGTCCGTCTGAATCATGTTAGAAATTGCCGCATTTTATGATTATGAAATTTGGCAAATGGATGTCAAAACTGAATTCCTTAATGGATATATTAAAGAAGAGTTGTATATGATGCAACCAGAAGGTTTTGTCAATCCTAAAGGCACTAACAAATTGTGCAAGCTCCAGCGATCCATCTATGGACTGGTGCAAGCATCTCGGAGTTGGAATATACGCTTTGATAAGTTGGTCAAAGCATATTGTTTTATATAGACTTGCGGTGAAGCCTGTATTTAAAAGAAAGTGAGTGGGAGCACTACAGCCTTTCTGATAAGTAAATGTAAATGACATATTGTTGATCGGAAATGATGTAGAATTTTTTGGAAAGTATAAAGGAGTGTTTGAAAGGAGTTTTTCAAAGAAAGACCTCGGTGAAGCCGCTTACATATTGAGCATCAAGATCTATAGAGATAGATCAAAACGCTTGATAAATTTTTCAATGAGTACATACCTTGACAAGTTTTTTGAAGTAGTTCAAAATGGGACAGTCAAAGAAGGAGTTCTTGTCTGTGTTGCAAGGTGTGAAGTTGAGTAAAGAATCAAAACCCAACCATGGCAGAAAATAGAAAGAGAATGAAAAGTCATTCCCTATGCCTCAGTCATAGGTTCTATAAAGTATACTATGCTGTGTACCAGACCTATTGTGTACCTCATCATGAGTTTGGCAAGAGGGTACAATAGTGATCCAGGAGTGGATCACTGAACAGCGGTCAAAATTATCCTTAGTGGAATAAGGAAATATTTCTCGGTTATGGAGGTGACAAAGAGTTCGTCATAAATATTTACGTCGATGCAAGCTTTGACACCGATCTAGATGACTCTAAGTCTCGATCTAGATACATATTGAAAATGGGAGCGATTAGCTAGAGTAGCTCCGTGTAGAGCATTGTAGACATAGAAAATTTGCAAAATACATACGGCTCTGAATGTGGCAGACCCGTTGACTAAACATCTCTCACAAGCAAAACATGATCACTCTTTGGGTGTTAATAACATAGCGATGTGAACTAGATTATTGACTGTAGTAAACCCTTTGGGTATTAGTCACTTGGAGATGTGAACTAATCATATAAATATGTGAACTATTGGTGTGAAATCACATGATGATGTGAGCTAGATTATTGACTCTAGTGCAAGTGGGAGATTGAAGGAAATATGCCCTAGAGGCAATAATAAAGTTGTTATTTATATTTCCTTATATCATGATAAATGTTTATTATTCATGCTAGAATTGTATTAACCGGAAACTTAGTACATGTTTGAATACATAGACAAACAGAGTGTCACTAGTATGCCTCTACTTGACTAGCTCGTTAATCGAGGATGGTTAAGTTTCCTAGCTATAGACATGAGTTGTCATTTGATGAACGAGATCACATCAGTAGAGAATCATGTGATTGACTTGACCCATCCATTAGCTTAGCACTATGATCGTTAAGTTTATTGCTATTGCTTTCTCCATAACTTATACATGTTCCTATGACTATGAGATTATGCAACTCCCAATACTGGAGGAACACTTAGTGTTCTACCAAATGTCACAACGTAACTGGGTGATTATAAAGATGCTCTAAAGGTGTCTCCGATGGTGTTTGTTGAGTTGGCATAGATCGAGATTAGGATTTGTCACTCTGTGTATCGGAGAGGTATCTCTGGGCCCTCTCGGTAATGCACATCACTATAAGCCTTGCAAGCAATGTGACTAATGAGTTAGTTGTGGGATGTTGCATTACAAAACGAGTAAAGAGACTTGCCGGTAACGAGATTGAACTAAGTATTGAGATACCGATGATAGAATATCGGGTAAGTAACATACCGATGACAAAGGGAACAACGTATGTTGTTATGCAGTTTGACCGATAAAGATCTTCGTAGAATATGTAGGAACCAATATGAGCATCTAGGTTCCGCTGTTGGTTTTTGACTGGAGATGAGTGTCTACATAATTCTTGAACCCGTAGGGTCCACACGCTTAATGTTCGATGATAATCGGTATTATCAGTTTATGTGTTTTGATGTACTGAAGGTAGTTCGGAGTCCCGGATGTGATCACGGACATGACAAGGAGTCTCAAAATGGTCGAGACATAAAGATTAATATATTGGACGATGTTATTCGAACACCGGCTGAGTTCCGGGGTCAGCGGATAAATATCGGAGTGCCAGGGGTTATTGGAAACCCCGGGGGGAACTAATGGGCCAATATGGGCCTTGTGTGAGAGAGAGGAGAGGGCCCTAGGGCTGGTTGCACGCCCCCCTTGAGGAGTCTGAAATGGACTAGGAGGGGGCGGCGCCCCCTCCCTTTCCTTCTACCTCTCTCCCTCTCCTTCCTTCCCCGTCTCTTCCTAATAGGAATCCTATTTGGGGGAGCGCCCCATGAGGGCCAGCCAGCCTCCCCCTTGTTCCTTTATATATGGGGCAGGGGGCACCCTAGAACGCACAAGTTGATAGTTGTCTTAGCCATGTGCGGTGCCCCCCTCCACAGACTTCCACCTCGGTCATATCGTTGTAGTGCTTAGGCTAAGCCCTGCGTCGGTAACTTCATCATCACCGTCATCACGCCATCGTGTTGACGAAACTCTCCCTCGGCCTCAACTGGATCAAGAATACGAGGGACGTCACCGAGCTGAACGTGTGCAGATCACAGAGGTGCCGTGCGTTCAGTACTTGATCGGTTGGATCGCGAAGACATTTGACTACATCAACTGTGTTACTTAACACCCCCGCGTTGCTATGCATCTCCTAGATAGATCTTGCGTGATCGTAGGAAATTTATTTAATTACTACGTTCCCCAACAAGGACTTTGTGACCTCCGCCAGAGATTCCATCTCACCGTACCAGATAACTTGAGGATGCGCATGGTATGTTCAATCTCACCCTAAATCGGTTGGCATGGCCTACTTTCCTGAACATATTCTAAATATTGCTACATTTGGATAAAAGGTGGCACATACACCATATACGTTAAAGGGGATTTTCCCCTCTTCTTTCTATATTAGGCAAATTAATGATGTATTGTTCTTTCGATTACTCTCATATTTCCATGACATCATGTTTACCCTATCCGTTTAATTATAGATTTTTGTCCTTCGCTTTCAACTGCTGTACAGTTCTTTCAATTTGGTCCCATATTTACATGTTACCGTATTTTCTTTAACAATCCTACCATTTTTTGCAGCACATCCCTTGCTATGCAATAGATTATGTAGTGCACAATTATTCCCTTTACATAGATCAAGGCTGCACGGATGTCGTACTACACACAAACCAAGTATTTACAATCGTTGCTACTATAATACTTGATGAACATAAGTGTCACCCCTGGATCGGTAATGCTGACACACACAGTACTTGAAGGATTTATAACAGAGTTGCAATCACACACTTATTACCTCGAATATCTCATAAGAGAGTACTTATTACAAAAATACGGCTGAAGGCCATCTAATAAGATAACAACGGAAGGCTTGGAAGATAAAGCGAGTCCATCAACTCCAATGGCATAGCTGAGTGCAAAACAACGACCTAGTGCACCTTAATCTTCGTCTGAAAAGTATGCAACATAATATGTTGCAGCCCCAAAACGGGTCAGCACATGGAATATGCTGGCAAAATAACACTATGGAGCAATGAACATGTAACAGCTACAACTATATGCATATTTGGCTGGTGGAGGCTCTATGGTTTAAAGTTTTGCGAAAAGCCAATTTTTTCCTACAACAAAGGAATATAGTTTATTTAACTATCATGGTAGTTGATAAACATTGAGAATGGTAAACCCCATCTCAATCCTAATTAAAGTAATCATTAACCAAACAAGTTAATTAAATATAGTGTTGAGATAAACATAATAATTCAAGCACTAGATACTCAAGATGTCCATAACTGGGGACACAGCTAACCATGATTAGTTTCTACACTCTATAGAGGTTTGCGCACTTTTCCCCACAAGACTCGATCTCCTCCGTTGGATTTCTCGCGCTACATGGTGTTTGAGAAACAGATGACCGAGACACAGTATTTCAGAAGCATTAGCCCTTTCGACGGGTAAACCGTACCACCTACATCCCCTACATCTGCTAGTTTACCACTGAAAGAGGTCACACAACCTACTCAACTATGCCAGAGCCCATAATGGCTTGTGGCTGCACACGGAATTTTCCAGCATGAATAACAATATGATCCCTTTGAGCAAGGGTGCACTACAAAAAAAAGACACATCCGTGACATTTTGGGCCGAACGAAATTTTTTTCTGTCATACATATGACACTACTATGACGATAATTGTGACAAAACCCGGTATCATCATGGATGTGGTGGGCTCCTACTTCTATGACAAAAAATCATGACAGAAAATGGGCTTTTCGTCCTGGGCGGGCTGGAGACTCAGCTGCATGACATTCTTTGGACCGTCCATGACGGAAAAAACCATGGTACAAGCGAGGGGGAGGAAAATTTCAAGGAGTTCCCGGTTACGGTGGGAGGTCGGGGGCCGAGAGATGCACGTTTCTCTCGTACACGTATGCACGTGTGTGCAAGGCATTGGCTCTAACTGAACCGAGCGAGGCGTTGGGCTCTAACTGAACCCGAGCGATTGCACTGCAGGCTACGCGTTACTGAACCCGAGCGATTGATCGATGGCTATTAACTGAACCCGATCGAGCGATTCCTTCGCTACTGCTGCTAACTGAAGCCGATCGAT
>NC_041382.1:142321549-142335224 GCF_002162155.2 Triticum dicoccoides | reverse complement strand
GGGCTGGATGAACAGGACCCCATGGAGGGCTGGATGAACAGGACGACCCCATGGAGGGCAGGATGAACAGTAGACGATGGAGGGCAGGATGAACAGTAGCCCGTGGAGGGGTGGTTGAACAGGAGCCCGTGGAGAGGGCTGGTTGAACAGTAGCCGGTGGAGTAGCACGCGGTGGAGGCTGGATGAACAGGAGCCCGTGGATGAACAGTCGCAGGTGGAGGCTGGAGGAGGTTGACGGTGGATGAACAGTAGCTCGTGGAGGCTGGAGGGGGTCGACGGTGGAGATGAACAGTATCCCGTGGAGTCCCGTTTTGCGGTACGCCACACCCCTCCTGATGAACAGGACCCCCATTTCGACCGTAGCGCTCCAACACAAGTCCGTTTCGTCCGTTTTGCGGTACGCCACACCCCTCCCGATCAACAGGACCCCCGTTTCGACCGTAGGAGGTGCGTTTCCTCCGTTTTGTGGTACGCCAGACCCCTCCCGATCAACAGGACCCCGTTCTGAACATAGGCGGTCTGTTTCCTCCGTTGTGCGATATGCCAGGCCTCGTTTCCATCGCCTGTTCCGTCCAAGCCCTCCCGATGAACACGACCATGCATTCCGTTCCGACCTAGTCGGTTGGCTCCCACGCGTTCCGTTGCCTTCCCATGAACACGACGCATTCCTTTGCCTCCCCATGAACACGACGACGATGATGTTTCTCTGTTCTGACCCAGCAATGTACACGAGCCCTGGCCGTACGAATGCGCGAGTAGGCGTTCGAGACCCCCCCGTATGTACACATACGTGGCCGTATTTTCTTTCTTGCACACTGGCCGTTGTACGTACGTGTACATGCTACGTGCGCGCCTCTACTACGACACGTGCGCGCCTCTACATTGACCAGTATGTACGTACATGTTCACGACCAGAATGACAACGCTACGTATGCTTCGACCAGGTGGGTCCCAACTGTTAGGCACTTCCTTGCCTGCAAAGATGCAGCTGGTGGGTCCCAGCAGTCAGGGGGCGAATCGTTTTTTTGCCCAGACACACTTCCTTGCATGCGAAGATGTAGCTGGTGGGTCCCAGCAGTCAGGGGGAAACGTTTTTTCGTGAAATACAGTGGCCCGTTTGGTGGGTCCCAGCTATCAGGTGGAGGAATCATTATTTTCCATGTAATAAGGAGGCACTTCCTTGCTGCGGCCGTGGACCCAGCTGTCAGCCTCTCCACGTACAGTCCACGTCCGATGGAAGTCTTTCCTTGACCACGTTGACCACGCTGTGCCGAGAGCACCAGGGCGGTGGACGACGGCGAGGCCTAGGAAGGGGACGACACGGAGGTAGGGAAGACTCTGCAGTTGTTTCCTCCGCGGAGGGGAGTATGAATGTACGAGGGTTTACTAGTTCGTCTGTCATCGCCGAAGAATAACAGCAGGTGTGCGTGAGTAGAGGGATGGCTAGGATAGCGATGGGAGTACGGTCGGGCGGTGAGGCCTACACGGCAGCACAGCCGGCCGCGAGGAGGAGGGAGCAGGCAGTCCTGCCGGCGCTTGTTTGAGCGGATGGAGCAGGAAGAGCAGAGATTGAAGAAGCACGACGGCCGTTGGATGGACATCCAACAGTCAGTGCTTGTGCGTCAACCTTTTTTTAGGAAAGCCTCAAATCTATGGAAAACAGCATACAGCCCATCTGCCATTATTTCTAATAATTTACAGCCCATTTGCTAATTCTTAAGGTTTTTTGGAGCCCATATTCTTTTTGTTAGCATTATAGCCCATATTGTGACAACGGTTAAAAAATTATACAAAATTTTGCATATTTTTGTGCGGTCCGAACTGTTTTTAATCCCTAAATTTCGACTCACATTCAGACTGATTTTAAAAATAAATGTATATTAATATAAAATCCAACAAATTCTCCACACATAAAAATTAATGTAATTTAAAATCTTGAAATGAAAAAAAAAGATATTTGAAACTAATTGCCAGCTTGATGTGTTTTAAAAATGTACAGCCCATTTCTCATTACTGATAGGCCATTTTCTCGTCCAGCCGAATGAAAGCTCTCCTCGTCTTGAAAGATTTGCAGCCCAACAGGCCTGACAAAGCGACTTGGCAAATCACAAAAAACTATGCTGTGGCCGTGGACCCAGCTGTCAGCCTTTCCACGTATAGTACTCTTTCGATAGAAGTCTTTCCTTGACCACGTTGACCATGCCGCACGGAGAGCACCACGGCGGTGGATGACGACGAGGCCTAGGAAGGGGACGATGTGACAGTGGAAGCCCGCGCGGAGAGGACTACGAGGGTTCACTGGTTCGGCTGCGGTGTGAGGCTGCCGTCGCCGCAGGGCCTGACCAGCGGTGGGAATAGTAGGGGGCGGTGAGGCCTCTACGGCAGCACAGCTGGCCACGGGAGGTAGGAGCATGCGGCACGACCGGCGCTGCTTTGGGCGGCTGGAGCAAGAAGACCAGAGGTTGAAGAAGCACTACGACCGTTGGATGGACATCGTGCGGTCACTGGACCTAGAATCGTTCATATCGACTAAGTTGACAAAGCCCTCTGTCCCCGTCAACTTAGTAGGCCCACAAGTCAGCCTCCCAGCAAGCTGGGTCCCAGCTAGCCGGGGGAGTATTCATTTTTTTGTGCGTAATGAGGAGGCACTTCCGGTGGGTCCGAGCTGACAGCGGGGGGAACGTTTTTTTCGCAAAATACGGTGGCCCGTCCGGTGGGTCCCAGCAGTCAGGGGGAAACGATTTTTTTCGCAAAATACTGGTGGCCAGTCCGGTGGGTCCCTGCTGTCAGGTGGAGGAATCATTATTTTTCGCGTAATAAGGAGGCACTTCCTTGCTACCACTGTGGACCCAACTGTCAGCCTCTCCACGTACAGTCCACGTCTGATGGAAGTCGTTCCTTCCACGTTGACCACGCCGCACCGAGAGCACCAGGGCGGTGGACGATGGCGAGGCCTAGGAAGGGGACGACGTGGAGCCGGTGAAGACGCGGCAGTGGATGCCCACACGGAGAGGAGTATGAGGGTTCACTCGTTCGGCTGCGGTGTGAGGCTGCCGTCGCCGCAGGGCCTGGCCAGCGATGGGAATAGTAGGGGGCGGTGAGGCCTCCACGGCAGCACAGCCGGCCATGGGAGGCAGGAGCAGGCGGCACGACCGGCGCTGCTTTGGGCGGCTGGAGCAATAAGACCAAAGGTTGAAGAAGCACTACGGCCGTTGGATGGACATCGTACGGTCACTGTAGCTAGAATCGTTTATATTGACTAAGTTGACAAAGCCCTTGGTACGTCAACTTAGTAGGCCCACAGGTCAGCTTCCGAAACGGTGCGCCCCAGATGTCAGGGGGAGGAATCATTTTTTGGGCGGGTGAAGCTAGAATATCCGAGATTGAAGAAGAAGCACGGCATCCGTTGGATGGACATCCAACGGCCACTTCTGCTAGAACTGTGTGTTGACTATAAGTTGACAAAGCCTTGCATACGCGTCAACTCTTTTTTTTAGGGGACGCGTCAACTTAGTAAGGCCAGAAGTGTGTGGCAGAGAACTTATAGCCCATTTGAGATTTGTAAGAATGTGTAGCCCATTTTTGAATTCTAATGGAATTTACTACAGCCCATTTACAGTTTGTTAAAAGTACATCCCATTTCAACCAACCGTTCAAAACAGAATTCAATAAAATTTCCCACATTTTGATGGGATCCAAAATATTTTTATCCCGAAATTTCTAGTTAGATTAAATACAATTTCAATATAAATTTATATTATGTAAAAATCCAACGAAACATTGCGCTCGCAACAATTAATGAAATTAAAATTTTCAATATCCAAAAATAATATTTTATAAAGTAATCACGTGTTTGGTGCATTTTTTATAGTTACTGCCCAGTTTTTATAATTACATCCCATTTATTATTTCTTAAAGCCCATTTTCTTGTTAAGCCTAATGCATCCCTCCTAGGAAAGATTTGCAGCCCAGCGGGGCGGAAAATAACAACTTGACCTTGCCTGGGTATTCCTAAAAAAAGTATAGCTGGGCTAGCCATTTTCAGCTTGAAAAGAATTAATATCTGGGCTGGATATCTGGCCTGGGCTAGACGGGCCACAGCCCGCCCAGTTAATACCTGCAGCGATGTTTTCGTTGTTGTTCAGAGGAGAAAAATTAATATCGGGGCTAAACATCGAAAAACTCTGCAGTGCTCACACCTCAAAAACACAAATACTGTTCGAGTTGCTTGGTCCCAGCTGTCGGCCGCTTCTTGTGCAATTCTCTCGTTTATTGACTAGTACTAAATAGGCTGACAATGGTGTGGGACCATGATGTCAGGAAACCAAGGGGAAGCAAAATAAATAACTCCAGCGAGCGCTTCCACCTCTGCCTCATTGTCTCCCGTGGAAACCCCTTTCCTCCCTTTTTTTGCTCGGGCAAGGACCAATGCATGCATCATGTCCATGCGGTTATTAGGCAAGAAGTAAAAGCGTTTTGCATGCTATGAATTATGATGGCCTGCATGGGTAGCTAATAAGGCATCCTCTTAACTGCTGTGATTAAATGTTGTGTTTAGAAGAGAGAAATATTCTTCTTTTAGACCAATGTGCTTGCACCTAGGTCGTGATGCACCTTCTAATACGACTTATTCACCTAGACGGAGGGAGTATAGTTTTATACTCCCTCCTTTTCGGTTTATAGGGCTTATCTCAAAATTTTAGTTTTTCCATTTTATAAGGCTCAATTTGGTTGTTCCCCATCACATGTTCAGACTTCAAGGTGCATTAAATCATTGCATGCAAGTATTAAGAGAAAACTGACCAATGCATGCACTTTATGCATGCATGCATTGCAATTAATGCATTCGTAAACATAATTTTTGGAGGAAAACAAGAGCATTAATTGGGTGCTTTTGCAAACTACAAAAAATATTCCACCACTCATCATCTCCTTGGTTGGTGAGATTTTTGAATTCAGCCTTCTAAACCGGAAAGGAGGGAGTACATATATATATATATAATAAGGAGACACTTGCGTATGTGAGGCTATGGACCTGGTGGGTCCCCATTGTCATCCTCTCCAAGTAAAGTCATCTCCTCGCCCACGCGTGCTTTCTGCCCGAAATAGTCAGCGCCGCCCGCCCCGCTTCTCAGTGCAGGCGATTGCTTTGCGTTCAAATGACACAAGTGACGTCCGTCTGTCCATCTGCCGCCCACATTAATGATACGCGGTTGCTGAGGGGCTACTCTGGCGCCACACGTCCGTCCCTCCGCCCGACCGCCATTGCTATATAAACTGCTGCGCCGGCCATAGCCGCATTCATCTGCATCCGTTCCCTTTCTCCTGTCCACACCACTACTGCCCACCATGGCTTCCTCGCGCTCTAGCGCTCTTCGGGACGGGCGGACGACAGACCACAAGGAGATGGCAGCCATTGCTGCCGACCGGCTGGCCGGTAGGCAGCCGGAGGACGACGACGTCCCAATGGAGAACATGGTAGTCGACGATCCGGCGCCAACCCCCTCCTCTGCGCCATCCTCGCTGGTGCATTGCACCATGACCATTGGCGAGGACCGTGCCCAATATATGGACAATGTGAGGCAAATGCGTCAGGAGCAGTTCCGGGAGGCGTAGGCCGACGCCGCCTACAACCACCACCTCCTCCAGGAGCATCTACAGGTGGAGGAGCAGATCACCACGGAGCGGGTGGAGCAGGAGGCGCTGCTCGACTCGTACCGCTCCGCCTGCAAGGGCCGCCTCGAGCGCTGGCGGGAGCACATGCTGGTGGCGGAGGCTGCGACCGCCTACAAAGAGGCTAGCAAAGAGGGCGATGATGCGGGCGAGGTGCTGTTTGGCGAGACCGAGGACGAGGCAGAGGACAATGCCGGCTCCGACGAGTCCCCGCTCCGCTGGCGTCGACGAGGCCCTGCTCCGTCGAGGCCCCGCGGCGCCAACAACGAGGCAGAGGACACTGCCGGCTCCGCCGAGGCCCCGCCCCGCCAACAACGAGGCAAAGGACATCGCCGGCTCAGCCAAGGCCCCACCCTGCCGACAATGCGGGGGAGGATTTCCACCGCTCCGCTGAGGCGCCGCCCGCAGGCAATGAGACAGAGGACATCGCCGGCTCCACCGAGGCCCAGCCCCGCTGCCAACGAGGCCGCGCCACATAGAAAACGAGGAAGAGTAGAACACGGTAGGTCGCCGCCGCTCAGGTCCAAGTAAGGCCACCGCTGCTACCCTCCTGTTGAAGCCAAGCTAGGCGGGTGACTATTGATGGCCGGCTAGCTTCTTGGCGGCGACGTGGACTCGGGGAGTTCTGTTGGAGAATAACGCTGCTTCTACTTAACTGCTAGTGTAGTTGGCTGACTGACACATGGGCCCAACAGGCCACATGTCAGTTACGCAACTGCACCTGCAGTTATGTCACTGAAGGTTCTGTTCGGCTCAGCGGGACACAGGTGGCTAGCTTCGGTTAATTAATTATACCTCCAGCGCACCCCTTTTTAGTTGAAGAATGTATGAAATGTAATGAAAGCTGGCATGTTTATATGAAATCCGACCGTGTATGAATGAATTTATTTCGATTAGTTCAAATTCCTGTATCACTGGCATTGGATGAACATGCAAAACAATATGTACTAGCATTATTCCCAGGGTGATGACCTCGTTTGCAGCAGTTTCACATGTATTCCCTCCGGTCCTTTCTAGTCTGCATACAAGTTTTGTCTGTAGTCAAAGTATCTCTACTTTGACCAATCTTATACAAAAAAGTATGCACTTTCACAATGTGCGAAGTAAAAAGGAACATAAGGAGTACAAAGAGTTTGAGCAGGGTTTTAGCGTTTCTGTACATTGCAATCAAACACAGAGGCCTGTCAATTCATAGAGAACATTCAAAATAATCGATGATTATGCATCTCAGTGACTCACATGCCAGAGGCAATATTTACTTCATAACTAAAGAATAAAGAAAAAAATGATCGACGCTGCTGACAGCAAGGGCATCCCATTCGAAAATATCAAACGCATGTCTTGCTAAAATCAATGAGAAAAATTTGACAAGGTTGTCCCATTCCAAAATATCAAATGCCTACGATTGTGGAATGGGCAGGGTTTGCCATCAGTTCGTACATTGACATGGCACCTCGTGCTAAATAAACCAGCTGTTCTTTTTGTGCAGTTCCACCAAAATCAACCAAATTCGTGCGTAGCTTGTATGATTTCGCCCTTATATGTTGCAACTCCTTGAACTTATCGGCACCTCCTTTTTGTGGTGGAAATGAATGATTCGATGTATTCATGAACATTTTGTGCAGTTCCCATTGAAATCAAGCTGAGCACCTCTGTTTGCACAAATACAAAAAAGTGATTAGTATAGAGCAAACTGTACTATGAATTGACAGTTTCAACAGGCACATACATGGTCCATGTAGTGCACACTTTTAGAAAAATGGAACTCACCAGAAAGAATCGTAGAACAACATTGTACTCGCGCATCACAGCAAAAAAATGGAGATTTTGTTAGTCCTTCTGAGTTGAAGTTAGTTTGGTCTTGTGGGGAGTAATGTAACCATCCTTCAACTTCTCCTTCTGATGATAAGATAGACAGGGCTTCTTCATCCTGGCATAATCGGAACTAGTCACTTCACGTACTCCATATTCTTCTTCAGAGGAAGATGATCCTGTTGTGCAAAGACAAGAGGACTACTAAATGCTAGCATCACTGTTTGCTCGAAAAAAAGGAAAGGAAATATTTAAAACAGCACAGATGAAGCACTTCTCAAGGACAATACCACTTTTTCATGACAGCACCGGGAGTTGATTTTTGTTTTTCTTCCCCTTGATCTTCCCCTTCATCACTTGGCTCAATAACAAACAAGCTTCGCCTTCAATGTAAGATTTGGCATGTCAATTAGGGAGCACAAGTATAGTACTAAACTTAATTTTCTGATGAAAGTGGCAAAATACAGGCCAGCAGTTGTGAAATATCCTTATCTTATCTCAATGGGATATTATGGTGCACATACAGATTGGAAGTCTTGTCTCCATTTGTGTAGATCAGTAAAATCAAGCAACATTATCGTACAAGTAGCACAACATATGAATGCACACTGCAGAATCATGTGAAAGAAGGCTAGTACTGACTCTCATGATGCAGAATTCAAACAACTCACAAGAAGAAGATCTGAACCAAATTCGCCTTAACGGATAGGAAGTAAGATCTCCTCTTGTGCAGTTCCACTAAGATCAAGAAATCAAGCAACGTTGTCGGTGTGACATTTTGGTTGAACTGCACAAAACACTCTTAAAACAAAAGTGTTTTGTGTAGGGCAACAAAATGTCACAATGGCAACGAGGTGAAGCAGATAACCCTGTTTACACAGAGGTGCAAAGGAAACAATTAGTTGTCAATAACGGTGGATGACACAGAAGCCAACAAAAAGAAGCATCTACCTTATCTAAATGGGAAAGAAAGCAAGATAGTAGCATTTCTCAAACGGTGGCATTGATTAATATTAACATAGAGATTATATTAACAATAAAATTCGTTAAACATGTAATTTGCTTTTAACTGTGGCATTGCATCAATTTTCCAGCGCCATTATTAGAGGGTGTTTGTTTACAGGGACATTTTGGTGTAGGGACTAAAAAAACTCCATGACAGTCCCATCTAAACCAAAGAGGAGGGACTTTTAGGGACTAAAAGTGGGCATTTGGGACTAAAGAAAGAAGACCCCGAGGGAGTCTTTTTGGGACTTTTCCCAACAGTTTCCCCTACCACGCATCGCACCTTGTCTCTATTAGTTCATTACTAGGGGTAACATGGTCTTTTAGCATGTCATTTAATAACCTCTAGTCCATGTTTAGTCCCTGGAACCCAGCAGGTAGGGACTAGGGAGTTTTTAACCAAACAGGGCCTTAGATTAACAACAGCTAATGAGTTGCACGGGATAGTGGACACACCAGTACCATGTGCATCTACCGATGTACTGTGGTCATGCACAGTCTGTTGCAACAAAGAACAAGCAACCAAGGAGCATATTTGTGTTGTTCCTAGTTTTGTTATCTTTAGACGCCTTTCCCTATGTGAGCGCAGCAAATCTAGTCCTGCTCAAACTCTATAGCCTTGTCCCTTCCTTTCCTTTTTGAACTAGTACTTTCGCCCCTTCCTTTCCTCTTTGAACCACATCCTAGATTTATGCGATACAACTTTCCCCACTACTTTCTCCCATTCCTTTCCTCTTTGAACCACGTCCTAGATTAATGCTGTACAACTTTCCGCCTTCATTTCCTCTTTGAACCACGTCCTAGATTCATGCTATATACAACTTTTCCCACTACTTTCCCCCACTCCTTTCCTCTTTGGACCATGTCCTAGATTCATGGTATACATGCAGCTAGAGCAATGCATGTGGAGTAAGTAAGTTATACCTTAAGGTTCTTGGGGCGTGGTTCGGTGGGCGATGGGACGACGGCGAAGAAGAAGGGGTCAGAGGCCCTCCCGCACCGCCGTTGGGTGGAAAGTGAACAGCTGCGCCGGTAGTCCCTTGCCGATGGCGATAGCGTTAAGCCTCCTTCCCTTCCCGGCGGACGGATCCTGCCGACTCTTTGAGCAGCAGCGAGGGGATAGAGAGGCCAACGAAGTCTTGTTTAGATCTGGAGAGGGCGAGAGAGTGTGAAGAGAGCAACTACAAGCGCTGAGGCTCTAGCAGGAGAGGGCGAGAGAGTGAGCGAACAGGCTAACCAGCTACACAACCCTCCCGTTATGTTCAACGAGAGGGAAATAACCTTTTATACATTTCTGCATTCGTGTGACAAGCATGCCGTGTTTTTTTTGTGTGTGTGGGAGTCATTGGGATTTCAATCATAATCGTGTCATGTGGCTTTGGTGGTAAGACTATCCACAATGGTGCAGAAATAATGCAGCCTTAGTCACCTTACCTCTCTCCACGTAGTACATTGGGTCCCACCAGTCAGAGGGTGAAACAAACAAATTAATAAAAAAAATTGCAAGCGCCAGCGGTGTATCTTACCTCACACATCTCGCTACTGCTCGGGAACACTGTGCAATTGATCCCACTGTTCGCTCACGTACTATTTTAAATGAATCCTTATTATAACATGCACACAAATTTTGGCCACTTGTATTCGACTTAAGTCAGTGTGCCACCGTATCTCGTATACTCACTACTCCCTCCGTCTAGGTGTAATAAGTCATGTTAGAAGGTGCAATGGGACCAAGGTGCGTGCGTGTGTGTGTGTGTGTGTGTGTGTGTGTGTGTTTAACACCATGTGTGCGTTAGAGAGAGCGACAGATCGACCTACTCCTACAGAGAGATGTTGTGTAGTGTATGATTTTAGCCGCCAGAGTCGGTGCATCCTCTCGTTTCCGGGCGTGTGCGGTACGGACATGCGGACAGCTGCCACGCCCGCTCCTGACCAGCCTGGCCCACCCAAAGCCCCTCCATCGCCCACGCGCGCTTCCCGCTTGAAATGGTTAGTGCCACTCCAAAGAATCGGTGCCGCATTCATGCCCGGGCAGAGCGAACGCGACCTCTCACTGGCGCAAGAATGATGGTTGCTTCGTCCGTCCAACTTACTGCTGGGTCTATGTGATTTGACGGCTCATTGGTCTTTATTACTGAGGTGGCAGGACTGCTGGATGTCCCACGCTTTCGGCGAAAGGAGGTATACTACTACTACTACTAGATTACAATTTTCTCCATTCTTACAGCAGAGGCGTGCAAGAGCAGTGAAAACACACAGGATCAGTGATTACATGGCCTAACTCACACTACTATCACCGTGCGACACCTAACTCTTTACATAGTACTCCCTCCATTCCTAAATATTACTAGATGAGTCCCCGCGCGTTGGCGCGGAACAGCAGTATATCTCTCTGCGCAAAATTACCGATTTCATAGAACAGAAAAAACTCTATAACCGCATGACAAATGTGGTAGCCTGACTAAATAAACTCCCATCATCATTTAGATCATCCCACGTAAGGAAAAAAGATCAACCAACTCCTGAACTCCTACTGCATAATGGGATTATATTTTTCTTTGTGACATGTTAATGGGACTTAAAAGCTCACTTACATGCATGCTACCGGTGCATGCTTGCATGCAGACATGTTGATGTGATTTAAAACCCACTCACATGTATGTGGCACGGTATTTCTGCAAGCTTGCATGTGGCTTAGTGCGGAGCCTCTCAACGTCAAGATCAGGCGGCTATTATGGACTGATTTACTTCATCTAATGGCTACATCAATTTTGATGACGTGGCTCAAGGAGAGGATAGATAATTCCTAGTAGTGGGGGCTAGCTATTACTAGTAGTTATAAGTCTTTGTAGAGATTCCACTACATACGGAACAAAATGAATGAATCTACACTTAAAATGCATCTATATACATCCGCATGTGGTTCATGGTGAAATCTCTACAAAGAGTTGTATTTAGGAACGGAGGAAGTACTGGTATAGTACGTACTATAATTTATCAGTGAGATAAATTTGTACAATGCTATGAAGCTTCCAGCTTCTGTTACATGTATCTTGCATCCAAGGTTGCCCATTGTAACATTTCATCAAATACAAAGGAGACTAACATGCATGCTATTGCATCTCAATGATTGACAGATCATAGCAAATATGTACTCCCTCTGTTCCAAAATAAGTTTCTCAACTTTGTGCAAACTTTAGTACAAAGTTGTACTACTACTAAAGTTGACACTTATTTTGGAACAAAGGAAGCTAAAGGAAAAAAACGATCCATGCAGTCCCTAGCCCTTGAACCGTGAACGCTGACCAGGCTTCAATTTGCTAGCAACGTTTGAGCTTCCTAATAAATGAGGTTTGCAACCTTTTGACCATCGGATCATTTTGTGCAGTTTCACCAAAATCGAGATGAGCATCCCTGTGGCAAAGAAATTGAACAAGCGTGATTAGAATAAGATTACTGGGACTAGTTGATGAGACATAAACTCATCACAAATACAGTACGTAGAAGCCAGTAGAGGTATGTGCGGGGCAAAGAAGTAGAGAAATATCCACAGAGAGTGATGTGGGCAGCTGGAGCAGTGGTGCAAGCCGGCTGTAAAGGGAGTTGTACCTGAGGGACGTAGCTCAACCTTGAGGAGGGCGGCGGGAGGCGGCAACTGCCCACGTCACGGTAGTGAGCAAGGGACAAAGGCAACCTCACCGGCTTTGTGAGAGAGAACGGTGGGGGGCCCTGATCGGGACGTGCTAATAGTGGGTTTTCGCCATCGGCGACGACCACCGCATCTACACTAAGCATCCACCCCTTCCCCAAGCGGACGTGATCCGCCGGGATGTTACAGATGTGGCCACAGTCGTTTTGTGCGAGAGAGTGTGAATAGAGCAACCCCTGCAAGCAACCGTGTAGGCTGGCCCGTCTTGACTATGTACTCCTTTTCTCTCCATATGAACCTATCATATTGCATACGTGCCACTAAAGAAAAAAAACTTTATTTATAAATGACGCGGCACCTACTACTCGTTCTCCTATAACCTTGCACTTGGCATCTCCAAAATATTGACCTTGCGATTGGCTCTTCGCCTCTTCGGGAAGTCGAGCAATAATGGTAGTGCAGTATATATTGTTCTGGCTATATGAGACCGAATGAATTGCTGCATGTCCACCACATGGGCGAGGGTCGAGGGGCGAGGAAGAGTGCTACATACGGAGCAAAATGAGTGAATCTACACTCTAAAATACGTCTATATACATCAGTGTTTGGAGTATGTACTAGTAGTTCATATTGAAATCTACTAAAGGACATATATATTCCAAACAATATGATATAATCTCTATAACCAAGGTAGTAGGGACGAGGAGTAAACGGAGGGAGCAGTAAATTTTTCTCCTCGTCCTGTGAGCCACCACGCGCATGGGCGAGGGAGCGGGCGTAAGGCGTAGTAAGCAAGCTTCACCTCATCCTGCGAGCCACCGCGCCCGTGGGCGGGGGAGACGGCGTACTAAGCAAGCTTCTCCTGGTTCTACGAGTTGACGGGACACATCAAAAGTACTCTAGTGTATAGAGCCTTGCCTCTAAGGTAGGCCCCACATGGTTTGCCTCTTTTTTTAACATAACACGTCAAGTCGCAATTTGTTTGTTCACCTGTGGTAGACGATCCTCCCTCCACCAAGTGGACAACCAGTACACGTGCCAAATTACCATGTGGGCTGCCTTTTTCGTACAGAAATGAGCTCCACCGTGTACCCGCGCGGGTGTGGTTGGGAAAGAGACGGGAGTACGTGCGTCGTGCATGCACCTCTTCTCTTCATGCACGTTCCCCACCTACATGGGTGTGTGTGAGAGATACAAACCGTGTTCGTGAGTGTTTTTTGTTTTGGGGTGGGGGTGGGGGTTGATTTCGTGAATTATTTGTGGGAATATGTGTCGATGACATCTCAAACAAAATTTTGCATGCAATGTGTGTGAAATGGAGGCCTATCCATATCATACATAGAGGGTCAGGCAATCCACGAGAGGGAGGGGTTATAGCTATTGATAGAGTCGAAGAGAGAATCAAGTGGGTGGGTGCGAGATCGATGAAGAGAGCCATCGAAATTGTGTGTGTGTACAAGTCAAAGATATAGGGCGACTGGCCTACCGGAACATTAGAGGGCACACATCAAGTTTGTGTGTGGTAGAGAGACATGA
>NC_041382.1:142283745-142321408 GCF_002162155.2 Triticum dicoccoides | reverse complement strand
CTATAGAGGTAGAATGACTCGTATATGTGTTGAGAAGGAGAGACCCAGCTATGTCTTGAGGGAGATCGGTCGACATCCATACATAACTGAAGGACGGGAAATATGATGGGAGAGAGATAGAGGAGAGAGGGGGAGGGAGAGGGAGGGAGAGGGGTAGAGTGCTGGATGGGTGATGGAGTTGCTTCTCGAAGATGGTGGGAGAGGCCTACTAGACAAACTGAGGGTGGAACTACAATGTTATCAATAAGAGTGGGGATGTGTTTCTGTGTGTGCCTGTGCGTGATAGATCTGTCGGGACGCATCCATGGATGATGAAGGGGAACCATGTGTTTGGTAAGCAGACCTAACTAGATCGGTAGATCAATTGTTGTTTGTCGAAGGAAGGGAGAGACACAACTAATGAGGTAGATCGATTGACGTGTGGGTAAAAACGAGTTATAAGGACCTAGCTAGCTATATGTATAGCAAGAGATCGGTCGGTGTATGTCCATTTGTTAGAGGGTAATAAGGCCCAGCGAGACAGATAGACAGAGAGAATGGAGCTAGGAGGTGGTGCGAGAGGCCCAACTACTAGCTAGATAGGGGGAGGAGTGTGCGGTTGTGAGAGAGCGATGAAAAGAAGGGCGAGAGTTTACACATATGTCTGACCGTATGAGAGACACGAGGCAAGGACACATAAAGGAGGAGATTAAAGGTGTGTTTGTATGTTGTAGGCAAGCATCGCTGGAGAGGTTTATCGATCGGTGTGTGTCGGAAAGGAGTTGTGGAAACTTTGGGAGAACGACCTAAAGAAAAAAATGAATGTGCCCGGTGGATAGAATGCCGAGGGAGGGGGAGGGCGAGGACGGCGTGTGCATGCACGAGAGAAAGTTAGTGGTAGCTACAATGGTTAGAGGATTGTGTGGGTGTAAGACTAACAAAGATCATAATTTGATATGAAAGCGGATTCATATATTTGAATAGGAGTTCATAGTGTTTTAAACATTGCATGCATGAATATAGTGGTGATACACGTGTTGTGCACATGTTATACCATAATGTGATAATGCATGGTGTTTGGAACTCATAGCTAAATGCCGAACAATCTAAACCATAATATACATCAAACAATCTCACATTTTATTTGAATTTGTGATAATGTGTGGCGTTTGCAGCTTACAACTAAATATCGAACAATCTAAACAATACTATATATCGAACATTCTCACATTTTATTTGAATTTGTGGTAATGTGTGGTGTTTGCAACTCACATCTAAATACTTGTAGGCATATGGGGCGGGGCACCATGCATAATGTGATAAACACATTATACATATGAGACATGGTTTAGATTATGAAGATCTAACTAGAGCTAGAAATGTAATGTGATTTGAAATCAAAATAAAGTGGATTCAAAAAATCTAGTTCGAGTTCATATAGTACACATAGTTCATATGTAACTCGAGACTAATCATGTGGTGTGCTATGAAGATAATACACAAACGATGGTTTAACTTGACAATAATGATGATTGTAGATCTTATTAAAACAGAGAAACGAATTCAAATGCTTTTACTTCACAACAATCATTACTGTAGATCTTATTCAAATAGAGAAACAAATTCAAATTTAGTTCATATTGAAGCTAGTATATACGTTTGGAATGCACTAAAACGTTCATTTGAGTAGTAGGTTGCATGAATTATACACATAGCGAAATATCTTAATTGAACATAACATGAATCAAAGTTTTGAATGACATTTGTAGGGCGCATTGATTTGGTACAGTACACGTTAGGCTTGTCCCGAAATTTCAACCCGCGCCTTGTTAGCCCGAAATATTTAAGATATATCTTTGTCTCGTTGTGCTCCGACAACTCCCTCCATCTCAACCTGCGCCTTGCTATTCCGAAAATCCAACGCGCGCAAAAACTCCCACCTCCTGTGAAATCCCGACACACGAAATGCCCGTGGTACCCCTGAACCGAAAGAAGCGCCTCAAATCGGTGGGGGTACTTTTGTAACTTACCCCACATTTCGGACAAGCGCGTCTCTAAGCCATGGTTCCCCACTGCCATCCCATCCGCCCACCCATTCGTACACCGAGGCCACGAAAACCCGCGATGAAACCCCACACCCTGCTCCGTCCGCCACCCAGCCGGAGCCTCTTCCCCGACGACGTCGTCCACAGCAACACCTCGACGTCCCTCATCCACCGTACTGGATGAGGATCCGTCGTCGATCTCATCGTCCCGCCGGTTCAGCCACCCCGTCCTCCACCTCCAAGGAGCTGCCCCGACGTTCCCCTCGTCTTTCGCGCCACCTCCATTCCCACACCACCGTCTTCACCTGCACCATCGAAAGAGCATCATCATCACCGTTTCCTTGGATGAAGCTGCGGCATAATCGGCACCACCAAAGAGGTTGTACACTAATCGCCGCATTTTCTTCTTGATTCGATCTCACGGTGCTGCCGGCGCTCGGTCCCGAGGTGACACGGCGCGGCTCCATCCACGGCGGCATCGCCGGCCACTTCCTCCACGACGTCGCTCCCTCGGCGGCGACGTCCACATCAGTAGGACCTGCTGCTGCTTTAGCTCTCGCTCGCGCTGCTGCTCTGCTCTTGCTCTCGGTCCCTTGCCGGGTCTGCTCTTGCTATTGCTCTTGCTCGCGCTGCTGCTCTCGCTCTTGCTCTTGCTTGCGATGCTGCTCCGATTTAGCTACACTTCACTCCGATGCCGCCGGGGTGAAGGAAGAACCAGCCGCAGCGGGGAGGGGGGCTCGCCGGAGAGGTACCCCACTATCTATCTTAGGGTTCAGGATGGGGGCGATGGTCGCCGGAGGTGGCGGGGCATTGGCGGGGCGGTGGCGTGGGGATCACCGGAGAAAAAGCTTGGCACGGTGGGGCCTAGAGGGATGGCCGGGGCGGCGGCGGACCGGCGGTGGGGAGTGTATTCGGGGCGGGCGGGGTGGCGCACCGCGAGCGGCGGGGGGGCGCTGTTCGGCCGCCTCAGGGGGGTGGAGGTTGAAGATGAACCACAGACCCTTGATTTCGTATCCAACGGCTACAAAATCGACTTACCAGAGATGAAAGAGTCAGTCGACCAACGTGTAGCCTCACCTTGCTAGTGCATCCAGTTTCGACAGGAAAATTCAGTTTCGACAGCAAAATTCAGTTTCGACAGTTAAGTTCACTTTCGATAGTTAAGTTCAGTTTCGACAGTTAAATTTAATTTTGATAGTTAAGTTCAGAGATGAGCGGCTGATGTATTTTACATCTAGCACTTTGTGGTTATATATTTTACGTCATGTATTGGAGATGCTATTAGAATTCCACTCAGGTTAACGTTGTTCGTTGTCTCTCTTGTCCTGCTTTAGTGTAACATCCCAAATTTTCAATTTGGAATGTTATACACTAGATCATCATGCATGTCATATTTTCTTGCATTTTGCCCGATCCTAGAAATTTCACGCAACTCAAGGACCCTCGGAGAGAGTTGGAGATTTCGTTATTTTCATATTTGAGTTTTCTCAAACTTTGAAAAGAGGATCATTTGATTTATTTTATTTCATCTTCAATTATTTTTCCAATATCAAAATATAAGAGAGGGAATAATATGACTTTCCCAAAATTGAGGAAAAATGAAGATTTAATAAATAGATCAAATTTTGGTTTCGGTGTTTGTTTGCTTTTATTTGGATAGGGAAAATGCGTGTTTTCAAAAATTGCATTTTAGGTCCAGAGTAAAGTTCATTTTGTTCGGCTCATTTTTAGGAGTCGGGGAAAATTTACTTTAGAATTTTTGGAGTTCGTTTAGATTTTCTTTCTTTTGTTTTCTGCGCGCGTAACCGTTTAAAAAAAAAAGGAACTCCCGCAGGCCAGCAGGGCCAAAGGCCCAGCCAGCCGCTGCGCCACAGCCCCAGCCTCCCTGCGCGCCAGCGCTAGGCGCAGGCAGCCGCCTCCCCTCGCCCAGGCCGAGTCCCAGAGGGACTCAAGGCCAGTTCTAGCCCCCTCTTTCCTTTGTTTTGTTTTCCTTTTTCCTCTCTTTTTCTTGCCCCCTACCCCAAGTAATCCCCCCCACCTATATAAATACCCCCACACCCCCCCTCTCCTCACATCAAAATCCCAAGCCCTCTCCTCCTAAGCCGCAGCAAGCAGCAGCGGGCCGCCCTAAGCCGCCGCCCTTAGCCCCGCGCCACCGCCTATAGCCGCCGCCGCCGCCCTTAGCCGCCGCCGCCCGGAGCCCGCCTCCCGAGGTAGCCGCGCCTCTCTTTTTCTTCCCCGGTCCGGTTTTTTCCTAAAAGAACCATTCCGTTTTCCGTTCCGTTTCTTTTCCGTTCTCTTTTCCGGTTCTTTGTTTCGGTTTTCTTCCGAAACCCTAGATCGGTTTTCATTCTTCTTTCGGACCGTTCGTCTCAACGAACGTGATCACCGATTGTTCCCTATTAACGAACGTCCGTTCATTTAACCGTTCTTCATTTTCTTTTCGTCGGATTTATTCCGCGATCGTGATCTCAGGTCCGATCTTCGTTCTAGTCTTTCTTCCCGCTCGTTTATCGGAATCAGGTGATTCAAGCGCCTGGAGTTTCGTTTCAAAACCGCCGTTCCGTCTAATCAACTTAAACAAGTTTTTGCCCCGGTAAAATTTGACCTAGTTTCAACTTGCTAGAACCGAGTTGTTTTCTTCCGCCGTTTGTTTTCTGTTTCTTTGTTCAGTTCGTTCTTTCTTTGCAACCGGAGTTCTTAAGTTGAACTTTCTGGTTCGTTCTCTTGTTCGAGTTTTACCATTGCATTATTGAGTACTTATTGTATGCTTGTTGTTGTCTGCGATAGATCACCCGGATTGCGCCGCTTGTTACTTCGATTCCCTAGGTCTTGCGGATCATCAGCAAGGCAAGTAACACTTTGATCATACCTTTTCTACAACCCATGTTTTATTGCATTAGATCAATCCTCTCACATTGCATGATTAGGATCTAATTAAATTGTGGGATGGGAAGTAGATGAGGTAGTACCTATCACCTTTATTACTATGAAACCTTTGGGAGTTACTTCTATGTTTGCTTATTATACCATGCTATGCTAGTAGACGTGGATTGGGTGAGTGATATCCATGACAGATGTGAGTTGATAATTTTAATGGTTTATCTAAGGTGGCAACTTAAACACACATCTGGGTGGATTGAGGCACCTGATGTCTATCAGGACTTGCCTGTTTTTTTTCGGACCGCCACCCAGGCTCAAAGGGATCATAAGATCTTTCATGCTAGAAACTTCCGTGTGCAGCCACAAGCCATTATGGGCTCTGGCATAGTTGACTAAGTTGTGCGAACTCTTACAGTGGTAGACTAGCAGATGTAGGGGATGTAGGTGTACCGGTCTACCCGATCGTAAGGTGCTAGCGCTTCTGAAAGACTGTGTCTCGGTCATCCGTCTTCTCAAACACCATGTAGTGCGAGAAACCAAACGGAGGCGATTGAGTCTTGTGGGGAAAAGTGCACAAACCTCTGCAGAGTGTACAAACTAATCATGATTATTCGTGTCCCCGGTTATGGACAACTTGAGTATCTAGTATTTGAATATCATGTGAATCTCAACATGTTACTTCTAATTAATGTTGTTGGGTTTTAATTGTTCACTTAATTGGGATTGAGGATGCTGTCAACCATTCTCAATGTTTCAGAACCACCATGATAGTTAAATAAATTTATTCCTTTGCAGTAGGGAAAAACTGGCTTTACGCAAAAACTGTAACCATAGAGCTTTCCACCAGCCATATATGCATATAGAATAGCTGTTTCATTCCATTACTCTCTATGTGTTACATTGCCAGCATATTCCATGTGCTGACCCGTTTTCGGGCTGCAACTTTCATGTTGTAGACTTTTCAGACGACGAGTAAGGTGCTTTTAGGTCGTGGTTCTATACTCAGTGATGCCGTTGGAGTTGATGGACCCATTTATGTTCCAAGTCTTCCGCTATTATCGACACTAGATGGCCTTAAGCCATATTTATTGTAATAAGTTCTCTTTTGAGACAACGATGTAATAAGTGTGTGATTGCCACTCTGCTATAAATCCTTCTATGTACTGTGTGGTGTCAGCATTACTGATCCAGGGATGACACCTGAGCACAGAGCACTTGATCCATTCGGGTCGGGTCGCTACAGAGATGGTATCAGAGCACACGCTGACTGTAGGACACGACCACTAAGTTAAAGCCATAGATCACCCTTCTCTTCTCATTTTCTAACTCCTCATCTTTTCTAATCTATTAGGATGATGAACGTGAAGATTAAGTACGCTCAACCGGATGAAGGCACACCTTTTGGATTTCACTTGAAGGAAGTCACCAAGTACCTGAACATTGGATTACCAAGCTTCACGGGAACCTTCAACGCCACTCTGCCTGAAGAGGAGCGCTGGAAGATTCAAGCTCACATTCCGGGAAGAACATTCGCGCCAATCACAAAACCCATAGATAGTGTTTTCAATGCACCAACCTGGAGTCTGGGAAGGAGCATGGCAGCTCATATCACCATAGGACGCATTGGAGAAGTTTATCAAGAAGACCTCAAGGACACTATCTACCAGATTTGCGGACGCCGAGATGAACAATGGGAGTTAGTCAGCACCAAGAAGGATAGATCCATTGCATCATTCATCCAGGAGTTAAACCAGCACATTCGACGCCACGAGAACCAGATGTACAATGATATGATAGAATTGAAGAATGCAAAGGCAAGGATCATAGAGCTAGAAGGAGAACTGAAGTCTACACGCAAGGACTACATGGACAAGATCGTAGCTCTAGCAAGGCACAATGGCGATCTTAAGCAGGAGATTGAAGAACTCAAGAGGAAGTTAGCATCCAAGGAGGACGACGAGTACGTCGCATGTCCGGACAACTACATCATCATCGACGACACCGATTCGGATCCAAGTGAACCCGACTTTGAAGACGAAGCTGGAGCAGATATCATGGAGTCTTCCACCGGTTCAAATTTCTAGATGACCACCAGATAGTAGTAGTATTTCCCCATGTAAACATTATAGTTCGAGCACTTTTGCGATAGTTTTAGACCGATTGTAAGCCCTTGTTTGATTGATTGAAGTGATTTTGTGTGCATTTGCTCATGTGCATTGGGGTAGTGTTTTCCTTTAGACCTCACTCTATTCTCAATTCTCGTCTTTTCTAAACCCTCAGATGCCTCCGAGACGTGACAATGGATTCCCACCGGAGCTCACTCAGTTGATCCAGCAACAGAATCAATTGATGCAGATGTTAGTCCAGAACCAGCAGAACAACAACAACAACCCACCACCACCACCACCTGTTGACCACTTAGCCTGTTTCCTTAGGCTGAATCCGCCGGTGTTTTCCAGTAGCACCGAGCCAATAGTAGCAGACGATTGGCTCCATAAGATAGGAAGGGAGTTGACCACTGCAGGATGCACGGATGGTGAGAAAGTGAAGTTTGCCGCTCACCAGCTTGACGGACCCGCGGCAGCATGGTGGGAGAATTTCACAGCCACTTACCCAGTTGACACTGTCACATGGGATCAGTTTCAGCAAGCTTTCCGCACTGCCCATGTTTCAGCAGGAGCTATGGCCATAAAGAAGCGTGAGTTTCGCAACTTACGCCAAGGAGGAAGGACAGTTGGCCAGTACGTTGACGACTTCAGCAAGTTAGCATGTTATGCCCCAGATGACGTTGCTACGGATGCAGCTAAGCAGGAGAAGTTTTTGGAAGGATTGAATGATGAACTAAGCATGCAGTTGATGGTAGCGAGTTTCAACAACTACCAGGAGTTGGTAGATCGTGCCATCATGATTGAAGGGAAGCAACAGCAGATTGAGAACCGTAAGAGGAAGTATGGACAGGGGAAGTATAACTCTAGAGCCCAGCAGAAGCCCCGTTTTACCCCTAAACCGGGATTTCAGTTTCAGCACACCCATGGAGGAGGTAGCTCGCACAACCATAATGGCCACAAGAATGATAATGGGAATGGAGGAAGCAACGGCCAGAACCGGACCACCCCATCCACCCCAGCCAAGAAGGACCTGAGCCACGTCACTTGCTATAAGTGTTCGAAGCCAGGGCATTATGCAAATGAATGTCCTGAAGGCCAGAATGGAAATGGCAATGGAAGCTCTCGAAAGAAGCCGAACCCTTTCAATAGGGGACAGGTGAACCACGTTAATGTGAAGGAGGTTGAAGATCAGCCCGATGCAGTAATAGGTAAGTTTTTGGTTGAGTCATTTACTGCACTTGTTCTTTTGATACTGGTGCATCGCATTCATACATATCAAGGGGATTTGTGGAAAAGTATAGCCTGCCCACTAGGATTCTTAAAACACCTATGCTAGTAAGCTCACCAGGAGCAGAGTACATGGCCAGACAAGGGTGTTTCCAAGTGCCATTAAGTCTAGGAAGGCATGTTTTCCCAATGGATTTAATTATTCTGGAATCCCAAGGTCTGGATGTGATTCTTGGTATGGATTGGCTGTCTATGTATGGAGGAAACATCGATTGTGCTAGTAAGTCAATTTTGCTTACCACACCAGAAGGAAGAAGGATCAAGTATGTATCCCGGCATGTGCCAAACATGACACAAGTAAACTGTCTAACAGGAGTTGTGCAAGAAGAAGTACCAATGGTAAAGGATTTTCCTGATGTATTTCCTGAGGAATTACCAGGCATGCCACCGGATAGAGAAATTGAGTTTTTGATTGAGTTATTGCCAGGTACAGGCCCAATATCGAAGCGACTGTACCGGATGCCAGCAAAGGATTTGGTGGAAATTAAGTATCAGATTAAGGAGTTATTGGATAAAGGTTACATTCGCCCAAGTTCTTCGCCTTGGGGATCACCCGTACTTCTAGTGGAAAAGAAGGATGGATCATTAAGGATGGTTGTAGATTATCGGGGATTGAATGAAGTAACCATCAAGAACAAGTACCCACTGCCAATGATCAATGATCTGTTTGATCGGTTGCAAGGAGCTAAAGTGTTTTCCAAGATCGATTTGCGATCAGGGTACCATCAATTGAAGATTCGGGAGCAGGACATACCTAAGACAGCATTCACCACGAGATATGGACTGTATGAGTATACTGTTATGTCATTTGGATTGACTAACGCACCTGCCTATTTTATGAACCTGATGAACAAAGTGTTTATGGAGTTTTTGGATAAGTTCGTCGTAGTGTTCATTGATGACATCCTGGTTTATTCAAAGAATGAAGAGGAGCATAAGAAACATTTGCGTTTGGTTTTGGAGAAACTAAGGGAACATCAGTTATATGCCAAATTCAGCAAATGTGAGTTTTGGTTGAAGGAAGTTGGATTCCTCGAACACGTTATATCCGGAGAAGGTATAGCAGTTGACCCCACAAAGGTTGAGACCGTAACCGAATGGGAATCACCAACGACCGTTGGAGAGATCCGGAGTTTTCTTGGACTCGCAGGATACTACCGGAGATTCATTGAGAACTTCTCAAAGATTGCGAAGCCTATGACGGAGTTGTTGAAGAAGGATACTAAGTTCAAATGGACTGAGGAGTGTGAGGCTAGTTTCCAGGAGTTGAAGAAATGTTTGGTCACCTCACCAGTATTGATTTTGCCAGATCAGACCAAGGATTATGAGGTGTATTGCGACGCTTCACGTCGAGGACTTGGAGCAGTGCTTATGCAGGAAGGGAGAGTTGTTGCGTATGCTTCATGGCAACTGAAGCCTCATGAGTTGAATTATGCCACGCATGATTTGGAGTTAGCAGCCATAGTGCATGCATTGAAAACGTGGAGACATTTCCTCATTGGAAATCATTGTGAGGTGTACACGGATCACAAGAGTTTGAAGTACATTTTCATGTAGAAGGAGTTGAACCTCAAACAAAGGAGATGGTTGGAGCTCATCAAGGATTATGACATGAGATTGCATTACCATCCCGGAAAAGCTAATGTGGTAGCTGACGCATTGAGCCGTAAGAGCCATGTCAACACCCTAGTGACGGGAGAAGTACCAAAGGAGTTAGCAGAAAACCTTCATGAGCTATGTTTGGAAATAGTTCCGAGAGGCTATGTAGCAGCATTGGAGATTCAGTCAACATTGATGGATAAGATTAGAGAAGCTCAGAAATCTGACACGGAGATTGCTGCTATAAAAGAGAAATTGAGCGAAGGAAAAGCAAAGGGATTTCGTGAGGATGAGCACGATACCCTATGGTTTGAGGACCGTGTTTATGTGCCAAATGACCCGGAGATCAGGAAGTTGATTTTGCAAGAGGCACATGATTCACCGTATTCGATTCACCCAGGGAATACCAAGATGTATTTGGATTTAAAGGAAATATTCTGGTGGACCGGAATGAAGAAGGATATTGCAGCATATGTAGCAGTTTGTGACGTATGTCAGAGAGTAAAGGCAGAGCATCAGAAGCCAGCAGGATTGTTACAACCATTGCCGATACCCGAATGGAAGTGGGATAAGATAGGCATGGATTTTATCACGGGACTACCCAGGACAAAGGCAGGCTACGATTCGATATGGGTAGTCGTTGATCGTTTGACGAAGGTAGCACATTTCATTCCAGTTAAGACCACTTACACCAGTGCTAAGCTGGCGAAGATATACATGACTAGGATCATTTGTTTGCATGGAGTTCCGAGGAGTATTGTATCAGATAGAGGAACCCAATTTACCTCAAAGTTTTGGAATCAGTTGCATGAAACTTTAGAAACCAGACTAGAGTTCAGCACAGCTTTTCATCCGCAGACAGATGGACAGACCGAGAGAGTCAATCAGATTTTGGAGGATATGCTGAGAGCTTGTGCACTAGATCTAGCTGGGACGATAACTTGCCGTATGCGGAGTTTTCTTATAACAACAGTTACCAAACCAGTTTGAAGATGGCACCTTTCGAAGCTTTATACGGAAGGAGGTGCAGGACACCGTTGTCATGGGACGAAGTTGGAGACCGTCAATTCTTTGGACCAGATTTGATTAAGGAGTCTGAACAGAAAGTTAAGTTGATTCGTGATAGGCTCAAGGTAGCCCAGTCCAGGCGGAAGAGCTACGCAGATTCTAAACGCAAGGAGACAATTTACGAAACCGGAGATAGAGTTTATCTTCGAGTATCCCCACTTCGAGGAGTTAAGCGCTTTGGAGTTAAGGGAAAGTTAGCACCGCGTTTCGTTGGACCATATAAGATCTTGCAACGTATGGGAGAAGTCGCTTATAAGTTGGAATTACCAGAGGAGCTGTCAGGAGTTCATGATGTATTCCATGTTTCTCAGCTGAAGAAATGTCATGCCGAGATGGCGGAGATACCGCTAAGAGATACCGTGCCACTCGAAGTGATTCAGTTGAAGGACGACTTAACGTATGAGGAGAAGCCAGTCAAGATTCTCGATTTTGCCAGCAGAGTTACTCGCAGCAAGGTTATCAAGTTTTGCAAAGTTCAGTGGAACCACCACTCAGAGGATGAAGCCACCTGGGAAAGAGAAGAAGATTTTCTCAAGGACCACCCTCACCTATTTTCTAGCCAACCCGAATCTCGAGGGCGAGATTCATCTTGAGGGGGGTAGGTTTGTAACATCCCAAATTTTCAATTTGGAATGTTATACACTAGATCATCATGCATGTCATATTTTCTTGCATTTTGCCCGATCCTAGAAATTTCACGCAATTCAAGGACCCTCGAAGAGAGTTGGAGATTTCGTTATTTTCATACTTGAGTTTTCTCAAACTTTGAAAAGAGGATCATTTGATTTATTTTATTTCATCTTCAATTATTTTTCCAATATCAAAATATAAGAGGGAATAATATGACTTTCCCAAAATTGAGGAAAAATGAAGATTTAATAAATAGATCAAATTTTGGTTTCGGTGTTTGTTTGCTTTTATTTGGATAGGGAAAAATGCGTGTTTTCAAAAATTGCATTTTAGGTCCAGAGTAAACTTCATTTTGTTCGGCTCATTTTTAGGAGTCGGGGAAAATTTACTTTAGAATTTTTGGAGTTCGTTTAGATTTTCTTTCTTTTGTTTTCTGCGCGCGTAACCATTTAAAAAAAAGGAACTCCCGCAGGCCAGCCGGGCCAAAGGCCCAGCCAGCCGCTGCGCCCCAGCCCCAGCCTCCCTGCGCGCCAGCGCCAGGCGCAGGCAGCCGCCTCCCCTCGCACAGGCCGAGTCCCAGAGGGACTCAAGGCCGGTTCTAGCCCCCTCTTTCCTTTGTTTCGTTTTCCTTTTTCCTCTCTTTTTCTTGCCCCCTACCCCAAGTAATCCCCCCCCTCACCTATATAAATACCCCCACACCCCCCCTCTCCTCACATCAAAATCCCAAGCCCTCTCCTCCTAAGCCGCAGCAAGCAGCAGCGCGCCGCCCTAAGCTGTCGCCCTTAGCCCCGCGCCGCCGCCTATAGCCGCCGCCGCCCTTAGCCGCCGCCGCCCGGAGCCCGCCTCCCGAGGTAGCCACGCCTCTCTTTTTCTTCCCCGGTCCGGTTTTTTCCTAAAAGAACCGTTCCGTTTTCCGTTCCGTTTCTTTTCCGTTCTCTTTTCCTGTTCTTTGTTTCGGTTTTCTTCCGAAACCCTAGATCGGTTTTTTTTCTTCTTTCGGACCGTTCGTCTCAACGAACGTGATCACCGATTGTTCCCTGTTAACGAACGTCCGTTCGTTTAGCCGTTCTTCGTTTTCTTTTCGTCGGATTTATTCCGCGATCGTGATCTCAGATCCGATCTTCGTTCTAGTCTTTCTTCCCGCTCGTTTATCGGAATCAGGTGATTCAAGCACCTGGAGTTTCCTTTCGAAACCGCCGTTCCGTCTAATCAACTTAAACAAGTTTTTGCCCCGGTGAAATTAGAGCTAGTTTCAACTTGCTAGAACCGAGTTGTTTTCTTCCGCCGTTTGTTTTCCGTTTCTTTGTTCGGTTCGTTCTTTCTTTGCAACCGGAGTTCTTAAGTTGAACTTTCTGGTTTGTTCTCTTGTTCAAGTTTTACGTGTGCATTAGTTGAGTACTTATTGTATGCTTGTTGTTGTCTGCGATAGATCACCCGGATTGCGCCGCTTGTTACTTCGATTCCCTAGGTCTCGCGGATCATCAGCAAGGCAAGTAACACTTTGATCATACCTTTTCTACAACCCATGTTTTATTGCATTAGATCAATCCTCTCACATTGCATGATTAGGATCTAATTAAATTGTGGGATGGGAAGTAGATGAGGTAGTACCTATCACCTGTATTACTATGAAACCTTTGGGAGTTACTTCTACGTTTGCTTATTATGCAAGTAGACAAGGATTGGGTGAGTGATATCCATGACAGATGTGAGTTGATAATTTTAATGGTTTATCTAAGGTGGCAACTTAAACACACATCTGGGTGGATTGAGGCACCTGATGTCTATCAGGACTTGCCTGTTTTTTTCGGACCGCCACCCAGGCTCAAAGGGATCATAAGATCTTTCATGCTAGAAACTTCCGTGTGCAGCCACAAGCCATTATGGGCTCTGGCATAGTTGACTAAGTTGTGTGAACTCTTACAGTGGTAGACTAGCAGATGTAGGGGATGTAGGTGTACCGGTCTACCCGATCGTAAGGTGGTAGCGCTTCTGAAAGACTGTGTCTCGGTCATCCGTCTTCTGAAACACCATGTAGTGCGAGAAACCAAACGGAGGCGATCGAGTCTTGTGGGGAAAAGTGCGCAAACCTCTGCAGAGTGTACAAACTAATCATGATTAGCCGTGTCCCCGGTTATGGACAACTTGAGTATCTAGTATTTGAATATCATGTGAATCTCAACATGTTACTTCTAATTAATGTTGTTGGGTTTTAATTGTTCTTGAGGATGCTGTCAACCATTCTCAATGTTTCACAACTACCATGATAGTTAAATAAATTTATTCCTTTGCAGTAGGGAAAAACTGGCTTTACGCAAAAACTGTAACCATAGAGCTTTCCACCAGCCATATATGCATATAGAATAGCTATTTCATTCCATTACTCTCTATGTGTTACATTGCCAGCATATTCCATGTGCTGACCCGTTTTCGGGCTGCAACTTTCATGTTGCAGACTTTTCAGACGACGAGTAAGGTGCTTTTAGGTCGTGGTTCTATACTCAGTGATGTCGTTGGAGTTGATGGACCCATTTATCTTCCAAGTCTTCCGCTGTTATCGACACTAGATGGCCTTAAGCCATATTTATTGTAATAAGTTCTCTTTTGAGACAACGATGTAATAAGTGTGTTATTGCCACCCTGCTATAAATCCTTCTATGTACTGTGTGGTGTCAGCATTACTGATCCAGGGGTGACACCTGAGCACAGAGCACTTGATCCATTCGGGTTGGGTCGCTACATTTAGCCTCGGCGTCGTACAACTCACCGGAGCTGCTCCAACGACGAAACCCTCCATCACAGCGGAGCAGTACCTCGGGCTCCATCTCCGGACGCCTAAGATCTTCTTCCCCTCCTCCGACAGCCAAGTCAGCCGGAGCATCCTCATCGGCCAACCCAATCACACTGAGATCGACATGGCTTCGCCAAAGAGGTTGTACACTTGTTGCATCTCTTTTTAATCTACATGTTATATATATTGTCCACTGAGCACACGGATTTGTTCCTTTAGTGTCTCCTTGAAAGAAAAAAACGTAGGAATTTTAATTTTCACTTGTCCTCCTTTTCAAATTCCTATTCATGAAGCACAAGACTAAGAGATAGTAGCATAATAGCATTATAAACGTACATTTTCTTGTGGTTTGACTTAATCTCACGATGCTTCTTTGCATCCAGTGATCTTCCAATTGTTGTGAATCAAACACCCAGATTGGCAGAAATCCTGTGTTTTTAAATTCTCTGTTTTGCACGTGCATTCCTATCCTATTCCTGTCTATTTCCTATCCCTACATTGTTGTAATCCTCCAATTCAAACGAGCCCTTACAGAATTACTTCTCTTACAGATAGTTATCAAAGAAAACCTTGCGTGGTTTGTCCCACTCCTACTGCGCCGTCGTCCACCCCAGCTTAGCTGCTCCAATGACATAAGGGTCCAGCACAGCAGGGATCCGGCCTCCAGACTATCTTTCGCCGCCTCAGATCTTGTTCCCCGCCACTGGCAGCCATGAAAACTTCACTACCATCATCAAACGAGCAGATGACCTTGAGGACTACACGGGTCTGCAAGAGAGGTCGCACTCTTTCGTGTCTGCTTACGTTATGCATCGCTTAATATTACATGCTACTTTATCGTCCTGTTCACCGATTAGACTCTGAGTCAGCTCCAAACTAATGGTCAAACTTGATTTTTTAAATGGTTGTGGGGTACATATCGGGGCCGCTATCAATAGTATCTATCTACTATCTGGTTAATCTCCGGTGTCTACTATGAGTTTCATGTTGGGTGGGAAACAAACAGTAAAGAAGCCATTATCTGTATTTTTTAACTGAAGCCATTATCTGCCTACTATTATTGGTTTTGGGTCTATCCACAGGTTGCTACCATCACTCTGGATTTCTACATGCACTCCTTACATAATCTCACTATGTTTTATTCCTATGCATGACAGTTATTGTAAATAATGGAACTGAACATGTAGATCAAAAGAGATGAGCCTTGTGTGGCAATAAAATTTCATGCAGACGTTGCTCCATGGTAGGCGCAAAGGCAGCCCCCCTCCACACATTTTTTATTGTAATCGAGAGGAAGATATCTGTTCCGAGGGGGATTCAGAAGGAGAAGACAACTCCTATTTACCCCCTGAGGTCTTCGCTCTAACTTGGCATGCTGATGTTGGTTATATCATGCATATGGTGTCTTGCATTTCTTACTTTATACATCAAATATGTCATCTGCTTAGTTTAGACATCCTTTGTGCGAATGCCATCTGTTTAGTTTATTCATCGTTTATGTGAATTATGCAACGCCATCTTGTTTAGCCAGGCATCATATATGTGAATTTTGCAATGCCATCCTACTTAGCCAGTCATCTTATATGTAAATTATATCATGCCATCCTTTTTTTCGTTACATATTACATTTGTTAACAATGTTATTACATTCAACTGCTCTTCGTGTGCATCAGCCATTTGACACGGTGATGGCAAATTCTGGAGTGAAAACAAGGTCTTCAGAGCAGATTATGCTATCTGACGAAGCGCATATCTCGGTGTTTACGGATAGCTCCTCAAAGGAGGATTCAGAGACAGATGACCAGTCCTATTCCCCCCCCCCCGAGGTGTATGCTCTAACTTGGCAGGGTTATGTTGCTCATATCGTGCGTATGGTGTCTCGCATTCCTATGTCATTTGATTAGTTTAGATATGCTTTGTGTGAATGCCACCTGTTCAGTGTCTAATTACCATATATGTGAATTATGCATTGCCATCTTATTGCAAGACATTATATATGTGAATTATACAATGCTATCTTGTTGCAAAGGCATTATATATGTGAATTATGCAATGCCATGCTGTTTAGCCAATCATCATGTATGTGAATTATATCATGCTATCATTTTTTTGTATTACGTGTTCCATTTGGCGACAACGTTTGTACATTCAACTACTCTTCCTGTGCATCAGCCATTTGAAGCGGTGATGGAAGTATCTGGAGTGAAAACAAGGTATTCAGAGCAGACAATGCTACCTGCTGAAGCAGACATCTTGCCGGTTACAGAGAGCTCCTCAGAGGAGGATTCAGAGACTGATGACCAGTCCTATTTTCCCCCTGAGGTCTATGCTCAAACTTGGCAGGGTTATATTACCCATGTCATGCATGTTGTCTTGCATTGCTTAGTTTTTACATCATATGTGGATTGCCATCTGCTTACTTGCTCACTATATAAATCATATATTTGAATTATATCATGCCATCATATTTACAAAGTACATACACATCATCTATCTGAATTATGGCATGGCAACCCATTTAATAAAGACATCATATAGTTATATCATCTCATCATGTTTAGTGTTTACAGTCATCATATTTTGAATTATGGCATTCTATCCGTGAATGAATGTGAATTATGGCATGCCAACCTATTTAACAAACACATTATATAGTTATGTCATGTCATCCTATTTACATAGTCCCATATTTTGAACTATGTCTTTCCATCTTTTTTATTTAGCCATCATAATGTGAAATTGTGTCATGCTATCCTGTTTAGTTAGCCATCATATATGTGAAATTGTGTCATGGTATCCTGTTTGGTTAGACAACATAAATATGAATTATTTCATGCCCTCTTTTATTCCCCACTATCCATTGCACCTGTCTATCATACAATGTCTATACTTTCAATTACTTTTCTTGTTTATCAGCCATTTGAATTGTAGAGCGTGATGGCAGTATCTAAGGGAGTAACAACACACGGTCTTCAGAAAAGATAGTGCTACCAGTTGATGCAAATAGAACCACGGTTGTACTTGCCCAAGGACCAGATCCACCACACATAACCCAGACTCTCACAGATTGTACCCCTACCCAGTTGGACAGAGAACTAGCTACACCCTTTCTAACCCCAACCCCGGTAGATAGTAACCCAGTTCCAGTTGACACAACACCGTCTCCACCATAGTGCACCCAAACACGACCAGTTAGTAAGGGAACTGCAGTGCCCAAAGCACAAGGACCACCACTCCGAATCCCAACTCAACGCTTAAAGGAGAAGAAGATTTGTTCTTAGGTCAGTTTTTGTAGCTATGGTTCATACTCCTTTGCTCTTCCATGACTGTATTTACTCGTACCAACTATTTCCAAATTTGAAGGATGGAATTGAAACTCCAATGGCGCAATAGGTATGTTTTAAACCTATTTGTTTAACTGGTTTGATGTTGTAACCTGCTCTATGTTGATTTCAGTTTCAATTGAATAAATAGTTATGTTCTCATGTCATTCACATTACAAGTGTTGTTATTGCTCTATAGTTACCCACACTTATATTCTGTCTATTCTGCTTTGTCTTGAACAAATATTATTTGAACTGTGTCTCTATCTTGATTTGGCAACAAAAACTAGAATGGTATAGACCATAAAGTGACCATGGTACATAGATATATGTTTGTTTCGTGCTGTTATCCTGTTCACTTTACTACTGAACTCATTTACCAAAATGAGTTTCATATACAACATGGTAAAGATGTGATGTGTCTGCTTGTTTCTCTTTTAGAATGCAGACAAAATATTGGAGAACAGTACCGTGTTATCCAATGGTAAAGGAAGTAATGTAGATAAGGTTCAAGATAGTGAGACATCCCTGTTGGTCTCCAAGAAAGCTGATAAAAACTATCTTGACGACAGTGAGGGAACCCAAAAGTCCTGTCTTGATGTAGTGTTCGAGTTACTGGCCACTACTGCTGGCACAAGCTCTTCGAACTCGCTGCCTGAATCAGTTCGTCTTCTTGAGTCTCAATTTCAAGTTGAAAGACATTGATCAGATGTGCTGCGACAGGAAGTTGAAGGACTGAGGAAGTCCCTGCAGAATTCAGATGCATATTTTCTGGTGCAACAGCAAGCGCTGGAGGATTTAAGCGCCAAACAAGAGAAAGTTAATAAGCTTGCTAAGCATCTTGCCAGCATTATGGGTACCCAGGATATTGTTTCTTGAGATCTTCTGAAGTGGTTTCAGTTCTGCATTTGTTTTGCTGCGGTGTTTATTTGTGCTGGTCACCAACTTTGACAACCAGTGTATATGATATGCTGCTTTGTTCCCTATATTTGCACTGGTGGCGAACTTTGATGCCCAGTCGATGTAATATGTGTAATAGCTGTGATAGCCTAGCGTTAGTTGCTTGCTTATTTATTTCCTTGTTGTCTTGTTTATTCGTTTGCTTGTAGTCATTGCAGTTCTTTTTCCGCGGTTAGCTAGTGGCTGCAATAACCTATTTTTTAAAACTAGGCCACAATAACCATGGGCTAATATTTACTATAGTGACACTGGGCCTCCTACTGGCCGTAGAAATAGTGGGCCTTCTACGGGCCGTAGAAACAATGAGCCTTCTACGGGCCGTAGAAACAATGGGCCTTCTACGGGCCGTATTATCAATGGGCCTTATATGGGCCGTATAATCAATTGGCCAAACATGGGCCAAACAGACCGCATTATGACCGTAAATGGACTAGAGTTGGAATCGTCAGTTCATGGGCCGACCATAATGGGCCATCGTTAATAGGCCGTATTTGATGACGCTATAAAATCGGCCCACCGTATTAACAGAGCACAAACGGGCCGACTGTAACCATGGGCTGAATTTGGCCCACAAGCAGAAAATGACAGTAACGGGCCGTAAGTAAACGAATGCTGGAAATGAGCCCAAGAATAAATGGGCTCTGAGAAGGCCGAAAGATAACACGGGCTGGAAATGGCCCAACGGAATAACGGGCCATTAGTGGGTATAAAGTGATACACTATTCATTACAAGCCAGTTTCACCATGGGCCGTTAATGGGTGTAAAGTGATACAATGTTCATTACGGCCCAGTTTCACCACGGGCCATTAGTAGGCCAAGAGTTACATAGGGCCTCATATGGGCCGAAAGACGTCATGGGCCATACATGGGCCAGAACTGAAAACGGGCTAGAATCATATTGGATGGCCCAGATGACGCTACTAGGCCTAATTCGGATAGGGTGTAACGGGCCTTGGGTTAGCGGGCTGTAAATGGGCTATATTCGAACATGCCGTTAACAGGCTTTCCATGGGCCGGCCCACCAGCTTTTGACCAAGTCAAACGGGCCGGCCTTTTCACAGGAATGGGCCTCTGTTGGGCCGTGCCACGTGTCGACGTATTATAGGCGCCTTCCGTCCAGTGAGTGGTTGACATCTATCCCAACGATGAGCCGCACGTGTTTCCTCCAGCCAATGATGATTTTACACGTGGAAAATCCCCATTGGTCGGGGCTGTTAACGGGTTATCGGATCCAAAACCCGACCCAATAGCTTAACGGCGTTCCATTATGGTGGATGCCACATGTCGGTCACCCTTGACGAAAGCACTTCTGTGACGCGCGATTTATCGTCATGGAAGTGGACACTTCCGTGATGATAATTTTGGTAATGACATGGAACACTTCTACGACAACACATGTATGACTATCTTGATTCTATCATAAATTTTTCATGGATGTACATGCATGACAAAAAAAGCGACCTACTATGACAAACATGTATCATCACAGAAGTGTATTTTTTTGTAGTGGTGGTGGACCATAGAATGATCACATGGATTCCTCGGGATCTCCTTGGACAGCACTGGATTGCCCCAGGTGCCCACAAACAATCCACCCAGATGTGTGTTAAAATAGACACCTTAAATAAACCCTCAGTTCATAATAATACTCACAACTATCATGAATCACTCAACCCAATCCACGTCTACGAGCATAGCATAGCAGTATAAGCACAACATAGGAGTAACTCCCAGGGTTTGAACGAAAAGGGCAATAGGTACTACCTCAACTACTACTTCCCAATTCCCACATGTTATCAAAATTCTACTCATGCAATGGTTGAGGGTTGAAACTAATGCATAAAGACTGGTTAATAAAGGGGTATGATCAAAGTGTTACTTGCCTTGCTGACGATCTGCAAACCCTAGAGACTCGTAGTAGCACGCTTCGCACTCTGGGAACTCTATCACAAACAAACAATAGCATACATAAGCACTCAAGCATAGATGCAAGGGTAAAACTTGGATGAAAAGTCCAAATTATAAGTTCAACAGAAAAGCTTTGATTTGCAAAAAGAAACACTCAAATCGGAGCTGCGAAACTCAAACTACAATCAAAAGAAGTTTGAATTCAAATCTTCTTGCAATCAAATTTTAAATTGTCAAAATCATGTGCAAGTTGGTTAACTAGAAAGAGGGGTTCAAGATGAAGATTTTGGCGTTGGTTTCACTGGATTTGGGCGAACGGTTAAAAAATTGCGAGGGTTTGAAGATCAGGGGCTAATCTGCGATAAAAATAATCACGGATAGGTCCCTCGCAAAAATAAAACAGAAAAAAGAAAAATCTATTGGACGAAATAAACGAACAAACGTTCGCATAATAGATTTTTTATAACGAACAAATTCCCGAACAATCCTTCGGGTAATTCCAACTTGTAGGCAACCTCTCCCATATGTTCCAAAACTTGGTACGGTCCTACAAATCTCGGGGCTAATTTTCCCTTAACTCGAAAACGTTTAACTCCTCGCAGAGGTGACACACGAAGATATGCTCGATCTCCAATCTCATAGACTATCTCCTTGCGTTTTGAGTCTGCATAACTCTTCTGCCTGGACTGAGCTACCTTCAGTCTATGTCGAATCAACTTAACCCTCTCTTCGGACTCTTTGATCAAATCCGGTCCAAACAACTGGCGGTCTCCAACTTCATCCCACATTAATGGTGTCCGGCATCTTCTTCCATACAAGGCTTCGAAAGGAGCCATCTTCAAACTAGCCTGATAACTATTGTTGTATGAGAACTCAGCATAAGGTAAATTGTCATCCCAACTAGATCCATAATCTAGCGCACAAGCTCTCAACATGTCTTCTAGAATTTGATTGACTCTCTTTGTCTGTCCATCTGTTTGTGAATGAAAGGCCATACTGAACTCTAGCTTGGTACCCAAAGTTTGGTGCAGCTGATTCCAAAACTTCGAGGTAAATTGTGTCCCTCTATCTGATATGATGGTCCTCAGAACTCCATGCAGACATACGATCCTGGTCATATATATTTTGGCCAATTTTCGCGCTTGTATAGGTGGTTTTTACGGGGATAAAGTGAGCTACCTTTGTCAAACGATCAACTACTACCCAGATTGAATCGTACCCCGGTCGGGTCCTAGCAAATCCGGTGATGAAATCCATGCCAAGCTTGTCCCACTTCCATTTGGGTATCGACATAGGCTGCAGTAATCCTGCTGGTTTCTGATATTCTTCCTTCACTCTCTGACATACATCACACACTGCTACATACTCGGCAATATCCTTCTTCATAACAGTCCACCAGAAACGCTCCTTCAAATCCAAATACATATTAGTGTTTCCGGGGTGGATTGAGTATGGCGAGTCATGAGCTTCCTGAAGTATTAACTTCCTGACCTCAGCATTATTGGGTACATAAATACGATCCTCGAACCATACGGTCTCGTGCTCATCCTCATGGAAACTCTTGGCTTTTCCTTTGCTCATTTTCTCCTTTATCTCAGCGGTTTCCTTATCATCCTTCCAAGCTTCTCGAATATTTCCCAATAATGTAGACTGAACCTCCATTGTTGCCACAAAACCTCTTGGAACTATCTCCAAATGAAGCTCCTTGAGATTCTTGACTAGCTCCTGCGGTAATCGTCCGCTTACCAGGGTATTGGCATAACTTTTCTGGCTCAAAGCGTCTGCTACGACATTGGCCTTTCCTGGGTGATAATGCAATTTCATATCATAATCCTTTATAAGCTCCAACCATCTCCTTTGCCTGAGATTCAGCTTCTTCTGCGTGAAAATGTATTTCAAACTCCTGTGATCTGTGTACACATCACATGGGTTTCCAATAAGAAAATGTCTCCAGGTCTTGAGCACATGCACCACAGCTACTAACTCCAAATCATGTGTGGCATAATTCAATTCATGCGGTCGAAGTTGTCGTGAGGCATATAAAACAACTCTTCCGTCCTGCATAAGTACTCCTCCAAGTCCTAAGCGAGAAGCATCACAATACACTTGGAAATCCCTGTGTATATCTAGAAGAATCAACACTGGGTCTGTAACCAACCGTTTCTTCAACTCCTGAAAAACTGAACTCACATTCATCCATCCATTTAAACTTGGTGTCCTTCTTCAACAACTCCGTCATAGGCTTCGCAATCATGGAAAAATTCTCAATGAATCTCCGATAATATCCCGCAAGTCCTAGAAAACTGCGGATTTCCCCAACTGAGCTGGGTGCCAACCACTCAGTTACAGACTGCACCTTGGTGGGGTCTACTGTTATACCTTCTCCTAATATAACTTGTCCAAGAAATCCAACTTCCTTCAACCAAAACTCACATTTGCTGAACTTGGCATACAATCATTGTTCCCTGAGCTTCTCGAGAACTAAGCGCAAGTGTTCCTTATGTTCCTCTTCATTCTTCGAGTACACCAAAATATCATCAATGAACACCACTAAAAACTTATCCAAAAACTCCATGAACACCTTATTCATCATACTCATGAAGTAAGCAGGGGCGTTGGTCAATCCAAATGACATGACTGTGTACTCTTATAGCCCATACCTTGTGGTGAAAGCTAGCTTAGGTATATCTTTTTCTTGGATCTTTAACTGGTGGTATCCTGATCGCAGATGATCTTGGAAAATACTTTAGCTCCTTGCAACTGGTCAAACAAATCATTGATCATCGGTAGTGGGTACTTGTTCTTGATTGTTACTTCATTTAATGCACGATAATCAACAACCATTCTCAAAGATCTGTCCTTCTTCTCAACCAAAATCACCGGGGCTCCCCATGGGGATGAACTTCGTCGAATATAACCTTTCTCTAGTAGCTCCTTAATCTTCTTCTTAATTTCCTCCAGATCATTTGTGGGCATCCGATACGATCTCTTTGATATTGGTCCAGTGCCTGGCAACAACTCTATCAAAAATTCTATGTCCCGATCTAGTGGCATGCCTGGTAGTTCCTCTGGAAATACATCCAGGTAATCCTTCACAACAGGCACTTCTTCCTAAACAACTCTCGAGAGAGAATTTACTTGGGTCCTCCTTGGCGCATGCCTAGACACATACTTGATCTTTTTTCCCTCTGGGGTGGTGAGCAGAATTGACTTACTAGCACAGTCAATGTTTCATCCATACTTCGATAACCAATCCATGCCTAATATTATATCCAATCCTTGTGACTCCAAAATTATTAGGTCTGAGGAGAAAACATGGCTACCAATGGTCAAGGGTAACCGATCACACCATCGGCTGGCCATATACTCTGCTCCTGGTGAGCTTACTAACATGGGTGACCTAAGGGCTAAGGTTGGTAACTTAAACGTGTCCACAAATCCCCTTGATATGTATGAATGCGATGCACCGGTATCGAAAAGAACGAGTGCGGTAAATGACTTAATCAAAAACTTACTGATCACCGCGTCAGGGTGTTCTTCAACCTCCTCCATGTTGATGTGGTTCACCCGACCTCTGGTGAAGGGATTGGGCTTCTTCCCAGAGTTTCCATTTCCATTGCCATTCTTCAACTCAGAACAGTCGTTGGCGTAGTGCCCTATCTTCCCGCACTTGTAACCGATAACATGGCTCAGGTCCTTCTTGGCGGGCGTTGCTGGGTTGGGGCGGTTCTGGCTACTGCTTGCTCCATTCCCGTTTCCATTTTTAGGCCCACTGTGGTTATAGGAACTTCCTCCATTGTGAGTATGGCCTCCATGGTTATGGGTGTAACCTCCGGAGTTAGGGGTAAAGCAAGGCTTCTGCTAAGCTCCAGAATTGTACTTACTGTGTCCATACTTCCGTTTCCGGCTCTCTATCTGCTGTTGTTTGCTTTCAATCATCAGTGCCCGGTCTACCAACTCCTGATAGTTAGTGAATGTTGCCACCATCAACTGCATACTCATCTCATCATTCAGTCCTTCCATAAACTTCTCCTGCTTCGCGGCCTCTGTGGCCACATCATCTGGGGCATAACGGGCTAACTTACTAAACTCATCCACATACTGCCCCACAATACGGTTCCCTGGCCTAAGTTGCAGAACTCACGCTTCTTCATATTCATAGCTCCAGTTGAGACATGGGCTCCACCTTTCATATTGGCTACCACTTTTAGCACTGTGTTAGTTTTCCACGAATAGGAAGGGATGATGCAGCAAAGTATCGTAAGTATTTCCCTCAGTTTTGAGAACCAAGGTATCAATCCAGTAGGAGGCTACGCGTGAGTCCCTCGCACCTACACAAAACAAATAAATCCTCGCAACCAACGCAAATAGGGCTTGTCAATCCCTATAGGGCCACTTACGAGAGTGAGATCTGAAAGATATGATAAGATAATATTTTTGGTATTTTTATGATAAAGATGCAAAGTAAAATAAAGGAAGAGTAAATGGCAAAGTAAATAACTAAGTAGTAGGCGATTAATATGATGAAGATAGACCCGGGGGCCATAGGTTTCACTAGTGGCTTCTCTCGAGAGCATAAGTATTCTACGGTGGGTGAACAAATTACTGTTGAGCAATTGACAGAATTGAGCATAGTTATGAGAATATCTAGGTATGATCATGTATATAGGCATCACGTCCGAGACAAGTAGACCGACACCTGCCTGCATCTACTACTATTACTCCACTCATCGACCGCTATCCAGCATGCATCTAGAGTATTAAGTTAAAAACAGAGTAACGCCTTAAGCAAGATGACATGATGTAGAATGATAGACTCATGCAATATGAAGAAAACCCCATCTTGTTATCCTCGATGGCAACAATACAATACGTGCCTTGCTGCCCTTACTGTCACCGGGGAAGGACACCGCAAGATTGAACCCAAAGATAAGCACTTCTCCCATTGCAAGACAGATCAATCTAGTAGGCCAAACCAAACTGATAATTCGAAGAGACTTGCAAAGATAACCAATCATACATAAGAGAATTCAGAGAAGATTCAAATATTATTCATATATAGACTTGATCATAAACCCACAATTCATCGGTCTCAACAAATACACCGCAAAAAGAAGATTACATCGAATAGATCACCACAAGAGAGGGGGAGAACATTGTATTGAGATCCAAAAAGAGACAAGAAGCCATCTAGCTACTAACTATGGACCCATAGGTCTGAGGTAAACTACTCACACTTCATCAGAGGGGCTATGGTGTTGAGGAAGAAGCCCTCTGTGATCGATGCCCCCTCCGGCGGTGCTCGGAAACAGGCCCCGAGATGGGATCTCGTGGATACAGAAAGTTACGGTGGTGGAATTAGGGTTTTGGCTCCGTATCTTATCGTTTGGGGGTACGTGGATATATATAGGAGGAAGAAGTACGTCGGTGGAGCAATAGGGGCCCCATGAGGGTGGAGGGTGCGCCTGGGGGGGCGTAGGCACACCCCCTACCTCGTGGCCTCCTGTTATGTGTCTTGACGTAGGGTCCAAGTATCCTGAGTTCTATTTGATGAGAAAATCACGTTCCCCAATGTTTCATTCCGTTTGGACTCCGTTTGGTATTCCTTTTCTTCGAAACCCTAAAACAGGCAAAAACAACAATCCTGGGCTGGGCCTCCGGTTTATAGGTTAGTCCCAAAAATAATATAAAAGTGGATAATAAAGCCCAATAATGTCTAAAATAGTAGATAATATAGCATGGAGCAATAAAAAATTATAGATACGTTGGAGAAGTATCAAGCATCCCCAAGCTTAATTCCTGCTCGTCCTCGAGTAGGTAAATGATAAAAACATAATTTTTGATGCGGAATGCTACTTGGCATAATTTTAATGTAATTCTTCATAATTGTGGTATGAATATTCAGATCTAAAAGATTCAAGACAAAAGTTCATATTGACATAAAAATGATAATACTTCAAGCATACTAACAAAGCAATTATGTCTTCTCAAAATAACATGGCTAAAGAAAGTTATCCCTACAAAATCATATAGTCTGGCTATGCTCTATCTTCAACACACAAAATATTTAAATCATGCACAACCCCGATGACAAGCCAAGCAATTGTTTCATACTTTTGACATTCTCAAAACTTTTTCAATCCTCACGCAATACATGAGCGCGAGCCATAGATATAGCACTATAGGTGGAATAGAGTGGTGGTTGTGGAGAAGACAAAAAGGAGAAGATAGTCTCACATCAACTGGGTGTATCAATGGGCTATGGAGATGCCCATCAATAGATATCAATGTGAGTGAGTAGGGATTGCCATGCAACGGATGCACTAGAGCTATAAGTATATGAATGCTCACAAAGAAACTAAGTGGGTGTGCATCCAACTTGCTTGCTCATGAAGACCTAGGGCAATTTGAGGAAGCCCATCACTGGAATATACAAGCCAAGTTCTGTAATGAAAAATTCCCACTAGTATATGAAAGTGATAACATGAGAGACTCTCTACTATGAAGATCATGGTGCTACTTCGAAGCACAAGTGTGGTAAAAGGATAGTAACATTGTCCCTTCTCTCTTTTTTATTTGGGCCTTTTCTTTTTTATGGCCTCTTTTCTTTCTCTTTTTTTATTTTTTTATTTTTCATCCGGAGTCTCATCCCGACTTGTGGGGGAATCATAGTCTCCATCATCCTTTCCTCACTTGGACAATTCTCTAATAATGATGATCATCACACTTTTATTTTTCTTACAACTCAACAATTACAACTCGATACTTAGAACAAAATATGACTCTATATGAATGCCTCTGGCGGTGTACCGGGATATGCAATGATGCATGAGTGACAAGTATGAAAGAATTATGAACGGTGGCTTTGCCACAAATACTATGTCTACTACATGATCATGCTAAGAAATATGACAATGATGGAGTGTGTCATAAACAAAACAGTGGAAAGTTGCATGGCAATATATCTCGGAATGGCTATGGAAATGCCATGATAGGTAGGTATGATGGCTGTTTTGAGGAAGGTATATGGTAGGCGTATGATACCGGCGAAGGATGCGCGGTATTAAAGAGGCTAGAAAAGGTGGAAGGGTGAGAGTGCGTATAATCCATGGACTCAACATTAGTCATAAAGAACTCATATACTTATTGCAAAAATCTACAAGTTATCAAAGCAAAGTATTACACGCATGCTCCTAGGGGGATAGATTGGTAGGAAAAGACCATCGCTCGTCCCCGACCGCCACTCATAAGGAAGACAATCAATAAATAAATCATGCTCCGACTTCATCACATAACGGTTCACCATACGTGCATGCTACGGGAATCACAAGCTTCAACACAAGTATTTCTCAAATTCACAATTACTTAACTAGCATGACTTTAATATCACCATCTCCATATCTCAATACAATTATCAAGTATCAAACTTCTCATAGTATTCAACACACTCATAAGAGAGTTTTATTATTAATCTTGCATACCAAGCATATTAGGATTTTAAGCAAATTACCATGCTATTAAGACTCTCAAAATAATCTAAGTGAAGCATGAGAGATCAATAGTTTCTATAAAACAAATCCACCACCATGCTCTAAAAGATATAAGTGAAGCACTAGAGCAAAATTATATAACTTAAAAGATATAAGCGAAGCACATAGAGTATTCTAACAAATTCTAAATCATGTATGGCTCTCTAAAAAGGTGTGTACAGAAACGATGATTGTGGTAAACTAACAAGCAAAGACTCAAATCATACAAGACGCTCCAAGCAAAACACATATCATGTGGTAAATTAAAATATAGCTCCAAGTAAAGTTACCGATAGAAGTAGACGAAAGAGGGGATGCCTTCCGGGGCATCCCCAAGCTTTGGCTTTTAGGTGTACTTAGATTATCTTGGGGGTGCCATGGGCATCCCCAAGATTAGGCTCTTTCCACTCATTGTTCCATAATCCATCAAATCTTTACCCAAAACATGAAAACTTCACAACACAAAACTTAAAGTAGAAAATCTCGTGAGTTCTGTTAGCGAAAGAAAACAAAAGACCACTTCAAGTTACTGTAATGAACTCATTATTTATTTATATGGGTGTTATACCTACTGTATTCCAACTTCTATATGGTTTATAAACTATTTTACTAGCCATAGATTCATCAAAATAAGCAAACAACACACGCAAAACAGAATCTGTCAAAAACAGAACAGTCTGTAGTAATCGGTAGCTAGGTCAAGATCTGGAACCCCAAAAATTCTAAAATAAATTGCTGGACGTGAGTAATTTATCTATTAATCATCTTCAAAAAGAATTAACTAAATATCACTTTCCAAATAAAAATGACAGCAGTTCTCGTGAGCGCTAAAGTTTCTGTTTTTTACAGCAAGTTCAACAAGACTTTCCCCAAGTCTTCCCAACGGTTCTACTTGGCACAAACACTAATTAAACAAAAAAATACAACCAAAACAGAGGCTATAAGGATAGATAATTTATTTATTACTAAACAGGAGCAAAAAGCAAGGAATAAAAATAAAATTGGGTTGCCTCCCAACAAGCGCTATCGTTTAACGCCCCTAGCTAGGCATAAAAGCGAAGATAGATCTAGGTATTGCCATCTTTGGTAGGCAATCCATAAGTGGATCTCATAATAGATTCATAAGGTAATTTAATTTTATTTCTAGGAAAGTGTTCCATGCCTTTCCTTAACAAAAATTGGAATCGAATATTTCCTTCCTTCATATCAATAGTTGCACCAATCGTTCTAAGGAAAGGTCTACCAAGAATAATAGGACATGAAGGATTGGAATCTATGTCAAGAACAATAAAATCTACGGGCACATAATTCCTATTTGCAACAGTAAGAACATCATTAATTCTTCCCATAGGTTTCTTAATACTGGAATCCGCATGGTGCAAGTTTAGAGAGCAATCATCAAAATCACGGAAACCTAACAAATCACACAAAGTCTTTGGAATCGTGGAAACACTAGCGCCCAAATCACATAAAGCATAGCATTCATGATCTTTAATTTTAATTTTAATAGTTGGTTCCCACTCATCATAAAGTTTTCTAGGGATAGAAACTTCCAATTCAAGTTTTTCTTCATAAGATTGCATCAAGGCATCAATGATATGTTTAGTAAACGCTTTATTTTGACTATAAGCTTGAGGAGAATTTAGCACGGATTGCAACAAGGAAATACAATCAATCAAAGAGCAATTTTCATAGTTAAATTCCTTGAAATCCATAATAGTGGGTTTAGCAACATCTAGGGTTTTAATTTCTTCAATCCCACTTTTATGAAATTTAGCATCAAGATCAAAAGATTTAGAATTCTTGGAACGCCTTCTAGGTAAAGGTGGATCATATTCAGTCCCATCATTATCAAGATTCATATTGCAAAACAAATATTTAATAGGGTACACATCAATAACTTTTAGATCTTCATCATTATTTTCATAGGAACTAGAAGCACACGCTTTTATAAGGGCATCTTCCTTAGCACGCATCCTAGCGGTTCTTTCTTTGCACTCATCAATGGAAATTCTCATGGCCTTGAGAGACTCATTGATATCATGCTTAGGTGGAATAGATCTAAGTTTCGAAGAATCAACATCAAGAGCAATTATATCAACGTTCCTAGCCAAATCATCAATCTTAAGCAATTTTTCTTCAATCATAGCATTAAAATTCTTTTGTGAAGTAATAAATTCTTTAATATTAGAATCAAAATCAGAGGGCATCTTATTATAATTTCCATAAGAATTGTTGTAGGAATTACCATAATTATTAGAGGGATTACTAGGATAAGGCCTAGGATTGAAATTTCCTCTATACGCGTTGTTACCAAAATTGTTCCTACCAACAAATTTCACATCCATAGATTCATTATTATTCTCAATCAAAGTAGACAAGGGCATATCATTAAGATCAGAAGAAACACTCTTATTAGCAAACAATTTCATAAGTTCATCCATCTTTTCAATCAAAACATTAATTTCTTCTATCGCATGCACCTTTTTATTAGTAGATCTTTCAGTATGCCATTGAGAATAATTTACCATAATATTATCTAAGAGTTTAGTAGCTTCTCCTAAAGTTATTTCCATAAAAGTGCCTCCCACGGCCGAATCTAAAGATTTCTAGAATCAAAATTCAATCCAACATAAATTTTTTGTATAATCATCCATAAATTTAAACCATGAGTAGGGCAATTATGTATCATTAATTTCATTCTCTCCCAAGCTTGTGCAACATGTTCATGATCAAGTTGCTTAAAATTCATAATATCGTTTCTAAGAGAGATGATCTTAGCAGGAGGAAAATACTTAGAGATAAAAGCATCTTTGCACTTGTTCCATGAATCAATAGTATTTTTAGGCAAAGTTTTAGCACGATCTCTGAGCGAAAAAGGAAATACCTTCAATTTAACAATATCATTATGCACATCTTTCTTCTTTTGCATGTCACACAAATCAACGAAGCTATTTAGATGAGTAGCGGCATCTTCACTAGGAAGGCTAGAGAACGAATCTTTCATGACAAGATTCAGCAAATCAGTATTAATTTCACAAGATTCATCATCGGTAAGAGGAGAAATCGGAGTGCTAATAAAATCATTGATGTTGGTATTGGTGAAGTCACACAATTTACTATTATCTTGAGCCATCGTGACAAGCAAGCAAACTAACACACAAGGAAACAAGAAGCAAGCGGGCAAAAAGAGGCAAATAGAGAGGGAGGATAGAGAGAGAGGGCGAATAAAACAGCAAGGGTGAAGTGGGGAGAGGAAAACGAGAGGCAAATGGCAAATAATGTAATGCGGGAGATAAGGGTATGTGATGGGTACTTGGTATGTTGACTTTTGCGTAGACCTCCCCAGCAACGGCGCCAGAAATCCTTCTTGCTACCTCTTTTAGCACTGTGTTGGTTTTCCCCGAAGAGGAAGGGATGATGCAGCAAAGTAGCGTAAGTATTTCCCTCAGTTTTGAGAACCAAGGTATCAATCCAGTAGGAGTCTACGCGCGAGTCCCTCGCACCTGCACAAAACAAATAAATCCTCGCAACCAACGGAAATAGGGGTTGTCAATCCCTATAGGGCCACTTACGAGAGTGAGATCTGATGGATATGATAAGATAATATTTTTTGTATTTTTATGATAAAGATGCAAAGTAAAATAAAGGCAAAGTAAATGGCAAAGTAAATAACTAAGTAGTAGGAGATTAATATGATGAAGATAGACCCGGGGGCCATAGGTTTCCCTAGTGGCTTCTCTCGAGAGCATAAGTATTCTACGGTGGGTGAACAAATTACTGTTGAGAAATTGACAGAATTGAGTGTAGTTATGAGAATATCTAGGTATGATCATGTATATAGGCATCACGTCCGAGACAAGTAGACCGACTCCTGCCTGCATCTACTACTATTACTCCATTCATCGACCGCTATCCAGCATGCATCTAGAGTATTAAGTTAAAAACAGAGTAATGACTTAAGCAAGCGTAAGATCTGGAACCCCAAAAATTCTAAAACAAATTTCTGGATGTAAGGAATTTATCTATTAATCATCTGCAAAACGAATTAACCAAATAGAACTTTTCAAATAAAAATGGCATCAGTTCTCGTGAGTGCTAAAGTTTCTGTTTTTACAGCAAGTTCAACAAGACTTTCTCCAAGTCTTCCCAACGGTTCTACTTGGCTCAAACACTAATTAAACACAAAAAACACAACCAAAACAGAGGCTAGATAAATTATTTATTACGAAACAGGATCAAAAAGCAAGGAATAAAAATAAAATTGGGTTGCCTCCCAACAAGCGCTATCGTTTAACGCCCCTAGCTAAGCATAACAAGCAAGAATAGATCTAGGTATTGCCATCTTTGGTAGGCAATCCATAAGTGGCTCTCATAATAGATTCATAAGGTAATTTAATTTTCTTTCTAGTAAAGTGTTCCATGCCTTTCCTTAATGGAAATTGGAATCTAATATTTCCTTCCTTCATATCAATAATTGTACCAATCGTTCTAAGGAAAGGTCTACCAAGAATAATAGGACATGAAGGATTGCAATCTATGTCAAGAACAATAAAATCTACGGGCACATAATTCCTATTTGCAACAATAAGAACATCATTAATTCTTCCCATAGGTTTCTTAATAGTGGAATCCGCAAGGTGCAAGTTTAGAGAGCAATCATCAACATCACGGAAACCTAACAAATCACACAAAGTCTTTGGAATCATGGAAACTCTAGCACCCAAATCACATAAAGCATAGCATTCATGATCTTTAATTTTAATTTTAATAGTTGGTTCCCACTCATCATAAAGTTTTCTAGGGATAGAAACTTCCAATTCAAGTTTTTCTTCATAAGATTGCATCAAGGCATCAACGATATGTTTAGTAAACGCTTTATTTTGACTATAAGTGTGAGGAGAATTTAGCACGGATTGTAACAAGGAAATACAATCAATCAAAGAGCAATTTTCATAGTTAAATTCCTTGAAATCCATAATAGTGGGTTTAGCAATATCTATGGTTTTAATTGCTTCAATCCCACTTTTATCAATTTTAGCATCAAGATCAATAAATTCTGAATTCTTAGAATGCCTTCTAGGTAAAGGTGGATCATATTCAGTCCCATCATTATCAAGATTCATATTTCAAAACAAAGATTTAATAAGGGACACATCAAGAACTTTTATATCTTCATCATTATTTTCATAGCAACTAGAAGAACACACTCTTATAAAGGCATCTTTCTTAGCACACATCCTAGCGGTTCTTTCTTTGCACTCATCAATGGAAATTCTCATGGATTTGAGAGACTCATTGATATCATGCTTAGGTGGAATAGATCTAAGTTTCAAAGAATCAACATCAAGAGCAATTCTAACAATGTTCCTAGCCAAATCATCAATCATACCATTAAAATTCTTCAATCATAGCATTAAAATTCTTTTGCGAAGTAATAAATTCTTTAATATTAGATTCAAAATCAGAGGGCATCTTATTATAATTTCCATAAGAATTGTTGTAGGAATTACCATAATTATTAGAGGGATTACTAGGATAAGGCCTAGGATTAAAATTTCCTCTATACGCGTTGTTACCAAAATTGTTCCTATCAACAAAATTCACATCCATAGATTGATTATTATTCTGAATCAAAGTAGACAGGGGCATATCATTAGTATCAGAAGAAACACTCTTATTAGCAAATAATTTCATAAGTTCATCCATCTTTCCACTCAAAACATTAATTTCTTCTATCGCATGCACCTTTTTATTATTAGATCTTTCAGTATGCCATTGAGAATAATTAACCATAATATTATCTAGGTGTTTAGTATCTTCTCCTAAAGTGATTTCCATAAAAGTGGCTCCCGCGGCCGAATCTAAAATATTTCTAGAAGCAAAATTCAATCCGGCATAAAAAATTTGTATAATCATCCACAAATTTAAACCATGAGTTGGGTAATTACGTATCATTAATTTCATTCTGTCCCAAGCTTGTGCAACATGTTCATGATCAAGTTTCTTAAAATTCATAATATCGTTTCTAAGAGAGGTGATCATAGCGAGAGGAAAATACTTAGAGATAAAAGCATCTTTGCACTTGTTCCATGAATCAATACTATTTTTAGGCAAAGACGAAAACCAAGCTTTAGCACGATCTCTAAGAGAAGAAGGAAATAGTTTCAATTTAACAATATCATTATCCACATCTTTCTTCTTTTGCATGTCACACAAATCAACGAAGCTATATAGATGGGTAGCGGCATCTTCACTAGGAAGGCCGGAAAACGGATCTTTCATGACAAGCTTCAGCAAAGCAGTATTAATTTCACAAGATTCAGCATCGGTAAGAGGAGCAATCAAAGTGCTAATAAAATCATTGTTGTTGCTATTGGTGAAGTCACACAATTTAGTATTATCTTGAGCCATCGTGACAAGCAAACAAACTAACACACAAGCAAACAAAAAGCAAGCGGGCAAAAAGAAGCAAATAGAGAAAGAGAGGGAGGATAGAGAGAGAGGGCAAATAAAAAGGCAAGGGTGAAGTGGGGGAGAGGAAAACGAGAGGCAAATGGCAAATAATGTAATGCGGGAGATAAGGGTATGTGATGGGTACTTGGTATGTTGACTTTTGCGAAGACCTTCCCGGCAACGGCGCCAGAAATCCTTCTTGCTACCTCTTGAGCACTGTGTTGGTTTTCCCCGAAGAGGAAGGGATGATGCAGCAAAGTAGCGTAAGTATTTCCCTTAGTTTTTGAGAACCAAGGTATCAATCCAGTAGGAGGCTACGCGCGAGTCCCTCATACCTGCACAAAACAAATAAATCCTCGCAACCAACGCAAATAGGGGTTGTCAATCCCTATAAGGCCACTTACGAGAGTGAGATCAGATAGATATGATAAAGATAATATTTTTGGTATTTTTGTGATAAAGATGCAAAGTACAATAAAGGCAAAGTAAATAGCAAAGGAAATAACAAAGTAGTAGGAGATTAATATGATAAAGATAGACCTGGGAGCCATAGGTTTCACTAGGGGCTTCTCTCGAGAGCATAAGTATTCTACAGTGGGTGAACAAATTACTGTTCAGTAATTGACAAAATTGAGCATAGTTATGAGAATATCTAGGTATGATCATGTATATAGCCATCACATCCGAGACAAGTAGACCGACTCCTGCCTGCATCTACTACTATTACTCCACTCATCGACCGCTATCCAGCATGCATCTAGAGTATTAAGTTAAAAACAGAGTAACGCCTTAAGCAAGATGACATGATGTAGAGGGAAAGACTCATGCAATATGAAGAAAACCCCATCTTGTTATCCTCGATGGCAACAATACAATACGTGCCTTGCTACCCCTACTGTCACTGGGAAAGGACACCGCAAGATTGAACCCAAAGCTAAGTACTTCTCCCATTGCAAGAAAGATCAATCTAGTAGGCCAAACCAAACTGATAATTTGAAGAGACTTGCAAAGATAACCAATCATACATAAAAGAATTCAGAGAAGATTCAAATATTATTCATAGATAGACTTGATCATAAACCCACAATTCATTGTTCTCAATAGACACACCGCATAAAGAAGATTACATCGGATAGTTCTCCACAAGAGAGGGGGAGAACATTGTATTGAGATCCAAAAAGAGAGAAGAAGCCATCTAGCCACTAACTATGGACCCGTAGGTCTGAGGTAAACTACTCACACTTCATCAGAGGGGCTATGGTGTTGATGTAGAAGCCCTCCGGGATCGATGCCCCCTCCGGTGGAGCTCTGGAACAGGCCCCAAGATGGGATCTCGTGGATACAGAAAGTTACGGCGGTGGAATTAGGGTTTTGGCTCCGTATCTGATCGTTTGGGGGTACGTGAATATATATAGGAGGAAGGAGTACGTCGATGGAGCAATAGGGGCCCACGAGGGTGGAGGGCGTGCCTGGGGTAGGTAGGCACGCCCCCTACCTCGTGGCCTCCTCTCTTGTGCCTTGACGTAGGGTCCAAGTCTCCTGGGTCTTATTCGTTGAGAAAATCATGTTCCCGAAGGTTTCACTCCGTTTGGACTCCGTTTGATATTCCTTTTCTTCGAAACCCTAAAACAGGCAAAACACAGCAATTCTGGGCTAGGCCTCCGGTTGATAGGTTAGTCCCAAAAATAATATAAAAGTAGATAATAAAGCCCAATAATGTCCAAAATAGTAGATAATATAGCATGGAACAATCAAAAATTATAAATATGTCTGAGACGTATCACTTGGCAGATCAGAGCCTTGGCTTGGTTTCTCCTAAGAGAAAATATAGCACTCAACATGTTCATTGTCGATCATCTGGGGTAAGGATTATCATGTCCACCAAAGTAGTACGTGTCCTTCAAGAAATTTGTAGATCATAGCTTAGGCTGAGCTAGTTAATTGTTTATCATCTAGGTAAAGGATCATCCTTATCTAGTTCAAACCAAGATAGGTACAACATATAAAATGTAACGATAAATAAAGATAAAATATATCAACACAATGGCACATCTTAAAAGCATGAGATAATTTCGGAGGTACTAACGAAATTTCAAGCACCTAATTGGAGTACAACACAAAATAGAATAGAATGCTAAGTACTAACACCACATGACAGAAAAGGTACTAAGGCACTCCTTGCTACTTAAAACCAAATCAAGGTACAGAGCACAGCTAGGCCAATAGTTCAGCGGCAGTGCAGTACGGTCTTGCTGCTATTGTCAAGTGCCATGGGTAAATGTCAAGAAGAATGTTATTGTAGCCATTACATCTGACAAGGGTCTCTATGATGGTATCAATTCTACATCTGTTAAAGTCAGCAAAGCACTCCAGAAGATGACTTTTGGTAATTTGGTTCATGGTTTTCTTCCGTTATTTATATGGCTTGTACTCAGAACTATGGCTTACAACTCTAGTAATTAGGCCAGCGAAAGAAAGAAAGTATGTCATCTTAGGAGAAAAGGGGAGAGTTCAACTCATCCGTGACTCCAATCTGTCGATCAGAGCAAAGGCAGCCGGCCTAATATATCTCGAGATACAAATGGAGGCGCAGCGAACAGATCTCGCGATGCAACGAGGGGAAGGGAGAGATGGGACGGAGGGGATCCTACAAAAGAGGATGAGGCACCCGAAGCCGACGAGGGGCGTAGGCGATGCAACGGATGGAGAGGTCGAGGCAGGTGTCCCACTTGCTGTCCAAGTCATGGTGGGCGGGTACGGCCTTGGCGCCAGCGCTGGGGCGGGAGCGGTGGGTGGCACGGGCGCGGGTGGAGCAGCGCCGGAGTTGGCACGGGCGCGGGGTAGCAGGTCGCGGGTGCGGCCTCGCAGAGCGAGACTCTCCTGGTCACGGTGGCGCGGCCCCTCGGCGCCGCGGAGGCAGCTGAGAAGGTGATGAACGCCACCGAGGAGGCAGTGGTGAGGGCGGGGGAGGCGGAGGCCTTGAGCGTGAATGCCATGGGTGCGAGGGAGGGAAGGGATTAAGGGGTCGACGGCGGCAGTAACGGTGTGCTGCGGGGTTGGATTGAATTGGGCCAGGGTGAGGGGGGGAGCGGTGGT
>NC_041382.1:142250610-142283279 GCF_002162155.2 Triticum dicoccoides | reverse complement strand
GGAGCGGTGGTGTGTGGTGGCGGCGTGGGTCGTCGATGGTGAGGGTGGGGCATCGGCTGCAGAGTGGACAGGAGGGGTGGGGGAGGGATCTGGATCTGGATGGGGGAGGAGGGGCGACAGAGGAGGGATTTGGATCGGGGAGAGGGGGACAGTAGTGCCCTAGAGTTTCTCGGGAAGGAGGGGATCGACAGACGCTGGATCAGCAGGAGGACGGCTCAGATCGAATAAAGGGGGTGATCCGTGCGCTGCATCCTAATTGGTTTAAAAAATGAGCTATTAAAGATTACTCTTCTTAGTTCTATAAACAGGGGGTTGAAGCAGCTACCCAAATTTCACAAAATGGCATCACTAAGATTTTCACTTAAGTTAGACCACCTTTCATGGATGATTACCAATTTGATTGCATTTCCGATCTTTCTAGCTATTTTGTGAAACAGCCAATTCGGCAAGAAGCGGTTCAAATTTGAACTACACTAGATGATACCTCCCACATTGTTGGGGGAATGTTTTGCAATATATTCAGTTAGAATTGGTTGTATGGAACATGAATATTTGAAGAATATATAATATGAGAAGCTAAAAATAAATATGATTTGTGGTGTTTGATTATTGTATAATGTAAATATCATAATAGAATGTAAATTTTCATGCATGTTTGCATGTTGAGGTGGTTTTTTATTATGCATGATTGCATGTTGTTGTGGACCTTCCTCCATGCATATTGAATGATAAGGTGACATACTTGCATGTTGAGGGAAATAGGCTAGTGGGGGCTAGCTATTTAGATATAGAATATGTGTTTTATAGTTTTCTATTTATTTTTTTCAAAAAAACATTTTTAGTTACAAAAGTAGCTATTTCATCATGGACAAACCAAGAGTTTTGCATTATTAAGCACCTAACTAAGAAGGGTCGCACAGTCAAATTTGATCACATTTTGAAAGTTCTCAAACAATGTTGGATAAGGAAGTTCTCATTTTGTTTGCACGGAAAATTCATTTTCCATTTTTCGAGTGCCTGAATTGAGTTTTTTTGTGAAGGACCTACCATATATTTGTTGCAAAATTGGACCAAATCAATTTTCTAAAATACTAGGCCATATTTAATTCACAATTGACCAAATGGTTGGGTGTCAAAAGCCTTGATCCACCTCTGGTGAAAAAGACAAATTCTCGCCGATTCAGGAGGAAGCAGGTCAAATTTGAACTGCAGTTGCCTTATAGTTTGCTCTTTATTTTTTTCCAAAAATCATTTCTAGGTACATAAGTATCTATTTAATCAGAGAAACGTCAAAAGTTTTCCAAGATTCAACCACTAGCTAGGAAAGGTCAAACCCGCCGTTTTGATCGCATTTCGAAACGGGCATAAAAAATTAAAAAAAATCAAAAAATTGGAAAACCTTCGCATTGTGTCATTATATGTGACCAAGTTTCTAGGAAAAATAATAAACTACGGAAATTATTTAAAAAAAGTGTTCTAAAAATGAGCTATCATGCGTGAAGGTTCAAAGTTTTCAAGCCAAACGATCAATCTTATGGCCACATTCATGGCATAGTTTGTTCAAATGATCTCATATTGTGCACAAGGGTGCATCTTGGAATTCCAAACAATGTTGCCTAAGGGAGTTTTCATTTTCTTTGCACGGAAAATTCATTTTCCATTTTCCGAGTGCCCGAATTGAGTTTTTTTGTGAAGGACCTACCATATATTTGTTGCAAAATTGGACCAAATAAATTTTCTAAAATACTAGGACATATTTAATGCACAATTGACCAAATGGTTGGGTGTCAAAAGCCTTGATCCACCTTTGTAAAAAGACAAATTCCCGCTGATTTAGTAGGAAGTGGGTCAAATTAGAACTGCAACTGCTTCATAGTTTGCCCTTTATTTTTTCTAGAAATCATTTCTAGGTACATAAATATCTATTTAATCAGAGAAACATCAAAAGTTTTCCAAGATCAACAACTAGCTAGGAACGGTCAAACCCGCTGTTTTGACCGCATTTCGAAACGGGCATACAAAATTCAAAAAAATAAAAAAAATGGAAAACTTCACGTTGTGTCATTATATGTGACCAAGTTTCCAGGAAAAATAATAAACTTGTAATACGGGAATTATTTTAAAAAACTGTTCTCAGAAATGAGCTATCATGCGTGAAGATTCAGGGTTTTCAAGCCAAATGATCAATCTAATGGTCCCATTCATGGCATAGTTTGTTCAACTGATCTCATATTGTGCACAAGGGTGCATCTTGGAATTCCAAACAATGTGGCCTAAGGGAGTTCTCAGTTTCTTTGCACGGAAATTCATTTTCCATTTTCCGAGTGCCTGAATTGAGTTTTTTTGTGAAGGACCTACCATATATTTGTTGCAAAATTGGACCAAATCAATTTTCTAAAATACTAGGTCATATTTAATGCACAATTGACCAAATGGTTGGGTGTCAAACGCCTTGATCCACCTCTGGTGAAAAAGACAAATTCTCACCGATTTAGTAGGAAGCTGGTCAAATTTGAACTGCAGCTACCTCATAGTTTGCTCTTTATTTTTTGCAAAAATCATTTCTAGGTACATAAGTATCTATTTAATCAGAGAAACATCAAAAGTTTTCCAAGATTCCACCACTAGCTAGGAACGGACAAACCCGCCGTTTTGACCGCATTTCGAAACAGGCATAAAAAATTCAAAAAAATCAAAAAATTAGAAAACCTTCGCATTGTGTCATTATATGTGACCAAGTTTCCAGGAAAAATAATAAACTTGTAATACCGCATTTTTTTGAAAAGGTGTTCTCAGAAATGAGCTATCGTGCGTAAGATTCAGGGTTTTCAAGCCAAATGGTCAATCTTATGGCCACATTCATGACATAGTTTGTTCAAACAATCTCATATTGTGCACAAGGGTGCATCTTGGAATTCCAAACAATGTTGCCTAAGGGAGTTTTCATTTTCTTTGCACGGAAAATTCATTTTCCATTTTCCGAGTGCCCGAATTGAGTTTTTTTGTGAAGGACCTACCATATATTTGTTACAAAATTGGACCAAATCAATTTTCTAAAATACCAGGCCATATTTAATGCACAATTTGACAAAATGGTTTGGTGTCAAAAGCCTTGATCCACCTCTGGTGAAAAAGACAAATTCCCGCCGATTCAGTAGGAAGCGGGTCAAATTTAAACTGCAACTGCCTTATAGATTGCTCTTTATTTTTTGGAAAATCATTTATAGTTACATAAGTATCTATTTAATCAGAAATACATGGTTTGGTGGCAATACATCAAGGTTTGGACGGTAGCCGAGGGCCCCAACTCCAAAGCGCGTAAAGTCGCATGCCCGCCGCGTGGTCACCATGTGACTGTGGCGTTATCATGTGTTCTGGGTGGCCTAGGCATGTCTAGTGGGTTGGGCACTCCCCAGGTAGGTGCTAGGAATAAAATTACACCAGAAGTTTCTCATGAGGAGACCGAACTATGCTCAAATATGAATTAGCAGCCAGTGTTTGATTAGCGGTATGAGAAATGCACATGGCCAATTGGTGTGTGTTTTGGCTGAGGACGATCACCTAATAAGAAGACTGTCTTCACAAATTTTCAGCTCAAAAGGAGGAGCCTAGGTGGTACTTTCTTTGCAAAGTACCACATTGGACAAAAATATGAATGTTGAAGCTGGGCTCAAAATAATGAATGGATTGAGCTGAAATTTGGTGGAGGATGGTTACTTGGGCATAGGAAAATACTGTAGAAAATCGATACTATTTGGACATGCCAAAGTGGCACTTCCTTCACAATGCTCTTCTCTAGACAGAAACTTGGGAAAATTAGCGAGAGAAATTGGATAAATGAAATGATCTCAAATTTGGTGTAGGTAAGTTACATAGGCATGGTCATGCCCTAGTAAATTTTCAGATCATTTGGGTAAGCCTAGCTAGTACTTACTTCACAAAGCTTCTCTCGAGATATAAACTTTGGAAATTTCCTGAGAAATATTTACCAGGAAAATGGAGCTGAATATTATCATGTGGCAATTATTTGGGTATGGAAGAGTGCCCAAAAAGTTTGAAGGTGATAGGAGGGGTCTAGATAACACTTGCTTTGCAACGTGCCAATCTGGCCATAAAATATAAATTGAACCTGGGCTCACATAGATGACTTGACTGAGCTGCAATTTGGAGGAAGGTCATAATTTGGGCATATAAAGGAACTTTACAAATTGCATGTCATTTGGATATATAAAAATGGTACTTCCTTCACAATGCTTCTAGGTGGAGAAAAACTTCGGAAATTTGCCAAGGAAGATTTACTGGGCAAATGGAGCTGAATTTTGTCATGAGGTAATGATTTGGATTGGACAGAGTGCCCAAAATTTTTGAGGGAAATCAAGAATATATAAATAGCATTTCCTTCACAAAGTGTTGTTCTGAACAGAATAGGAAAATGAATATTGTTTGAATTATTTTTGAACTAGGCAAGGAAGGATTTTTACATAATTTACGAAGATATGACCCAAAGAATTTATGAGATATTTTTGGGAATTTTGGGAATGACAGAAATATAGGTTGCTTCACAACCTAGGGCAAAAATTGACACATGGACATGACACATAGGCAAAACTGATGAGGTGGCGCCTAGTCATAGCAATCCACCACAATTACAAGGTTATGACCATCTATATTGGTCGTGATCAGCTAGAAATAAGGAAGGGGACCAGTGATGTCTACTTTATGACCATTTCATGTAAGGAAATTGCGACCTTTGTGACCAAAATGGCCGTTATAGTTTAGGGTTTGGGGCCCCCCGAATAGCTTTTGACCAATTGATCTCAAATGGTCGTAGATCTATGACCAATTCTTCCAGGGTCACTGACAGAAGGTCACTAGTTGACATATTTCTTGTAGTGAGGGGCCAGATGCCAGGGACCCTGGTGTCTAGGTCTAGACGACGGGAACCCTGGCATCTGGTCCTGAAGTCCGAGAAGGATTCTTGCCTTTCAGGAAAAACCGACTTTAAGGAGGCTTTTACTCCAAGTTTTCACTCCAAGGCTCAACATATAAATTGTGGGATAGGGCGAGCACACGAGATACATCAAGATTCACCAAGCCGTGTGCCGGGAACCCCGCCCCCTGTAGTTTATCCTCCGTCAAAGTTTCCGTTGTGCTTGGCGAAGCCCTGCGGAGATTGTTCTTTGCCGCCACCATCAGCAGGTCGTCGTGCTGCCAGAACTCAACTACTACTTCGCCTCTCTTGCTGGATCGAGAAGGCGATGACGTCATCGAGCTGAATGTGTGCTGAACGTGGAGGTGTCGTATGTTCGGATTACTTGATCGGCACGGATCATGAAGGTGTACGACTACATCAACCGCATTGATAAACACTTCCGCTTAGTGATCTACAAGGTTATGTAGATGCTCTCCCCCTCTTGTAGCTATGCATCTCCATGGATAGATCTTGCATGTGCGTAGAAATTTTTTGTTTTCCATGCAACATTCCCCAACAATGGCATCATGAGCCAGCTCTATGCGTAGATGATATGCACGAGTAGAACACAAAGGAGTTGTGGGCGGTGATGGTCATATTTCTTATCACCAACGTCTTATTTTGATTCGGCGGTATTGTGGGATGAAGCCACCCGGACCAACCTTACATGTCCACACACATGAGACCTGTTCCACCGACTGACATGCAACTTGTTTTGCATAAAGGTGGCTGGCGGGTGTCTGTTTCTCCTACTTTAGTTGAATCAAATTTTACTACGACCAGTCGTTGAAGAAGGTTAAAACAACAAACTTGATAATCACCATTGTGGTTTTTACGTAGTTAAGAACGGTTCTTGATAGAAGCCCGTAGCAACCACGTAAAACTTGCAACAACAAACTAGAGGACGTTTAACTTGTTTTTGCAGGGCATGTTGTGATGTGATATGGTCAATACCCAATGTGATATACATCATCGTATGAGATGATCAAGTTTTGTAATATCGACAACCGGCAAGAGCCTTAGGGTTGTCTCTTAATTATTGTATGAAGTGCAAGCGCCATGTAATTTCTTTACTTTATCGCTATGCGTTAGCAATAGTTGTAGAAGCAATAGTTGGCGAGACGACCCCGACGATCAAGATGTCGAGCCGGTGACGATGGAGATCATGACGATGCTTTGGAGATGGAGATCAAAAGCACAAGATGATGATGGCCATATCATGTCACATATTTTTGATTGCATGTGATGTTTATCCTTTATACATCTTGTTTTGCTTAGAACGGCGGTAGCATTATAAGATGATCCCTTCACTAAATTTCAAGATAAAAGTGTTCTTCCCGTGTATGTACCGTTGCTAAAGTTCGTTGTTTCAAAGCACCTCATGATGATCGGGTGTGATAGACTCTACGTTCACATACAACGGGTGTAAGACAGTTTTGCACATGCAGAATACTTGGGTTAAACTTGAGACTCTACGTTCACATACAACGGGTGTAAGATAGTTTTGCGCATGCAGAATACTTCGGCTAAACTTGACGAGCCTAACATGTACAGACATGGCCTCAGAACATTGGAGACCGAAAGGTCGAACGTGAGTCATATAGTAGATATGATCAACATAGAGATGTTCACCATTGATGACTACCCCATCTCACGTGATGATCAGACATGGGCTAGTTGATTTGGATCATGTATCACTTAGATAACTTGAGGGATGTTTATTTAAGTGGGATTTCATTAGTAATTTGATTAACTAAACTTAATTTATCATTTACTTAGTCTTAATAGTTTTGCATATCTATGTTGTAGATCAGTGGCCCGTGCTACCATTCCCCTGAATTTTAATGCGTTCCTAGAGAAAGCTAAGTTGAAAGAAGATGGTAGCAACTACATGGACTGGGTCCATAACTTGAGAATTATCCTCATTGTTGCATGGAAGAATCATGTCTTTGATGCACCGCTAGGTGACAGACCTGCTGCAAGAGCTACTTCAGATGTTATGAACGTCTGGCAGACTCGATCTGATGACTACTCAATAGTTCAGTGTGCCAAGCTTTACGGCATAGGACCGGGACTTCAAAGACATTTTGAACGTCATGGAGCATATGACATGTTCCAAGAGCTGAAGTTGATATTTGAAGATAATGCCCGGGTTGAAAGATATGAAGTCTCCAACAAGTTCTATAGATGCAAGATGGAGGAGAATAATTCTATTAGTGAACCCATATTCAAAATGTCTGGGTATCATAACCACTTAACTCGGCTGGGAATTGATCCACCAGTTGAGAGTGTTATTGACAGAGTTATTCAGTCGTTATCACCAAGGTACAATGGCTTTGCGATGAACTATAATATGTAAGGGATGAAGAAAATGATTCCCGAGCTCTTCACAATGCTTAAGGCCGCGGAGGTAGAAATCAAGAAGGAGCATCAAGTGTTGATGTTTAACAAGACCACTAGTTTCAAGAAAAAGGGAAAGGGAAATAAAGGGAACTTCAAGAAGAATGGTAAGAAAGTTGCCGCTCCCATGAAGAAACCCAAAGATGGACCCAAGCCTGAAACTAAGTGCTTCTACTGCAAAGGATGGCAAATACTTGGCGGATAAGAAGGATGGCAAAGTGAACAAAGGTATATTTGATATACATGTTATTGATGTGTGCCTTACTAATGCTCGTAGTAGTGCCTGGGTATTTGATACTGGTTCTGTTGCTCATATTTGCAACTTGAAACAGGAGCTACAGAATAAACCAAGATTGACTAAGGACGAGGTGACGATGCGCGTCGGCAATGGTTCCAAGGTCGATGTGATCGCCATCGGCACGCTACCTCTACATCTACCTTCGGGGTTAGTTTTAGACCTCAATAATTATTAATTGGTGCCAGCATTGAGCATGAACATTACATCTGGATCTTGTTTATTACGAGGCGGTTATTTATTTAAATCGAAGAATAATGGTTGTTTATTTATATGAGTAATATCTTTTATGGTCATGCACCCTTGATGAATAGTCTATTCTTGTTGAATCTCGATCATAGTGATACACATATTCATAATATTGATGCCAAAAGATGCAAAATTGATAATGATAGTGCAACATACTTGTGGCACCGCCGTTTAGGTCATATTGGTGTAAAACGCATGAATAAACTCCATGCGGATGGACTTCCGGAATCATGTGATTATGAATCATTTGATACTTGCGAAACATGCCTCATGGGCGAGATGACTAAAACTATGTTCTCCGGAACAATGGAGCGAGCTAATGACTTATTGGAAATAATACATATTGATGTATGCAGTCCGATGAGTGTTGAGGCACGCGGCAGGTATCGTTATTTTCTAACCTTCATATATGATTTGAGTAGGAATGGATATGTCTACTCGATGAAACACAAGTCTGAAACATTTGAAAAGTTCAAGGAATTTCAGAGTGAAGTAGAGATTCATTGTAACAAGAAAATAAAGTTTCTATGATGTGATTGCGGAGGCGAATATTTGAGTTACGAGTTTGGCCTTCATTTAAAAAATGTGGAATTATTTCCGAACGTCGTAACCTTACTTTATTAGATATGGTGCGTTCTATGATGTCTCTTACCGATTTACCACTATCATTTTGGGGTTATGCATTAGAGACAACTGCATTAACATTAAATAGGGCACCATCTAAATCCGTTGAGATGACACCGTATGAACTATGATTTGGCAAGAAACCTAAGCTGCCGTTTCTGAAAGTTTGTGGATGTGACACTTATGTCAAAAGGCTTCAGCCTAATAAGCTTGAACCCAAATCGGAGAAATGCATTTTCATAGGATAGCCTAAGGAAACTATTGGGGTACACCTTCTACCATAGATCCGAAGGCAAGATCTTTGTTGCCAAGAATGGGCCCTTTCTAGAGAAGGAGTTTCTCTCGAAAGAAGTGAGTGGGAGGAAAGCAGAACTTGATGACGTAATTATACCTTCTCTCGAATTGGAAAGTAGCACATCAGAGAAAACCGTTCCCGTGATGCCTACACCAACTAGAGAGGAAGCTAATGATGATGATCATGAAACTTCGGATCAAGTTACTACTGGACCTTGTAGGTCGACTAGAGCACGTTCCGCACCAGAGTGGTACGATAATCCAATCCTGGAAGTCATGTTATTAGACCATGGCGAACCTACGAACTATGAAGAAGCTATGATGACCCCTGATACGTCTCCAATGTATCTATAATTTTTGATTGTTCCATGCTGTTTTAATATCAATCTTGGTTGTTTTATAATAATTTTATAGTCATTTTATATCATTTTTGGTACTAACCTATTGACATAGTGCCAAGTGACAGTTCCTGTTTTTTCCATGTTTTTTACATCGCAGAAAATCAATATCAAACGGAGTCCAAATGCGATGAAACTTTACGGAGATTTTTTATGGACCAGAAGGAAGATGTTGGGCCCTGGTTGCACCTGGGGGGAGTCCCGAGGAGGGGACAACCCACAAGGGCACACCAGGAGGCCCAGGCGCGCCCTGGTGGGTTGTGCCCACCTCGAGTTCCCCCTGGACCGCCTCTTTGCTCTATAAATACCCCAATATTTCCAGAACCCTAGGGGAGGTGATGAAATATTCATCCAGCCGCCGCGGAGTCCAGAACCACCAGATCCCATCTAGACACCATCACGGAGGGGTTCACCACTTCCATTGGTGCCTCTCAGATGATGCGCGAGTAGTTCTTCGTAGACCTTCGGGTCCGTAGTTAGTAGCTAGATGGCTTCATCTCGCTCTCTTGATTCTCAATACAATGGTCTCTTGGAGATCCATATGATGTAACTCTTTTGCGGTGTATTTGTTGGGATCAATGAACTTTGAGTTTATGCTCAGATCTATCTTTTTATATCCATGAAAGTATTTGAATTTCTTTGATCTCTTTTATGCATGATCTCTTATAGCCTCGTATTTATTCTCCGATATTTGGGTTTTGTTTGGCCAACTTGATCTCTTTATCTTGCAATGGGAAGAGGTGCCTAGTAGTGGGTTCGATCTTACGGTGCTTGATCCCAGTGACAGAAAGGGAACCGACACGTATGTATCGTTGCTACTAAGGGTAAAAAGATGGGATCTATATCTACCGCCATAGATAAATGGATCTCATCTACATCATGTCATCGTTCTTATTGCATTACTCCATTTTCCCATGAACTTAATACACTAGATGCATGCTGGATAGCGGTCAATGTGTGGAGTAATAGTAGTAGATGCAGGTAGGAGTCGGTCTTCTAATGTTGGACCTGATGCCTATGTAATGATTATTGCCTGGATATTGTCATAATTATTTGAGGTTCTATCAATTTCCCAACAGTAATTTGTTTACCCACCGTTTGCTATTTTTCTCGAGAGAAGCCACTAGTGAAACCTACGGCCCCGGGTCTTCTTTCTCATATTATTTGCCTTCGCGATCTATTTTATTTGCCTTTTATTTTCAGATCTATTAAACCAAAAACCCAAAAATACCTTGCTGCAATTTATTTTATTTGGCGTTCGATCTATCAATATTTACAACTTTCTCCCGTACACCGTGTCATTTCTGGCGCCGTTACCCGAAAGGGATTCACAACCCCTTTAACACGTCAGGTTGCGAGGATTTGTTATCTATGTGCAGGGGCTATTTACGTTGTGTTTCTTGGTTCGATAACCTTGGTTTCATATCTGAGGGAAATACCTACTGCCGCTGTGCTGCATCATCCCTTCCTCCTTGGGGAAATACCGATGTAGCTTCAAGCGACATCAAAAGGAATTTCTGGCGCCGTTGCTGGGGAGGATCAAGTCAAGATAGTCTCCCGGCCACGTGCCAATTTCTGGGGCCGTTGCTGGGGAGGATCTTCATCATAACCAGGTTCCTAATCACAGATACCATCTCCTCACAATTTACATCATTTGCCATTTTCGTCTCGTTTAACTCTCCCCCACTTCACAAAAAATTGTTGTTTTATTCGCCTCTCTTTTTTCATTTGCCATTTTCTCGTCAGATCTATTCTTTGCTTGCAATCATGAGTGACTTTGGTGTGACACCAATAGATGATGGCCTGACTCCTAAGATTGGACGTACAAGCAATCTGGATGCTAAAACTTTTATCTTAGGGCAAGGGAACGTTATGGGAAAAGAACGTATCCAAGAATTTTTCAATTGTGTTGGAAATCTAAGTCTTGAAGATACTCCTATACTTAAAACTACTAGATCTTATGTGGATGATGTTTCAGCACTAGTTCTGAAACTTGAAAGTAAATTTATTCGTACTCATCCTACCTTGCAAAGATTGTTTTTTGAGCTTCTGGAAATGAAGAATCCTAGGGCTAAAAAGTTGGCCACTCTCGTTCTTATGAACTAGTTTGACTACATAATTCGGGAAGCTAGGGAAATCTTTGATTTTTATGGTATGAATCGTGAAAAACCCGTGGTAGATGAAATTATTTACAATAGTGACTATGTACTAAGGCATTTGCTTGGGGACAATAAGATCTTTGATGAGAATCTTAAAAATGAAGTCCCCGTTCTAGATATAATCCAACAAGTTTTTAATAATGTTAATCAACACTACTCTTGAATTGTTGCAGGAAATCAAAGGGGTTATGATGAAAACCAACTAAGGAATGCTAAAGTTTCCATGGATAATATGTTTTATGTTTTGTTTACAAAACCTCATGATGGAAACACCTCTAAGAAAACTAAGAAGAAGAAGGATGGCAAAACTTAGATCCTTGCCTTATGCCTAGCTAAGGGCGTAAAACTATAACGCTTGTTGGAGGAAACCCAAGAATAAAATTTATTTTTGCTTTTTTCTTCCTGTTTTTGAGTGTTCACACAATTATGCTACTGTTATGATTGTGTTTTTTATGTTTTAGTTAGTGTTTGTGCCAAGTAAATCCTTTAGGATCTTCTTGGGTGATAGTTGTTTGATCTTGCTGAAAAACAGAAACTTTTATGCTCATGAAATTAATTTTCATTTTTTTACCAGAGAGCGATAAAATACCCATTTCAATTGTAATAGATCAATATACAAATTTCTCAGGCCGTCCTAATTTTTCAGAATTTTTGGAGTTACAGTAGTATTCGAAATAGTCAGATTGCTACAGACTGTTCTGTTTTGATAGATTCTGTTTTCTTTATGTTGTGTGCTTATTTTGATGGCTCTATGGTTTTCTTTGATGAGTTTTTTCCATAGAAAAGTTGGAATACAGTAGATATAATACAAAAACAAAATATGAATTTGTTTGATACATCACTTATAGTAGTGGTTTATTATTCTTATACTAACGGATCTCACGAAGGCTTTGTTGAGTTTTGTGTGATTGAAGTTTTCAAGTTTTGGGTTATCTTATGATGGATGAAGGAAGGATGTAAGAGCCTAAGCTTGGGGATGCCCAGGCATCCCAAGCTATTATCCAAGAATGAGCAACCAACTAATCTTGGGGATGCCCTGAGTGGCATCCCCGCTTTCTTCCAACAACTATCGGTATTTTACTCGAGACTATATTTTTATTCGTCACATGATATGTGTTTTACTTGGAGCGTCTTGTATGATATGTGTCTTCGCTTGTTTTATTTTGTGTTTTAAGTCATCAATCCTTGCTGGACACACCTATTTGAAAAGAGTCAAAATTATGTCATGACTTGTTAGAATTGCTCTCTATGCTTCACTTAAATTTTTTAGAGCAATGGACTTGCTCTAGTGCTTCACTTATATCTTTTTGAGCACAATGTGCTTTGTTATTTTTGAAGAAATGCTCTCTTGCTTCACTTAGATTTATTTGAGATTTAGTAAAATTTTGAAGAAATTCTCTCTTGCTTCACTTAAATTATTTTGAGAGAAAGAAAATTTGTTATGCTCATGATCTTCACTTATATTTGTTTGAGCTTTTGAAAAGCAACACATGAAAATTAGTCCCAAAGTGACAGATATCCAAGAAGGATAAGAAAAAGGGGGAAATGTCATGAAGATCATTGGAAAAAATAAACTTGATTCTTAGTAATAGTTTTGAGATATGATTATGTGATATGTGAGTCATCTTGATGAGTAATTATACTTTAGTAAGAATATTGGTGTTAAGGTTTGTGATTCCCTATGCATGCATGAAAGTCAATAATCATGCAATGAAATTATATCCTACTTGTGGTGCATTATTCGGTGTTAATTATGCTTAATGATTGCTTATGATATTATTCGTTTCTTGGTTGGTCGCTTCCCAATCTTTTGCTAGCCTTCATTTTGCACCAAGTATGACCTCTACTTGTGCATCCAAAATCCTTTAAACCAATTTTGCCACATGAGTTCACTATGTCTACCTATATGCGGTATACTTTTGCTATTCTAAGCAAATTTGCATGTGCCATATCTAATTTTCAAAATAAACTTCTCTTTCGTGTGTTTGTTTCACTCGCGGAGCGGTGAGGTGTGGCTAATATTTTCCATGCTAGATGTGTTATTATCAAGATGAGTGTTTATTCACTTGTCATTGCACGAGAGTAAGGCAAAGGTATTAGGGATGCCCAGTCCCGAAATGCAAACACAAATGAATTTACTTTATGTTGTCAAATAATAAATTCCTTGGAAAGTGTTGGTATGGAGGGCACCCGTGGATATGGTTAGCCATGGAAAGTAAAAGTTATGGTGGAAAAAGGAATAAACTTTATTTTCTATTTCAGAACCGCCTATGATATATCTATGCAAAGTCGTTTTCGTTGGTGGGATGGATACACCTCCCAAAATGTTTTTATCTCAAATTTCTCGCTTTGAGCACTGGCACCTCTACAAATCCCTACTTCCCTCTGGGAAGGGCCTATCTTTTTCTTTATGCAATTTTTATTTTGTGTTGGCGTCCTGGGAATGGGGGTACCCAGACTTGCCTGCCTGTGGCCCAGGGCGTGGCTCCACTAACGGCCTGGTACGGCCCATCTTAATCAGAAACCACTCAAGACCCTCGCGAGGGGCCAAGCCTCGCAAGGCGTACGACACCAAAACCTCCTCGGGGGCGGCCTCACTAGGCTAGCTCCTGAGGAGCGGAGATATCTATGCAAGGCGCACCTCGTGAGGTTTGCGTGACGTGAGCCATGACGACCGAAGCCAGGCGGGCGCCAGTGGGTGTAGAGTGCCAGTTTCCTCTTTGGTGCTAAAGCAGGCGCAGGCGAGGAGTCCCAAGGTGTCGGGCAAAGGTTTCCATATCGGTGCAACAAGACCAAGACCAGCAGGATGGAGGTCACCACGGAGCCGACGGCGGCATCGCCACCAGAGCCTTTGGCAGGCGAAGACCACCTTTTGTCAGGATAACTTGTACTAGTTGTCTCCCTTCAAAACTAGTCATTGTGGGATCCCTACCCGCCTAACATTTGGGAAGAGGACCAGGGCCTCTATAAATAGGACTAGACACCACCATAGCAGGGGAGCACATTCGGACCACCCTCAAACACACCAGCTCATCGAGCTCAAGAACACCTCTCCTCAGGAGGTTGTTCGTCTATTGTACTGATTCATCCTCAGCCCATGAGGCAATCCAGCACACCACACTGGAGTAGGGTATTACACCACAACGGTGGCCCGAACCAGTATAAACTCTCATGTGTCTTCTTCCTTGGGTTCAGCGAGCTAGGCCTTGAGATCATTGCGAGAGCGAATTAGGGAGAGATCTTCGTGCACACTCCAGAGTTCGAACCTCAAGGGTTTGCCGGAACCCGGAATCCGACATTTGGCGTGCCAGGTAGGGGTGTGCTGAAGCTTCGCCTCTCCGCTTGCTTCGTCCAGCTCCCATGGCAGACACCACTCCTCCAATTAGGCCGGCGGGCCCCTACGGATGTGTTGCGGGTGTCTGAGCCTTCACCCTCGCCTTGCGGCAGGTGCGGTGGCCGCGCAAGTTCAAGCCAGAGATGTTGCCCTGCTACGACGGCGCGGCAGATCCAACGGCCTTCCGTTCTCGAAGCCGGAGGCGATGACCAGGTAATGGCCAACTGGTCCCCCTGGCCCTGGTCAGCATGCCACGTGCCTGGCTGCTCAGTCTGCCAGGATCATTGGTAGCCTCCTGGGAGGAGCTGCACAGTCTCTTCATTGCGCGCTTCGTGGCACAGGTGCCCCTAGACGTAGCAGCCCTCCTTGGTGGTTCGCGGGAGCCACCCATGGGTCGCCATGTCAAGCAGTTCATTCGCCAGGTGGGAGCCACCCACGTGCATCAGGGGGCTCTCTCGGGATGGGCAGCGCCCCAGGCCGACCTCACCTTCAGCTCAGAGGATCACCCAGTCATCACCGCGGGCTCGGGCGTGCTCCCAATGCTCTGCACACCCTCCATCTGCAACGTGGCCGTGACTAAGACCCTCATCGAAGGTGGAGCCGACCTCAATGTGCTCTCTGTGGAAGCTTTCGGTTTGCTTCATGTACCATATGGCCGGCTCCGCCCCACCAAGCCTTTCTCTAGAGTCGGCGTCGGTTCCACCAGCCTCCTGGGGCAAATACGCCTCCCGGTCACCTTTGGTATTCGCGACAACTACCGGACTGAGTTGATCGACTTCGACATCGCCTGCATCGGCCTCCCATACAACGCCATCCTGGGGTACCCTACCCTGGCTCAGTTCATGGCAGCGACCCATCCAGCCTACAACCTCATGAAGATGCCAGGCAGCAGCGGCGTTCTCACCATGGCTGGGGACACCATGGAAGCCCTGGCGGCTCTCAAGCTCGCTTTCAGGGCCGCTGCAGTAGCCACTACAAAAAAAAACACACTTCCATGATGATACGTGTTTGTCACAGTAGGTCACGTTTTTTGTCATGCATGTACATCCATGACAAATTTATGAGAGAATCAAGATAGTCATACATGTGATGTCGTAGAAGTGTTCCATGACATTACCAAAATTATCATCACGGAAGTGTCCACTTTCATGACGATAAATCGCGCGTCACAAAAGTGCTTTCATCAAGGGTGACTGTCACGTGGCATCCACCGTAACGGAACGCTGTTAAGCTATCGGGTCGGGTTTTGGATCCAATAACTTGTTAACAGCCCCGACCAATGGGAAATTTCCACGTGTAAAATTCTTATTGGCCGGATGAAACACGTGTCAGCTCGTCAGTGGGTCAGATAGGCGCCTATGATACATCGACACGTGGCACGACCCAACAGAGGCCCATTCCTGTGAAAAGGCCGACCTGTTTGACTTGGTCAAAAGGTGGCGGGCCGGCCCATGGAAAGCCTGTTAACGGCTTGTTCGCATATAGCCCATTTACAGCCCGCTAAGCCAAGGCCCGTTACGCCCAATCCGAATTAGGCCCAGTAGCGTCATCTGGGCCATCCAATATGATTCCAGCCCATTTTCACTTCTGGCCCATGTATGGCCCATGACGTCTTTCGGCCCATATGAGGCCCTATGTAACTCTTGGCCTATTAACGGCCCGTGGTGAAACTGGCCCGTAATGAACAGTGTATCAGTTTACACCCATTAACAGCCCGTGGTGAAACAGGCCCGTAATGAACAGTGTATCACTTTATACCCATTAACGGCTCGTTATTCCGTTGGGCCGTTTCCAGCCCATGTTATCTTTCGGCCTTCTCAGAGCCCATTTATTCTTGGGCTCATTTCCAGCATTCATTTACTTACGACCCGTTACTGTCTTTTTCTGCTTGTGGGCCAAATTCAGCCCGTGGTTACAGTCGGCCCGTTTGTGGTCCGTTAATACGTTGGGCCGTTTTCATAACGTCATCAAATACGGCCTATTAACGATGGCCCATTACAGTCGGCCCATGAACGGACGATTCCAACTCTAGCCCGTTTACGGCCATAATGCGGCCTGTTATTGGCCCATGTTTGGCCAATCGATCATACGGCCCGTATAAGGCCCATTGATGATACGACCCGTAGAAGGCCCATTGTTTCTACGGCCCGTAGAAGGCCTACTGTTTCTACGGCCCGTAGAAGGCCCACTGTTTCTACGGCTCGTAGGAGGCCCTGTGTCACTACAGTAAATATTAGCCCATGGTTATTGTGGCCTAGTTTTAAAAAATAGGTTATTGCAGCCACTAGTTAACCGCGGAAAAAGACCTGCAATGACTACAAGCAAACAAATAAACAAGACAACAAGGAAATAAATAAGCAAGCAACTAACGCTAGTCTATCACGGCTATTACACATATTACATCCACTGGGCATCAAAGTTCGCCACCACTTCAAATATAGGGAACAAAGCAGCATATCATATACACTGGCCATCAAAATTGGCCACCAGTGCAAATAAACGCGGCAGCAAAACAAGAGCATAACTGAAACAACTTTAGAAGAGCTCAAGAAACGTTATCCTGGGTATCCACCATGCTGGCAATAAGCTTAGCAAGCTGATTAGCTTTGTCCTATTTGGCGCTAAAATCCTCCAACGCTTGCTGTTGCACCAGAAAGTATGCATCTGAATGCTCCAGGGACTTCCGCAGTCCTTCCGCTTCTTGTCGCAGCACAACTGATCGATGTATTTCAGCTTGTAGTTGAGACTCAAGAAACCGAACTGATTCAGACAGTAAGTTTGAATAGCTTGTGCAAGCGGCAGTGGCCAGTAACTCCAACACTAAACCAAGACAGGATGTGTCACTATCCTGAACCTTATCTACATTACTTCCTTTACTGTTGCTTAATAAGGCACTCTTCCCCAATATTCTGTCAGCATTCTAAAAGAAGAAACAAGCAGGCACATAACAAGTTTAGCATGTACTAGTATATGAAACTCATTTCGGTGAACCAATTCATTAGTAAGGTGGACAGGATTAAACTACCAAGTCTTCTATTGCCAAGTACTAGTACATAATAAAAGCATCAAACAAACATATATCTATGTCCTATGGTAGCAATGGAATCTTAAATTAGAACAGTTGTTCTTCGGGTTTAGGCACTTGTTCTACATGAATAGAGTACAGTAAGACGCAAGAATATAATACTTAAAAATAGAAAATGAGCTCATAGACCTTACCACATTCTTGGTTCGGGACCAGTACAAAACAAGGCATTCCCAGTCATCGTCCAGTAAATGTGTCTCAAGAGAATGTAAGGGAATTTGATGAGTTCCTTTGCCGGTGAAGTACGTTTTCTTCAGGTAATTCCGATAGTGCCACCAAGCATTCTTGAAGATAGCAGAGGTATTAGCACAGGTTACCTCATCCTGAGTTTCCAAATCGGTCCGTCTCTATAGAGAAAAATGGGAAAATTTGTTGTATTATAACCATCATGGAGGTAGGATGTATGGGACGAAGCAAAGTAATTGCCATGAATAACATTACTTACACATAACTCCTGGACAAACACGTGCAACTGGTATTTTCCTTCATCTTCAGTATAATATTTCCAAGATGGGAAGATACGCACATACGATTTAACAACATCAAATGCGATAGATGCTAAACTACGACTAGCTGGTTGTGCTTCCTCCACAGGAATAGGCGTACTAACTAGTGGAGTTGGGGTTCGCCGTGATAGTACTGGCCCTTTGGGCACTGGAACTGCCTTACTAACTGCTCTTGTTTGGGAGCTCTGTGGTGGAGATGGTGTTGTGTCAACAGGAACTGGGTTACTATCGGCTGGGGTTGGGGTTAGATTGGGTGAAGCTGGTTCTCTGTCCATCATAGTAGGGGTACAATCTGCGAGAGTTTGGGTTATGTGTGGTAGGGCTGGTTCTTGTGCATGTACAACTGGGGTGCTATCTCCACCAAGAGGTAGCATTGTTTTATTTGAAGACCGTGTTTTTAGTCCGCTAGATACTGGCATCACCCGCTCCAATTAAAATGGATGATAAAAAGGAAACATAGTTGAATGTACAGACATTGTATGAGAGACAGATGCAATAGATAGTGTGGAAAAAAGAGGGCATGAAACAGTTGACATGTATATTGTTTAACTAAAACGGATAGGATGACATAATTTTACATATATGATGTCTATCCAAACTGGATAGCATAGCATAACATAATTCAAAGATATGATGAATAACTAAACAGGATCGCATGACATAATTCACCTACATGTTATCTGAGTAATCAGGATCACATCATTTAATTCACATATGTGATTTATATGCTAAACAGAGGGCATTCGATATGATGTCTGAACTAAGAACATGGTGTTGAATATTGTGTATATGATGTCTAAAGTATGCAATGCAAGACACCGTATGCATGATATGAGCAGTATAACCGTGCCAAGTTAGAGCATCCACCTCAGTGGGGGAATAGGACTAGTTATCTATCTCTGAATCCATCTCTGAGGAGCTATCGGGACCCAACAAGAGATCTGCTTCAACAGGTAGCACTGTCTGCTCTAAAGGCCTTGTTTTCACTCCAGATTTTCCATCTCCCACCAAAATGGCTGATTCACAGGAAGAGTAGTTTAATGTACAAACATTGTCGACAAATGGAAATGTAATGAAGAAAAGGATGGGCAAGATATCATTCAAATATATGATGCCTGGTTAAACAGGATGGCATTGCACATTTCACATATATTATGGCTGGCTAAAAGACATGAGACTCCATAATTCCCATATATGATATATAAACTAAACAGGTGGCATTACAGAACATGTCTAAACTAAGAAGATGACATATATGATGTCAAAAGTAGGCACTGCAAGGCAACATATGCATGATATGACTAACATCATCATGCCAAGGTAGAGCAAACACCTTGGGGGGTAAATAGGAGTGGGCAGCGGCGTCCGAATCCGCCTCAGAACAGATATCTTCCTCTGGATTACAATCTGGAGAGGGGTGGGGAGGGTTTGCCATTGAACCCACCATGGAGCGATGTCTGCATGACATTGTATTGCCGCGCAAAACTCTTCTCTTTTTCTCTACATGTTCAGCATGACTGTGTACAATATCTGACATGCATACGAAAAAAATATGGTGAGATTATGTAAGGAGAGCATGCAGAAATTTAGAGTGATGGTAACAACTAGTGGATCGATGTTTTTCCGTTGAACCAAAATAGCCCTAATGGATCGACGTGAATGTATAGTAATAAGTGATGCAACAAGTGTACAACCTCTTTGCCGTAGCTGTGTTGACCTCAGCATCATTGGGTTGGTCGCTGAAGCAGTTGAGGCAGAGGTGGCTGTCGGAGGTGTGGAGGAAGATCTGAGGAATCTGTAGACGGTGTCCAGGGCACTGCTCTATTGTGATGGATCGTTCTGTCGTTGGAGCAGCTCCGGTGAGCCGTAAGACATCAAGACTGAAGCAGCACAAGACAGACATCGTCAATCTCAAGTGGGATTCTAATAGCATCTCCAATAGATGATGTAAAATGGATGTAAAATTAACATCACCAAAAACCACCTGACTACAACAGATGAGGTAAAAACTGTTGACTCTGAACTTATCTGTCGAAACTGAAATTTACTGTGGAATCTGAATGCTACTGTCGAAACTGAACGCAATGGTAGCAGAGAGGCACTTGACATGTAGTTTAGGGAGGGCCTACAGTTCATCTTCAACCTGCACCAACCTGAGCTGCCAGCCACCACCGGCCGAACCGCCGGCCCCAGCGCCGCCTTGCCGCCCCGAAACAACTCGCCATCGCCGCCCCGGCCAGCCCTCTAGGCCCCCCGCCCCCACCCTGAACCCTAAGATAGATAGTGGGGTACCTCTCTGGCGAGCCCCTGTCCCCGCTGCGGGTGGTTCTTCCTTAACTCCGGCGAGCCCCCCCAACCCCTGAAAATCGACTGAGCCAAAAGTCGATTCAGTCGAATGAAGTGTGGCTTAATCGGAGCAGAGCAACAACACAAGCGAGGGGGAGAGCAGCAGCAGCAGTTGGGCGAGTGAGCGATCGAGCGAGAACCGGAGCAGCAGCAATAGATCCGGCTGGTATGGCCGCCGCCGCCGTAGGGGCCTCGCACTAGGGTAGAGCCGCCGTGGAGATGTCGCCTGCAGCGCCGGCTTCAAGGTAGTCGCTCCATGGGGGTGCGGGATGGAGCATCGTCGGTGCCGGGAGGTCGAGTTAAGGATAAGGTGTGATGCAATGAGTGTACAACCTCTTTGGTGGCGCCGAGTAGGCCTCGGCTTTGTCCGAGGAGTCGGTGAGGATGTTGCGGTTCCGGTGGAGCAGGTTAAGGCGGCGCTGTGGGGATGGAGCAGCCGCGATAGACGAGGTAATCGTCGGAGCAGCTCCTTGGAGGTGGAGGACGGGGCGGCTGAACCGGCGGGACGGCGAGATTGTCGGCACCCCGATTCCAAGTCACATCGATCTAGCCGGTAACACCTCATATCACTTTGCGGCCTCATGCACGGTATTCCCACGGGTGTCGCCTTACCCTGGCCTGGGACCGTTTGCGCCTTTTGGCTCACGTATATGATTGTGTCGCTAGCATCCATATGACAGAGAACCCGGGCCGACATGGCTAGTCATGAACCCAAAGCGGCACTAACCTATGGGGATAGGCATACATGATTCACATCGAGCATGTCGGTCAGCAGCGTGTGAATCCGGGCTGTAGCACTTGGCTAACAGGACTCCGGGGAACCCGGGCTGTAGCAGGCTAGGCAGGACTCGGGATGTCACCGCGTGACATTTCCTCGAAGGGACAGACATAGGAACAAAGTGAAACACATGTCGGCCAGTCAAGTGTCCTGAGTAGTAGTGCTGCGCTAGCAGGACTCCGGTGAACCGAGCCGTAGCGGACTACTATGGCTCAAGGAAGCACTAGACTACATTTCCCCATAAGAGAGGCTGCCAAGGATAAACAACTAGATTGTCGGATCCCACACATAGCAATACACGTCACACGTACGCATAACATGCAAGTATGTGCTGTACAACATGGCACCACAACATAACACAACTCATATAGATAAAGGCTCAGAAGAGCCACATAGCATTAAATACAAACAGGGGTCACATGACCCATCATTCAGAGCATACAAGCAATGGAAGCATTACATGTCTGAGTACAAACAACTACAAAAGAAAAAGGCTAAGAAGCCTTACTATCTACAAGTCCCTCCCAAGGGTACAAGATCGTAGCTGAGGTAACAAGCTACTCATCGAAGTCCAAGCGGTACTACTAGTGAGACAGATGTCTCACCTGCAAAACATAAATAAAGCAAACGTGAGTACAAAGGTACTCGACAAGACTTACATCAGATCCTATCATACACGCATTTGTATCAAGAAGGTAATGTGGGGTTTAGTTGCAGCAAGGCAGCTTTGACTCAGTGGCTATCATGTTCTACGACAACGAGAAACTTCTTTGAGGTGAGGCAGCGCACACGAGTAGACTAATCACCACATCAATACACTACTATGGGTTCATCCTCGTCTTCTTACGAGAAAGCCATCCATAGCACTCACACATGTCTTGAGAATTTTAGAGTATCCACTTCAAGTTGTCTATGTACCACGTAAGCATCCATGAAGTCCATAACCGCGGACACGGCTATTCAAATAGATCATGATAACCCGGCAAGGATGTACTTCTTCACACACGCTCTCACCACTTATCACCATGTACACGTCATGTACCTCGACAACCTTCAAACGGAAGCCTGGCGAGGGTGTCGGCCACGACCTGACTAACCACAATAGTCTCTCATCCAGGTTCATCGCCTATTCGGGTTCCATCCGCAAGGAGATCCGGCCGGGGTGTCGCTCACGGCCCCAAATGATGTGAGCAGGGTTCCCAAGCCCACCATCCGGGTGCCACTTGGTACACCGTGCCACTGTGCCTAGTCTGTCCCAAGCCCACCTAGCCGGGTGCCACTTGGTAGACTACTAACACTACCTACAAACACCAGAAACTAGTTGCGACTCCTGGACAAAGATCAAGTTGGTTAATAAGTCGAGAGGGGTCGAGTTACCAGAACCCAATGTGTGGTAGTATCGAGTTATTGGACAACATACATAGAACTCAGTGCTTAAGGACGGTTCTAGTGAGACAACCCACCATGTACTCCTACATGGCCTCTCACCGCTACCTTTACCAAATCATGTTCACACACTTCACTCTCAGCATTAGAACATAGAACACTGCACTCCAATTCATTCCCAATGAATCAGACCTGACACACTCTAAGCAATAGCAAGCATGGCATGGTAGGAACACAACATGGCTCAATCAACTCCTACACATGCTAGTGGGTTTTAACTATTTACTGTGGCAATGACAGGTCATGCAGAGGAAAGGGTTCAACTACCGCAGCATAAAGTAGCAGTTGAATCGTTGTTGTCCTAATGCAATAAATAAGAGCAGGAGCGAGAGAGTAGGATTGTATCGGAATGAACAAGGGGGTTTTCTTGCTTGGTAGATCAACAGAGGGGACACTGCTCCACTGACAAGTACTCTGGATCGGTCTCCGGAGAAGGACCTATCGAGAAGGAACGGTATCGACAAATCAAAACACAATCATATGCAATAATATGATGCATGAACATGGCATGTAGATGTGATGTTGTTTGAGCTAATGCAGCTAGCATTCATTTGGATGAAGTCCATTTGAACCAAGAATTCAAATGCAACTCCAAGTTAGGTCTTTATAAATGCCATTTATATGTTTTCACCTATACAACAAGTATAAGTTGGTTTAACATGAATGAAACAGGTACAAATGGATAGATTGAATTTTTCTGATAATTTTTCATATATAACTTATTTCAATCTGAGCTACGGTTGAATTTCTATGAATTTTCGAAGTTTATATCATTTTCTGAAATTTCCTGATTTATTTTTAAACCAGAAAATGTTATATTGTGTCAGCACAACGTCATGCTTACGTCAGCAGGTCAAAGGCGGCTGACCAGGTCAAACCTGACATGTGGGGTCCACATGTCAGTGTCATAGTGTTAAACAGGGGGGGTTATTTCTAATCTAATTTAGATTAGTGGCGCTAGGGCCCACTGTCAGTGACACGGTTAGCTAACAGAGTTAGTTAGTTATTAAACTAATCTAAACTAAAAAATTAGCAGGGCCGGGCCCCACATGTCATTGACCCACAAGGGTCAAAGCTGGGTCAACAGGGGGGTTGTACCTGGTAAATCCCACCGGTGTTAAGCCGCCGGCAAGGCAGAACGCGGCGGAGGGCTTGGGATTGTTGCTCCAGCGACCATTTGGGTGGCAGAGACCATCCCCGAGGAGCTGGTGCTCGCGCGCATCCAGGAGAGCAGACGAGAGGCTGTGGGGCGGCGGAGCTCGCCGGAGCGAAGCTCGCGGCGGCGGCCGGAGCACAGCTATGGGCAGGAGCGAGCTGCAGGGCACAGGGAGGCCACCCGAGGGGCTCTACAGCACCCTCGTGGCACCAGGAGCATGACTGGATGCCCGGCGGCGGCTGGCTCGGGCTCTGGCCACAGTGGCTCAATGATCGGCAGCGAGGAGCTACGGCCGTGGTGGGGAGAAGGAGCTACATCGCGAGAACAGAGGAACAGGAAGAGGGGAACGGAGGAGAAGCTCACTACGGACTCGACGGGCTTGACGGCGAGCTCGGGGACGCACTGGAGACGGCGGGGCGGTGACGGGGATCCACGGCAGCCGGAGGCGAAGATGGCAACGGCGACGGCTCCACGGGGCGCTCTAGCTTGCGTGGCTCGGCGGAGAGCTTCAGAGCGAGGAGGCGGAGCTCCTGCGCGTGTTGGAGAGGCGAGGGGGAGGCAGTGGCTACGGCAATGGCTAGTGGCGGCGACGGAAGCATTCGTCCGTGCACGGGAGAGAGACTAGAGGAGGGGGAGAAACGAGAGAGAGGGAGAGAGGTGCGGGGCGTCGCCGTGGCATCGTCTAGGCGCGTCGAGGGGGAGCCAGGCAGGCAGGCTGCTGCCAGCGTGGCGCGCTTGCACTGGGGCATGCTCCGCTTCTCCTCTGCCTTCTGGCAACAGGAGGGGGATGACTGGCAGCGGTTGTGGGCTGGGCCAGCTCCTGGGCTGCACAGTGCCAGGCCATAGGGAGGTAAGTGCAGGTAAGGGTTTTTCCTTTTTTGTTTTCTTTTCTATTTTCTGGCATTTGTTTCTGATTTAGTAAAATACTAAACCAATTTATTTCCTTATGCCAATTTTTGTAGGAGCTAATGGTATTATTCCAGAGTTCCTCCATAACTAGCATAATTTTTGGACATATATTATATATATAACATATATACATCCAATGCAAATAATTATTGCATTAATTCCAAAAGGCCAAAATAAATATCTATGATCTCCTAATAATATTTGTTTGAATTTTAACTCTAACAAATATTATCAAAGAGCAGCATGAACATTTTCTTGGACCTTTTTGGAGCAAATTTTATTTGAGTTATTTCCAGAAATAATTTCTGAGGGTTTCACAAATCCCCATATCAAATTTAAATGGAATTTAAACATGATGCACAAATGACTAGCTGGTCTAGGTCATACCAGAACTAGGGATGTGACAACTCGCCCCCACTCGAAAATCTCGTCCCGAGATTCAGGAGTTGGCGAAAAGAAAGCAGGGTACTCAAGTCGAAGACGATCTTCACGCTCCGAGGTAGCTTCTCTCTCGGAATGATGAGACCACTAAACCTTGAGAAACTTGATGTTATGACGTCGGGTGACACGCTCTGCTTGATCAAGGATGCAAACATGCTACTCTCGATAAGTGAGGTTATCTTGGAGATCAAGCGCTTCATGGTCCACTCCGCGGATGGGATCCAAGAAGCAACACCTGAGCTGAGAGACGTGGAAGACATCATGGACTCGAGAAAGATGTTGGGGTAGTTCCAACTGGTAGGAAACCTCTCCTCGTTTAGCAAGAATGAGAAAGGGAGCAATATAACGAGGAGCCAACTTGCCCTTGATACCGAAACGATGGGTACCCTTCAAAGGAGTAACTCGAAGGTAAGCCTTGTCGCCAGATTCATAAGCCACTTCCTTATGACTACGCTCATACTAGCTCTTTTGACGAGATTGGGCTGTTTTCAAATTCTCACGAATGATGCGAACTTGCTCTTCTGCCTCCTGGATAATATCCGGTCCAAAGAATTGTCTTTCACCAGTTTCTGACCAGTTCAAAGGTGTTCGACATCTTCGAGCATACAGAACCTCAAAAGGAGCTTTCTTGAGGCTGGATTGGTAGCTATTGTTATAAGCAAACTCGGCGAAGGGAAGACACTTCTCCCAATCCATACCGAATGAGATAACACAAGCTCTAAGCATGTCTTCGAGAATTTGGTTGACCCTTTCCACCTGAACACTTGATTGAGGGTGGAAAGCGGTACTGAAGGAAAGATGGGTGCCCATGGCAGTTTGGAAACTCTCCCAGAAATGAGAAATGAAGAGACTACCACGGTCTGAATTGATCTCTAGTGGGACACCATGAAGTGAAACTATTCAAGAAATATATAAGTCAGTGAGCTGACTAGCGGTGATACTCTCTCGAACAGGTAGGAAGTGAGCCACTTTGGAAAGACGATCAATGACTACGAAGATAGCATTATTCCCTCTCTTGGTCCTGGGAAAGCCGGTGATGAAGTCCATACCAACTTTATCCCATTTCCACTCAGGAATAGCTAAAGGCTGAAGGGTGCCAGTAGGCCTTTGATGCTCTACCTTAACGCGACGACAAACGTCACAGTTAGAAATGAACTGAGCAATTTCTCTCTTCATCCTAGTCCACCAGAACCTCTGGCGCAGGTCCTGATACATCTTAGTACTACCGGGATGAATCGTGAGAGGAGATTCATGGGCCTCCTTAAGGATTAGTTGCCGAAGATGCCGCTTCTTGGGGTCCACCAGGCGATTCCCGAAGAAAACAACACCTCGATCATCTATAGAGAAACTACCAGCAATGCCCTTGGCAATGTTTCTCTTGATCCGGGTAATCCCCGTATCATGCTTCTGGTCCTCTATGATATGATCCACAAGAGTAGGTTTCGCCACCAAGGTGGAAAGGAATCCATGAGGAGCAATGTGAAGATTAATCTTACAGAATTCCTCATGGAGAAGTGGTTGGCCCTGCTGCAGCATAAGATTGTTGCAATAGGACTTACGACTTAGTGCATCAGCCATGACATTGCCCTTGCCTGGGGTGTAGGTAATCCCTAAGCCGTAATCTGATATCAACTCCAACCAACGTCTTTGCCTAAGGTTCAAATCTAGTTGGGTGAAGATATACTTGAGACTCTGGTGGTCAGTGTAAATCTCACAACGCTTACCAAGAAGGTAATGTCGCCAGGTCTTAAGTGCATAGACTACGGCTGCAAGCTCTAGATCATGTGTAGGATAATTCTCCTCATGTGGATGCAACTGTCGATATGCATAGGCAATCACATGGCGATCTTGCATAAGAATGCAACCTAGTCCCTGTCGTGAGGCGTCGCAGTAGATAACAAAGTATTTAGTGAAATCCGGTGGCACAAGTATGGGAGCAGAAGTCAGGCGTCTTTTCAGTTCCTGAAAACTGTACTCACACTGTGGGGACCACTCAAACTTTTTATCTTTCATGAGAAGTTCCGTGAGAGGTTTGGCCACTTTGGAGAAGTTCTCAACGAAGTGGCGACCATAACTGGCTAGGCCAAGGAAACTCCTAACTTGCTTAACCATTTCAGGCGGAGTCCAATCAAGAACGGCCTGAACTCTCTCGGGATTGACAGCAATGCCCTTACTAGATATCATGTGGCCCAGGTAGGTCACTCTGGCAACCAAAATTCACACTTGGAGAACTTGGCATAAAGGCGGTGCTCTTTGAGTTTCTCTAACACAAGTCTAAGATGTTCGGCGTGCTCTTCCTCTTTCTTCGAGTAAATAAGAATATCATCGAGGTAAACCACGACGAACTTATCTAAGTACTCCATGAAGATTGAGTTCATCAAGTGGGAGAATGTAGCTGGAGCATTGGTTAGACCAAAGGACATGACGGTGTACTCGTACTAGCCATAATGAGTGACAAAAGCCGTCTTAGGAATGCCCCATTTCTGATCTTGATCTGGTGGTAGCCTAACCTCAAATCCATCTTGGAAAAGACTGAGGATCCAGCGAGCTGATCATACAGATCGTTGATCCTGGGGAGCAGATACTTGTTCTTTATCGTGACCAAATTATTGGGACGATAATCTACAACCATCCGGTCCGTACCATCCTTCTTCTTGACGAAGAGGACGGGGCAAGCCCAGGGAGAAGAACTGGGACGGATGAAACCCTTTTGCAAGGATTCATCGAGTTGTTTCTTAAGCTCAGCTATTTCTATGGGTGCCATCTTGTAAGGTCTCCTAGAGATTGGAGTGGTTCCTGGGATAAGATCTATGACAAACTCCACATCTCTGTCAGGTGGAATACCTGGCAGTTCTTCTGGAAAGACATCCGGAAAGTCACGGACTACCGGAATATCTTCAAGGTCTGGAAGAGGGCTGGCATTAAGAGAATAGAGTTGACGCTTTGCAGCACTGGTGGAGACAGTGACTATCTTGCCAGATGGGTGTGTAAGCTGAACGGACCTGGTGTAACAATCAATCTTGGCATAATGAGATTTCATCCAGTCCATACCCAAGATGATGTTAATATCTGTAGACTTGAGGGCTACAAGTGAGGCAAGGAATACAAGTCTATCAACAAGGATTTCATTTCCATGGCTTACACTAGAAGTTTGCCATTTGGATCCAGAAGTTTGAATGACTAGTGGAGAGGGCATATCACAAAATGACATGTTGTGCAAGTTAGCGTAGCTTTCGGAAATGAAGGAATGAGATGCTCCAGTATCGAACAAAACCGATGCTGGATGGCAATTGACAAGGAGTGTACCAAGAATGACATCTGGATCATCATTAGCGTCTCTAGCTGAGACGTGATGCACATGTCCACATTCAGTGGAAGCTGACTTGACACTGATCATCTTGCGTGATGGCTTACCACGGCCAATGGACTTCTCAGGCTGGGGTGGAGCATAGTTGGTTTGAGAGTAGTCACGTGCATAGTGTCCTGGCTCTCCGCATGTGAAGCAAGTCCTTGAGGTAGGACGTGGACTTGCATTGACAAGCGGTCTACCGATAGGCCTGGGTGGAGCATACGGTTGAGCTGGGTGAGGCGCCACATAAGAAGGCCTCAGTGTATAACCGGGTGGAAGAGCGGAGTTCGGAACCCAAATCCGACGCTTCTGCGAACTAGAACCGGAGGAGGAACCCAAATCACGGGTGTGCTTACGAGACTCCTCGTAAGTGAGTTGAGCTATCTCTGCATTAATGGCCTTGTTCACAAGAGCCTGGAATGTATTGCAATGATGCAAGTGGAGATCACGAGCGACTTGGGGTTGAGACCCTTCCGAAACCTAGCCTACTTCTTGGCGTCTGTGGACATCTCTTCTGTAGCATAGCGGGCAAGGTTCTCAAACTCTCTACTGTAAGCATCAACAGCCATCTTATCCTGGGTGAAACTACATAACTCTTCTCTCTTGCGGTCAATGAGAGCCAAAGGGATGTGATGCTCGCGAAAAGCCTCAGTGAAATCTCTCCAGGTGGGTATTGGGCCAGCTGGAAGCATAGCCTCATAGTTCTGCCACCAAATACTAGCAGGACCTTCCAGGTGATATGCAGCATAGGTGACCTTGTCACCTTCAGCTACGTTCGTAGAAGGCAGCTTGATAGTGATACTACGGAGACAGTCATCGGCATCGAATGGCTCAATGGAATGATGGCAGGTAGGTGGTTTCAGGCCAATGAAGTCATGAATGGACACAAACTCTTTGTGCTGATGGGAGGTGTTATCCTCAATACGTGCTAGCAAGCGGTTAGACTCACGCTTGTTCCTCTCCATCTCTAACATGAACTCTGCCAACAAGGGCTGGTCGGGAGGACCCTCATCCCTACCATCTCCGTGGTTTTGGCTACGAGCAACATAATTTCGGTTAACCGGCAACATCCTGAAGAACGAAACCAAGGAAACAAGGATGGATTCAGCATCATCATAAGGATGTAGAATATAGTACAAAGAAAATACTATCTCTTGAACTCCTAGGACAATTCTGGCAGCATAACGGCAGTAAAATGCTCAAAATGAGACATTCTGCAAAAGAAGGGGTAGCACCAAACTCAACATCATCACTCAAGGTTCTGAGATATTACTAAACAGGCTACACCGGAGATATGACTCAGATCAACCAATCCTAAGAGACTACGGAGTAGTAACACGTGATCTTGATAGACAGAATAGGAAGCCTAGTTCCTTAACCCCGTAGGAAAGATAGGATGACTCAGATCAGAAGGCATGAGGTATAAGGAGTAAAAAGAGCCTTATGTTCCTTCCACAATCAATTCCCCTGTATAGCTAAAGAATTTCTAGACTCAACTTCGACCAGGTTGGCTTGGTAATCCTGCAGGCAGTCAGGCTCTGATACCAAAGCTGTCGGGACCCCGATTCCAAGTCACATCGATCTAGCCGGTAACACCTCATATCACTTTGCGGCCTCACGCATGGTATTCCCACGGGTGTCGCCTTACCCTGGCTCGGGACCGTTTGCGCCTTTTGGCTCACGTATATGATTGTGTCGAGCATCCATATGACAGAGAACCTAGGCCGACATGGCTAGTCGTGAACCCAAAGCGGCACTAACCTATGGGGACATGCATACATGATTCACATTGAGCATGTTGGTCAGCAGCGTGTGAATCCGGGCTGTAGCACTGGGCTAACAGGACTCCAGGGAACTCGGGCTGTAGCAGGCTAGGCAGGACTCCGGATGTCACCGCGTGACATTTCCCCGAAGGGACAGACACAGGAACAAAGTGAAACACATGCCGGCCAGTCAAGTGTCCTGAGAAGTAGTGCTGGGCGAGCAGGACTTCGGTGAACCGGGCTGTAGGGACTACTATGGCTCAAGGAAGCACTAGACTACATTTCCCCATAAGAGAGGCTGCCAAGGATAAACAACTAGATTGTCGGATCCCACACATAGCAATACACGTCACACATACGCATAACATGCAAGTATGTGTTGTACAACATGGCATCACAACATAACGCAACTCATATAGATAAAGGCCCAGAAGAGCCACATAGCATTAAATACAAACAAGGGTCACATGACCCATCATTCAGAGCATACAAGCAACGGAAGCATTACATGTCTGAGTATAGACAACTACAAAAGAAAAAGGCTAAGAAGCTTGACTATCTACAAGTCCCTCCCAAGGGTACAAGATCGTAGCTGAGGTAACAAGCTACTCGTCGAAGTCCAAGCGGTACTACTAGTGAGACAGATGTCTCACCTACAAAACATAAATAAAGCAAACGTGAGTACAACGGTACTCAGCAAGACTTACATCAGATCCTATCATACATGCATTTGTATCAAGAAGGTAATGTGGGGTTTAGTTGCAGCAAGCCATCTTTGACTCAGTGGCTATCCTGTTCTACGACAACGAGAAACTTCTTTGAGGTGAGCCAGCGCACACGAGTCCACTAATCACCACATCAATACACTACTATGGGTTCATCCTCGTCTTCTTACGAGAAAGCCATCCATAGCACTCACACTTGTCTTGAGCATTTTAGAGTATCCACTTCAAGTTGTGTATGTACCACGTAAGCATCCAAGAAGTCCATAACCGTGGACACGGCTATTCGAATAGATCATGATAACCTTGCAGGGGTGTACTTCTTCACACACGCTCTCACCACTTATCACCATGTACACGTCATGTACCTCGGCAACCTTCAAACGGAAGCCTGGCGAGGGTGTCGGCCACGAACTGACTAACCACACAAGTCTCTCATCCAGGTTCATCACCTATTCGGGTTCCATCCGCAAGGAGATCCGGCCGGGGTGTCGCTCACGGCCCCAAACGATGTGAGCAGGGTTCCCAAGCCCACCATTCGGGTGCCACTTGGTACACTGTGCCACTGTGCCTAGTATGTCCCAAGCCCACCTGGCCGGGTGCCACTTGGTAGACTACTAACATGTAACACCCCGGATGTAACTTTCCAATTTATACTCCAACTCTTGCCGTTTCCAGCATTAAGTTATATTTAGTTCCTCGCGTTCGGGTTTTGTCTCCATGTGTTGTTGTCATTGTCATGCATCTCATATCATGTCATCATGTGCATTGCATGTGCATACGTGTTCGTCTCATGCATTCGAGCATTTTCCCCATTGTCTGTTTTGCATTCCGGCGCTTCGTTCTCCTCCGGTGGTCATTTATAGCTTTCTTTCGTGTGTAGGATTAAACATTTCTGGATTGGACCGAGACTTGCCAAGCGGCCTTGGTTTACTACCGGTAGACCGCCTATCAAGTTTCGTATCATTTGGACTTTGTTTGATACTCCAACGGTTAACCGAGGGACCGAAAAGGCCTCGTGTGTGTTGCAGCCCAACACCCTCCAATTTGGCCCAAAACCCAACTAACTCTGCTCCATCATCTAGAGCGTTCGATCACGATCGCGTGGCCGAAAACCGCATCTCATTTGGACTCTCCTAGCTCCCTCTAACCCTATATATAGATCCCCACATTCCAAATCCCGGGCAAAACCCTAAATCCGCTCCTCCGCGCGCCGCCGGACACCGTCCATGCCGGGTCGGACGTGTCCCATCTGCACGCCGCCCACCCGCAGCCACTCCGGGCGTGCCATATGGCCGCCGCCTCCCACCGCCGCCGGAGCCCGCATGGGCCCGTAGCCAGCCCTCCCCGGCCCATCGCCGCGCCGCCCGCGCCCTCCTCCTCCACGGCGCCGCGCCCGCGCCCGCCGCCATCCACCGCCTTCCCGCCGGCGCGCCGCCACTC
>NC_041382.1:142240600-142250108 GCF_002162155.2 Triticum dicoccoides | reverse complement strand
GCCACCCAGGTCGTCGTCGGCCGCCCCGACCGCCACCACCGCGGTGACCCGAGCCGGCGCCGCCACCGCCATCGCCATCGCCGGCCCCGCCTCCTTCTCTACTCCGGCCGCCGCCCCATGTCCCCCTCCGGCGACTCCTCCGACCGACGAACCTCGGGCTCCGTGCGATCCCGATCTAGATCTGGCGTGAACAGTAAACCCTAACCCTAGGTCGTTTTTTTCCACCAAGTCCCAGAAATTTCAGTCCATGTGCACATGTTCGCGGCTCCGTAACTTTGCATCCGTAGCTCTGATTCATGCATATAGCATATCAAAATGTTCACCTCAGAGAGTACATCATTTCATTCCATTGCATCATTTTCATTTGGGTTCATCTTGATGCCCGAAATGTTGTTAGAAGAGGGCTACTTGAGTTAATTGTCAGATCTGCTACTCCGTTTAGCACGATTGTCATTTTTGCCATGATTATTATGTGCATGCTATGCCCATGAGTTCTACATGTGTTTTGTTAAGGGTTTTGTCATCTCTCCAGAGGTGCAACCCATGTATTTTTAGGATGTGTGTGGTGACTAGTGCAAGCTTGCAAAGTGGTGCACTTGCTAATTCTGTTTTCAGGGACTTAGTAATTTCACCAAGTCCTGGAGCTATTTATCTCATGTTGTCATATGTTCATGTTGTTTGCTAGTGATCTGTGCCTCTTTTGAGGATGATCAGTAAGGATGTTTTGTTAATGTTGTAGTGCTATATCCATCCATGTCTTTGTTTGCAATTATGGAGCAACCTAGCTTGAGTCAATCGAGCTCTACGTTTTCTAATTTGTGAATCTAGGCAGATGGTCAACTTGTTTGCAATTTTGCCGGTGATGTTGTAGTTGATCCGTGCATGCTATGCTATTGTTCTTGCCATGTCTAGCTTGCATTTTGTGCCTTTTTGATGGATGTATGCTTGTCTTGCCATGACTTGCACTGTAGTGAGTGCATCGAGCTCGTAAACATGCCTACTTGAGTTATATTTCAGCATGTGTCAGTTTTTCACTAAGTCTGAAAACTGATTATGTTTTTGCTATGTTCACATTCTTGCAATTGTATTTTCTGATCCCTTTTGGCTCAAGGTCACTATGGGAATTTTGTTAAGCTCTTTGAGTAGCTCCATGCCAGGCATTACTTTGCCATGTTCACGTCCTGTAGCATGTAGTTTTCTTGCTCCGAAGAGGGCTACCTGATCTGAAATTCCAGACAAGTGTTAATTTCACTAAGTGTGAGACCTGTTTGTCATATGCATTTTTGCCATGCTTGTTTGAACCTGTTAATGGATGATTTGGCCGTAGCTTAGTGCTAGACTTTTGTTAAGCATCTTGTATGCATCCCTGCCATGTATTTTGTTGTCATGTTTGGGTGCTGTAGCATATTCATCTCATTGCATTTAGATGCCTACTTGCTGTAAATCGCAGACCAGTGTCATTTTTTGATCGCTTGCCATTTCCAAACCGTAACTCCGATTCCGGTGTTCTTTATATCGTTTTCTAGCAATTTCATCTCATCTTTCCAGTGGAACACTTGGTTTTCCAAGTTGAGGCCAGGTTCATGCATTTTCTATCATATCTTGCATTTTGCATCCCGCATCGCATCCCACATAGCATACCATCTTTGCATTGTGTTGTTTGAGTTTGCACGTGGTTGATTGTATACTTGTTGCTTGTTTGTCTTGTTTGGGTAGAGACGGGAGACGAGTTCGCTAACGAGGAGCCCGTTGAGTTTGCTTTCGAGGATCCAGTCAACTCTAACAACTGTGCAGGCAAGATGATCAAACCCTCGAAATCACTACTATCTTTGCTATGCTAGTTTGCTCGCTCTTTTGCTATGCCAATGCTACAATGCCTACCACTTGATTTCAAGCCTCCCAAATTGCCATGTCAAACCTCTAACCCACCATTGTCCTAGCAAACCGTTGATTGGCTATGTTACCGCTTTGCTCAGCCCCTCTTATAGCGTTGTTAGTTGCAGGTGAAGATTGGAGGTCGTTCCTTGTTGGAACATCATTTATTTACTTGTTAGGATATCATTATATTGCCATGTTTCTTAATGCATCTATATACTTGGTAAAGGGTGGAAGGCTCGGCCTCTCGCCTAGTGTTTTGTTCCACTCTTGCCACCCTAGTTTCCGTCATATCGGTGTTATGTTCCCGGATTTTGCGTTCCTTACGCGGTTGGGTTATAATGGGAACCCCTTGATATTTCGCCTTGATTAAGGCTTTTCCAGCAATGCCCAACCTTGGTCTTACCATTTGCCACCTAGCCTCTTTTTCCCTCGGGTTTCCGGAGCCCGCGGGTCATCGTATTTAAACCCCCCGGGCCAGTGCTCCTCTGAGTGTTGGTCCAAACTAGAGTCCTGTGCAGCGCCCCCTCGGGGAAGCTCGAGGTTTGGTTATAGTTGTATGGAGCGCTCATCTGAGTGTGCCCTGAGAAAGAGATATGTGCAGCTCCTATCGGGATTTGTCGGCACATTCGGGTGGTGTTGCTGGTCTTGTTTTAACCTGTCGAAGTGTCTTGAGTAACCGAGATACCGAGTCTGATCGGAACATCTTGCGAGGAGGTCTATTCCTTCGTTGACTGTGAGAGCTGGTCATGGGCTAAGTTGGGACTCCCCTGTAGGGATTTGAACTTTCGAAAGTCTTGCCCGCGGTTATGGGCAGATGGGAATTTGTTAATGTCCGGTTGTAGATAACTTGAACCTTAATTAATTAAAATGAATCAACTAAGTGTGTTACCGTGATGGCCCCTTCTCGGCGGAGTCCGGGAAGTGGACACGGTGTTGGAGTAATGTTTGCGCAGGTTGCTCTCTAGTTTCTCGCTCGCGCTCTGCCTCCTCTTCTCGCTCTCTTCTGCGTATAAGTTAGCCACCATATTTTGCTAGTCGCTTGCTGCAGCTCCACTCATATTTACCTTGCCTTACCTATAAGCTTAAATAGTCTTGATCGCGAGGGTGCGAGATTGCTGAGTCCCTGTGGCTCACAGATTACTATTACACCAGATGCAGGGCCTGATGATTCCACTCCAGGAGACGCATATGCTCTCAAGTGGGAGTTCGACGAGGACTCTCAACGTTACTATGTTACCTTCCCCGATGATCAGTAGTGGTGCCCAGTTGGGGGTGATTGGGACCGTGTCGCATGTTGGGTTCTCTTTTATTTTGGCGCCGTAGTCGGGCCATGAGTGTTTGGATGATGTAATGTTATTTATGTACTTGATTGACGTGGCAAGTGTAAGCCAACTATGTTATCTCCCCTTTATTATTTATATTACATGGGATGTTGTGAAGATTGCCTAACTTGCGACATATGCCTTCAATGCGATTATGTCTCTAAGTCGTGCCTCGACACGTGGGAGCTATAGTCGCATCGAGGGTGTTACAAGTTGGTAATCAGAGCCTTCCCCGACCTTAGGAGCCCCATTGGTTGATCGTTTTAGCGGCCCAGTTGTGTCTAGAAAAATGTTTTGAGTCTTTTAGGAATTATATATCAGAGGGATTAGGAATTCTTTTTACTTCCCAGTCTCCTCATCGCTCTGGTAAGGCATCCTGACGTAGAGTTTTGACTCTTCTCTTCTCAAATTTCACTAATTTTTTTTAGGATCACGCGGATATCTTGGAATCGTTCCGATGGTTTTATGATGAGAACATTGTCTTGGTGCCTCCTGTCAGGGGTTTAGTGGAAGTGTCCCGGGGAGTTGAGCTCTGAGGTGTTGTCATCATAATTTTATCGTTGCAGTTCTGGAATACCTGAGTTTAGTACGCCGACATCGAAAATCTCTTTTATGCAGTTCGTTGGTGAGATAACCTCGACGCCACCCTGTACTGGGGTGGGAGTTCAGGAGTATCGCCATAACTTGTATAACGGATGCTTTTCGAAGGTTGAGGTAGATGGTTTCCGAAGGTTTCTTGGTTATGTGTTGAAGGATGGATACAGCTGGATGTAGGATTTGCTAGTTTGGGTGAGATATTATGCTTCCCCTGTATCCCCAACACCTGATTGCATAACCGGAAAGGTTCGGGAGTTTCATAGGTGGGAATTCTTGTAGCTCTAGTTCTTCTTCCACGGATATTGGTTTGAGATTGGGATTTCTTACCGATTATTCGTTCTTGATCCGTACCTTGTTGATTTATTTCTCTACCTTAATTCTACGTGGCTTCTCAATTTATGGATATGTGACCATTTCAAGAGAAATGCATTCGTTCATTTTGTCCGGATGTGAAGACTATATGTTGCAATTTTCATTCCGTTGGATTCAGCTTCAATATTTGTCTATCAATGTGCTAATGGTGGTCAACCTCTTCAGGATGGCTCCTCCAACGCGCACGACTCCGAATCCTGATCCGCCACCACCTCCCCCTCCTCCGGAGGCATGGCAAGCTGTGATGGCCGCAACCAATGCAAACACACAGTTGATCATGCAAATTCTCCAAGAGCGCAATCAAGGCAACCAAGGGAATCAAGGCAGCAATCAGAATCACTTTTCCTTGCTAACGGGCCAAAGACTTTCAGCAATTGTGTTGAGGCAACCGATGCTGACGATTGGCTTGTGGATCTATGTAAGCATTTCGAGTGCAGTAACGTCAGGCCTGAGGACTTTGTCAAGTTCGCTTCCTTCCAACTCAAAGATCAAGCTGCAGAATGGTTCCAGCAGTACAAGGATTCCAGAGGTGGATGTGTTATCACCTGGGATGATTTCCGTCGAGATTCCCGAGCTCATCATATCAAAGCGTGGTTGAAAGCAAGCGTGAGGAATTCCATAATCTGAAGCAAGGCTCTTTGTCTATCTATGACTACAACAAGTTGTTCCAGAAGCTTGCCCGCTTTGCCAAGCAGGACGTCCCTAATGAGAAGAGCATGATATACCAGTTCACGGGTGGTCTGAGAGAAGATATCCAGCTCACTCTTGTTCTCTTCGAGCCCTTGAGATACGATGAGTTCTACAACATGGCACTGAAGCAAGAGGCTGCTCAGTTGAAGTGTGATGCTTCCAAGAAGCGAGTCGGAGATGCTACTCCTTCTTCCTCTACTCAAGTGGCCAAGCAGCAGAAGTATTGGCTTCCTCCTCCTCCGTTCCGTCAGCCGTATCAGCAGAAGAGCAAAGGTGGCAGTGGTTCTTCCCACGCACCCAACCCTGGCTTTCAGAACAAGACTTCGTCTCAAGCTCCAAGATCGAGTGCTCCGTATCACCGTCCGCTTTCAGAGGTCACGTGCAACAAGTGCCAACAGAAGGGTCACTATGCCAACAAGTGTTTCAACCAGAGGCGTCTTCCTCCTCCTCCTCCTGTGAGATCGGCAAGTACAGCTGTGGTCAAGCATAACCCCAAGTTCGCCAAGGTCAATATGGTGAATGCAGCTCAGGCAGAGGACTCACCATATGTCATCATGGGTAACCTTCCTATTAATGACATTCCTGCAAAAGTTCTTTTTGACACGGGTGCATCGCATTGCTTCATTTCCAAACCTTTTGCATCAAAGTATGAGTGTGATTATCAGTATCTGCAAAGTTCCTTGCAAATTGTGTCGCCGGGCAAGCAAATGACAGCTAACACCTGCGTCCTAGAGGTTACTATCACATTGGGTAACTACAAGTTCCTTTCTTCCCCAATTGTTCTTGGTAACTCGGGTATTGATCTTATTCTCGGAATGGATTGGCTTTCTATGCACAAGGCACATCTTGATTGTGCTGCTAGGCAGATTCAATTGACTCATTCGTCGGAGGATGTAATTGTCTTTGCCGCTCGGGATAATACCATCCGTCTGTTTTCTCTCAATGAGAAAGGTGAATTGGATGCCATCTCGCAAATTCCAGTCGTTTGCGAATATCAAGACGTCTTTCCAGAAGAGCTTCCAGGAATGCCTCCGCACCGGCCAGTTGAATTCGTTATTGATCTTGAGCCTGGCACGGAACCTGTGTGCAAACGTCCTTACAAGCTCGGACCTGAAGAGTTGAAGGAGCTGAAGAAGCAACTTGACATTCAAGAGAAAATGGGTCTCATCCGGCCTAGTTCTTCTCCATGGGGTTGTGGTGTTCTTTTTGTGAAGAAGAAGGATGGAACGGACCGATTTTGTGTTGATTACCGTCCAGTGAACAAGAAGACCATCAAGAACAAATACCCACTTCCCAAAATCAATGAGCTATTCTAACAACTTAAAGGTGCCCAAGTATTCTCCAAGCTTGATCTCCGTATGGGTTATCATCAGATTCGAATCCGTGAGCAAGATATTCCCAAGACGGCTTTCAGGACAAGCTTTGGTTCATATGAATACACTGTCATGTCTTTTGGCCTCGTCAACGCTCCTCCAACGTTCTCTCGCATGATGAACTTCATCTTCAACGCCTACACCAATGACTTCGTTTTGGTCTATCTCGACGACATTCTGGTTTTCTCCAAGAACAAGGAAGATCATGCCGAGCACTTGCGTTTGGTTCTTGATAAGCTCAGGGAACATCAGTTCTACGCCAAGTTCTCCAAGTGTGAATTTTGGCTCGATGAGGTTCTTTATCTTGGTCATATCATCTCTGCCAAGGGCATTGCCATGAATCCTGAGAAGGTGTCTGCAATTGTGAATTGGGAACCTCCTCAGAATGTGAAGCAACTCCGTAGCTTCCTCGGTCTCGCAAGCTATTGCCGAAGATTCGTTGAAAACTTTTCTAAGATTGCGAAGCCTCTCTCAAATCTTCTTCAGAAGCACGTCAAGTACGTTTGGTCTCCGGAGTGTGACATTGCTTTCAACACTTTGAAAGAGAAATTGATCACTGCTCCAGTTCTGACTCCGCCTGATGAATCCAAGCCGTACGAGGTCTTTTGTGATGCCTCTCTCCAAGGTCTTGGCGCAGTATTGATGCAAGAGAAGAAAGTTGTTGCTTATACCTCTCGCAAGTTAAAGCCTAATGAGAAGAACTACCCCACTCATGATCTCGAGTTGGTGGCAGTTGTGCATGCTCTTTTGACTTGGAGACATCTTCTGTTGGGAAGAAAAGTGGACATTTTCACTGATCACAAGAGTCTCAAGTACATATTCACTCAGCCTAATCTCAACCTCAGGAAAAATCGATGGGTCGAAATGATTCAAGAGTATAATCCGAGTATTGAGTATACTCCAGGCAAGGCCAATGTGATTGCTGACGCATTGAGCAGGAAAGCTTACTGCAACAGTCTGATTCTCAAGCCTTATCAACCCGAGCTTTGTGAAGCTTTTCGCAAACTTAATCTGCAAGTTGTTCCTCAAGGTTTCCTCGCCAACCTTCAAGTCTCTCCTACCTTAGAAGACCAGATTCGCCAAGCTCAGCTTCTTGATGCCATGGTGAAAAAGGTGAAGATTGGGATTGCCAAGAGTCAGTCCAAGTACAAGTGCTACCGCCTTGATGACAAGGACACTCTCTTCTTCGAGGATCGTATTGTTGTACCCAAAGGTGACCTTCGTAAAGTGAACATGAATGAGGCTCACAATTCTCTCCTCTCCATCCACCCTGGGAGCACGAAGATGTATCAGGACCTTAAGCAAGCTTATTGGTGGACTCGAATGAAGCGCGAGATCGCTCAATTCGTGAATGAATGTGATGTATGCAGAAGAGTGAAGGCAGAACACCAAAGGCCAACAGGTCTCCTCCAACCTCTTGCCATTCCAGAATGGAAGTTTGACCACATTGAAATGGACTTCGTGACTGGGTTTCCAAAGTCCAAGCGTGGCAATGATGCTATATTCGTTGTCATCGATAAACTTACCAAAGTGGCTCACTTTCTACCTATCAAAGAGTCGATCAATGCAGCTCAATTGGCGGAACTCTATACCTCTCGAATTGTCTCTCTGCACGGTATTCCACAAGTGATCTCTTCAGACCGTGGCAGCATCTTTACCTTGAAGTTTTGGGATTCTTTTCAGAAGGCTATGGGCACCAACATCCGCTTCAGCACAGCTTTCCATCCTCAAACTAGCAGTCAAGTCGAGCGTGTCAACCAGATTCTTAAAGATATGCTCAGGGCTTGTGTGATCTCCTTCGGCATGAAGTGGGAGGATTGTCTTCCTTATGCTGAATTCTCCTACAACAACAGTTTTCAATCAAGTTTGGGCAAGGCCCCATTTGAAATTCTGTATGGCAGGAAGTGTCGTACCCCTCTCAACTCGTCTGAAACCGGTGAACGTCAGCTTTTGGGTAATGACTTAATCACAGAAGCAGAGGAAATGTGCAAAGTCATTCGTGATAACCTCAAAGCAGCCCAATCCCGTCAGAAGAGCTACTATGATAGTAAGAACCGTGATTTGGCTTTCGAGATCGGAGATCATGTTTACCTCCGTGTCTCTCCTATGAAAGGTACTCGTCGCTTCGGTATCAAAGGGAAGCTTGCCCCTAGATACGTGGGACCTTTCAAGATTGTCAGCAAGAGAGGCGACCTCGCCTATCAACTTGAGCTTCCTTCAAACTTTGCAAATGTTCATGACGTGTTCCATGTCTCTCAGCTTCGAAAGTGCTTCAAGACTCCTGACCGCACCATCAACTTCAAGGACATTGAGCTCCAAGAAGATCTCTCCTATCGTGAGCACCTAGTTGCTATTCTTGAAGAGACTGAACGCAAGACTCGCGACAAGTCAATCAAATTTCTCAAAGTCAAGTGGTCACACCATTCCGACCATGAAGCTACCTGGGAACGCGAGGATCACCTCCGTTCTGAGTACCCGGCGTTCTTTCAGTCCTAGATCTCGGGACGAGATCCTTTCATAGTGGTGGAGTGTTGTAACACCCCGGATGTAACTTTCCCAATTTGTACTCCAACTCTTACCGTTTCTGGCGTTAAGTTATATTTAGTTCCTCGGGTTCGGGTTTTGTCTCCGTGTGTTGTTGTCGTTGTCATGCATCTCACATCATGTCATCATGTGCATTGCATTTGCATACGTGTTCGTCTCATGCATTCGAGCATTTTTATCGTTGTCCGTTTTGCATTCCGGCGCTTCGTTCTCCTCCGGTGGTCATTTCTAGCTTTCTTTCGTGTGTGGGATTAAACATTTCCGGATTGGACCGAGACTTGCCAAGCGGCCTTGGTTTACTACCTATAGACCGCCTGTCAAGTTTCGTATCATTTGGACTTTGTTTGATACTACAACGGTTAATCGAGGGACCGAAAAGGCCTCGTGTGTGTTGCAGCCCAACACCCCTCCAATTTGGCCCAAAACCCACCTAACTCTGCTCCATCATCTAGAGCGTTCGATCACAATCGCGTGGCCGAAAACCGCACCTCATTTGGACTCTCCTAGCTCCCTCTACCCCTATATATAGATCCCCACATTCCAAATCCCGGGTAAAACCCTAAATCCGCTCCTCCTCGCGCCGCCGGACTCCGTCCACGCTGGGTCGGACGTGTCCGACCTGCGCGCCGCCCGCACGCAGCCACTCCGGGCGTGCCACGTGGCCGCCGCCTCCCACCACCGCCGGAGCCCGCACGGGCCCGTAGCCGGCCCTCCCCGGCCCATCGCCGCGCC
>NC_041382.1:142113778-142239934 GCF_002162155.2 Triticum dicoccoides | reverse complement strand
CCCAGGTCATCGTCGGCCGCCCCGACCGCCACCACCGCGGCGACCCGAGCCGGCGCCGGCCCCGCCTCCTTCTCTACTCCGGCCGCCGCCCCGCGTCCCCCTCCGGCGACTCCTCCGGCCGACGAACCTCGGGCTCCATGCGATCCCGATCTAGATCTGGCGTGAACAGTAAACCCTAACCCTAGGTCGTTTTTTTCACCAAGTCCCAGAAATTTCAGTCCATGTGCACATGTTCGTGGCTCCGTAACTTTGCATCCGTAGCTCTGATTCATGCATATAGCATATCAAAATGTTCATCTCAGAGAGTATATCATTTCATTCCATTGCATCATTTTCATTTGAGTTCATTTTTATGCCCGAAATGCTATTAGAAGAGGGCTACTTGAGTTAATTGTCAGATCTGCTACTCCGTTAGCATTTTTGTCATTTTTGCCATGATTATTATGTGCATGCTATGCCGATGAGTTCTACATGTGTTTTGTTAAGGGTTTTGTCATCTCTCCAGAGGTGCAACCCATGTATTTTTAGGATGTGTGTGGTGACTAGTGCAAGCTTGCAAAGTGGTGCACTTGCCAATTCTGTTTTCAGGGACTTAGTAATTTCACTAAGTCCTGGAGCTGTTTATCTCATGTTGTCATATGTTCATGTTGTTTCCTAGTGATCTGTGCCTCTTTTGAGGATGATCAGTAAGGATGTTTTGTTAATGTTGTAGTGCTCTATCCATCCATGTCTTTGTTTGCAATTATGGATCACCCTAGCTTGGGTCAATCGAGCTCTACTTTTGCTACTTTGTGAATCTGGGCAGATGGTCAACTTGTTTGCAATTTTGCCGGTGATGTTGTAGTTGATCCGTGCACGCTATGCTATTGTTCTTGCCATGTATAGCTTGCATTTTGTGCCTTCTTGATGGATGTATGCTTTTCTTGCCATGACTTGCACTGTGGTGAGTGCATCGAGCTCGTAAACATGCCTACCTGAGTTATATTTCAGCATGTGTCAGTTTTTCACTAAGTCTGAAAACTGATTATGTTTTTGCTATGTTCACATGCTTGCAATTTTATTTTCCGACCCCTTTTGGCTCAAGGTCACTAAGGGACTTTTGTTAAGCTCTTTGAGTAGCTCCATGCCATGCTTTACTTTGCCATGTTTAGGTCCTGTAGCATGTAGTTTTGTTGCTCCGAAGAGGGCTACCTGATCTGAAATTCCAGACAAGTGTTAATTTCACTAAGTCTGAGATCTGTTTGTCATATGCATTTTTGCCATGCTTGTTTGAACCTGTTAATGGATGATTTGGCTGTAGCTCAGTGTTAGACTTTTGTTAAGCATCTTGTATGCATCCCTGCCATGTATTTTGTTGTCATGTTTGGGTGCTGTAGCATGTTCATCTCATTGCATTTAGATGCCTACTTGCTGTAAATCGCAGCCCGGTGTCATTTTTGGATCTCTTGCCATTTCCAAACCGTAACTCCGATTCCGGCATTCTTTATATCGTTTTAAGCGGTTTCATCTCATCTTTCTAGTGGCACACTTGGTTTTCCAAGTTGAGGCCAGGTTCATGCATTTTCTATCATATGTTGCATTTTGCATCCTGCATGGCATCCCGCATAACATACCATCTTTGCATTGTGTTGTTTGAGTTTGCACGTGGTTGATTGTATCCTTGTTGCTTGTTTGTCTTGTTTGGGTAGAGCCGGGAGACGAGTTCGCTAATGAGGAGCCCGTTGAGTTTGCTTTCGAGGATCCAGTCAACTCTGACAACTGTGCAGGCAAGATGATCATACCCTCGAAATCACTACTATCTTTGCTTTGCTAGTTTGCTCGCTCTTTTGCTATGCCAATGCTATGATGCCTACCACTTGCTTGCAAGCCTCCCAAATTGCCATGTCAAACCTCTAACCCACCATTGTCCTAGCAAACCGTTGATTGGCTATGTTACCGCTTTGCTCAGCCCCTCTTATAGCGTTGTTAGTTGCTGGTGAAGATTGGAGGCCGTTCCTTGTTGGAAAATCATTTATTTACTTGTTGGGATATCATTATATTTCCATGTTATCTTAATGCATCTATATACTTGGTAAAGGGTGGAAGGCTCGGCCTCTCGCCTAGTGTTTTGTTCCACTCTTCTCGCCCTAGTTTCCGTCATATCGGTGTTATGTTCCCGGATTTTGCGTTCCTTACGCGGTTGGGTTATAATGGGAACCCCTTGATATTTCGCCTTGATTAAAGCTTTTCCAGCAATGCCCAACCTTGGTCTTACCATTTGCCACCTAGCCTCTTTTTCCCTCGGGTTTCCGGAGCCCGTGGGTCATCGTATTTAAACCCCCCCCCCCCCGGGCTAGTGCTCCTCTGAGTGTTGGTCCAAATTAGAGTCCTGTGCAGCGCCCCCTCGGGGAAACTCGAGGTTTGGTTATAGTTGTATGGAGCGCTCATCTGAGTGTGCCTTGATAAAGAGATATGTGCAGCTCCTATCGGGATTTGTCGGCACATTCGGGCGGTGTTGCTGGTCTTGTTTTAACCTATCAAAGTGTCTTGAGTAACCGAGATACCGAGTGTGAACGGAACGTCTTGGGAGGAGGTCTATTCCTTCGTTGACCGTGAGAGCTTGTCATGGGCTAAGTTGGGACTCCCCTGCAGGGATTTGAACTTTCGAAAGCCGTGCCCGCGGTTATGGGCAGATGGGAATTTGTTAATGTCCGGTTGTAGATAACTTGAACCTTAATTAATTAAAATGAATCAACTGAGTGTGTTACCGTGATGGCCCCTTCTCGGCGGAGTCCGGGAAGTGGACACGGTGTTGGAGTAATGTTTGCGCAGGTTGCTCTCTAGTTTCTCGCTCGCGCTTTGCCTCCTCTTCTCGCTCTCTTCTGCGTATAAGTTAGCCACCATATTTTGCTAGTCGCTTGCTGCAGCTCCACTCATATTTACCTTGCCTTACCTATAAGATTAAATAGTCTTGATCGCGAGGGTGCGAGATTGCTTAGTCCCTGTGGCTCATAGATTACTATTACACCAGATGCAGGGCCTAATGATTCCGCTCGGGGAGACACGTATGAGCTCAAGTGGGAGTTCGACAAGGACTCTCAACGATACTATGTTTCCTTCCCCGATGATCAGTAGTGGTGCCCAGTTGGGGGTGATTGGGACCGTGTCGCATGTTGGGTTCTCTTTTATTTTGGTGCCGTAGTCGGGCCATGAGTGTTTGGATGATGTAATGTTATTTATGTACTTGATTGACATGGCGAGTGTAAGCCAACTATGTTATCTCCCCTTTATTATTTATATTACATGGGATGTTGTGAAGATTGCCTAACTTGCGACATATGCCTTCAATGCGATTATGTCTCTAAGTCGTGCCTCGACATGTGGGAGCTATAGTCGCATCGAGGGTGTTACATAACACTACCTACAAACACCAGAAACTAGTTGCGACTCCTGGACAGAGATCAAGTTGGTTAATAAGTCAAGAGGGGTCGAGTTACCGGAACCCAATGTGTGGTAGTATCGAGTCATTGGACAACATACATAGAACTCAGTGCTTAAGGACGGTTCTAGTGAGACAACCCACCATGTACTCCTACATGGCCTCTCACCGCTACCTTTACCAAATCATGTTCACACACTTCACTCTCAGCATCAGAACATAGAACACTGCACTCCAATTCATTCCCAATGAATCAGACCTGACACACTCTAAGCAATAGCAAGCATGGCATGGTAGGAACACAACATGGCTCAATCAACTCCTACACATGCTAGTGGGTTTTAACTATTTACTGTGGCAATGACAGGTCATGCAGAGGAAAGGGTTCAACTACCGCAGCATAGAGTAGTAGTTGAATCGTTGTTGTCCTAATGCAATAAATGAGAGCAGGAGCGAGAGAGTAGGATTGTATCGGAATGAACAAGGGGGTTTGCTTGCCTGGTAGATCAACAGAGGGGGCACTGCTCCACTGACAGGTACTCAGGATCAGTCTCCGGAGCAGGACCTATCGAGAAGGAACGGTGTCGACAAATCAAAACACAATCATATGCAACAATATGATGCATGAACATGGCATGTAGATGTGATGTTGTGTGAGCTAATGCAGCTAGCATTCATTTGGATGAAGTCCATTTGAACCAAGAATTCAAATGCAACTCCAAGTTAAGTCTTTATAAATGCCATTTATATGTTTTCACCTATATAGCAAGTATAAGTTGGTTTAACATGCATGAAACAGGTACAGATGGATAGATTGAATTTTTCTGATAATTTTTCATATATAACTTATTTCAATCTGAGCTGCTCTTGAATTTCTATGAATTTTTGAAGTTTATACCATTTTCTGAAATTTCCTGATTTATTTTTAAACCAGAAAATGATATATTGCGTCAGCACAGCGTCATGCTTATGTCAGCAGGTCAAAGGCAGCTGACCAGGACAAACCTGACGTGTGGGGTCCACACGTCAGTGTCATAGTGTTAAACAGGGGGGGTTATTTCTAATCTAATTTAGATTAGTGGCGCTAGGGGCCACTGTCAGTGACACGGTTAGCTAACAGAGTTAGTTAGTTATTAAACTAATCTAAACTAAAAAATTAGCAGGGCCAGGCCCCACACGTCATTGACCCACAAGGGTCAAAGCTCGGTCAACAGGGGGGTTGGACCCGGTAAATCCCGTCGGCGTTAAGCCGTCGGCGAGGCAGAACGCGGCGGAGGGCTCGGGATCGTTGCTCTGGCGACCATTTGGGCGGCGGAGACCATCCCCGAGGAGCTGGTGCTCGCGCGCATCCAGGGGAGGAGACGGGAGGCTGCGGGGGCGGCGGAGCTCGCCGGAGCGAAGCTCGCGGCGGCGGCCGGGGCACGGCTACGGGCAGGAGCGGGCCGCGGGGCACGGGGAGGCCACCCGAGGGGCTCTGCGGCACCCTCGTGGCACCAGGAGCATGACTGGGTGCCCGGGGCGGCTAGCTCGGGCTTTGGCCACGGTGGCTCCATGATCAGTGGTGAGGAGCTACGGTCGTGGTGGGGAGAAGGAGCTACGGCACGAGAATGGAGGAACAGGAAGAGGGGAATGAAGCAGAAGCTCACTGCGGACTCGACGGGCTTGACGGCGAGCTCGGGGATGCACTGGAGATGGCGGGGCAGCGATGGGGATCCACGGCGGCCAGAGGCGAAGATGGCGACGGCGACGGCTCAACGCGGCGCTCCGGCTTGCGTGGCTCGGCGGAGAGCTTCAGAGCGAGGAGGCGGAGCTCCTGCGCGTGTCGGAGAGGCGAGGGGTAGGCGGTGGCTATGGCAATGGCGAGTGGCGGTGACGGCAGCGTTCGGCCGTGCGCGTGAGAGAGACCAGATGAGGGGGGAGAAACGAGAGAGAGGGAGAGAGGTACGGGGCGTCGCCGTGCCGTCGTCTAGGCGCGTCGAGGGGGAGCCAGGCAGGCTGCTGCCGGCGTGGCGCGCTCGCGCTGGGGCGTGCTCCGCTTCTCCTCTACCTTCTGGCAAGAGGAGGGGGATGACTGGCAGCGGTTGTGGGCTGGGCCAGCTCCTGGGCTGCACAGTGCCAGGCCAACGGGAGGTAAGTGCAGGTAAAGTTTTTTCCATTTTTGTTTTCTTTTCTATTTTCTGGCATTTTTTCTGATTTAGTAAAATACTAAACCAATTTATTTCCTTACGCCAATTTTTGTAGGAGCTAATGGTATTATTGCAGAGTTCCTCCATAACTAGCATAATTTTTGGACATATATTATATATATAACATATATACATCCAATGCAAATAATTATTGCATTAATTCCAAGGCCAAAATAAATATCTATGAGCTCCTAATAATATTTGTTTGAATTTTATCTCTGACAAATATTATCAGAGAGCAGCATGAACATTTTCTTGGACCTTTTGGAGCAAATTTTATTTGAGTTATTTCCAGAAATAATTTCTGAGGGTTTCACAAATCCCCATTTCAAATTTAAATGGAATTTAAACATGATGCACAAATGACTAGCTGGTCTAGGTCATACCAGAACTAGGGATGTGACAGAGATGGACGACGGATCCTCATCCGGGGAGGTGGACGAGGGACGTCGAGCTGTTGCGATGGACGACATCGTCGGTGAAGAGGCTCTGGCTGGACAGCGGTGATGTGGCAGACGGAGGAGGGTGGGGTTTCGCGGCTGGAGCGGAGAGGTTATGGCGGCCTGGGATTTCGAATGGCGAAAAGGGGGCGATGGGTGGGGGTGAAGCATGACTTAGGAACGCGCTTGTCCAAAATGTAGGGTGTGTTACAAAAGTACTCCCCATCGATTTGAACTAGCGGCCCTTTCGGCTCAGGGTTAGAAGGGGGATTTCGCGTGTCGGGATTTGGCAGATCGAGGGAGTTTTCGCGCGCGTTGTAATTTCGGGATAGCAAGGCGCGGGTTGTGAAGGCGCCAGTTTTGGAGCACGATATCTGAATTTTCGGGATATAACAAGACGCGGGTTGAATTTTAGGGACATGCCTAAGATGTAGTAATATTGTACTTGTACGTACCAAATCAATTCGCACTTCCCTCAACCAAAAAGAAAACGAAAAAATAAAACTATTCACACCACACAAAGAGAGAGTCTTGCCCCGTTTTACTATACAAATGCTATTCAAAGCTACTCCCTCCTTCCATCTATATAGGGCCTAATGCGTTTTTCGATGCTAACTTTGACCAAATATTAGAGCAATGATATATGACATGCAACTTACACAAAGCACACCGTTAAATTCGTCTGTGAAAGGTTCTTTCAATGATATAATTTTCACATTGTGCATGTCATGTACTATTAATCTTGTCAATAGTCAAAGGCGGTCTTAAAAATCTCATTACGCCCTATATAGATGGAAGGAGGGAGTATGAATCCATGTTATGTCCGACTAAATTTTTTCGCTTCCTGTATAATGCATGTAACCTACTCATACCAACATTTTAGTGCATTCCAAATGTCTATACTACCACTGCAATTCGAACTAAATTTGAATTTGTTTCTCTATTTCAATAAGAATCTACAATCATGATTGTTGCCAACTTCAACCATCATAGTTTCCTTGCTATCCGCCAGATATAAATCAGACGGCCTATAATGCAGGATGGCAGGCACACCATCATCAACAACTCCGTTTTTATAAGAGTAGAGATAAAATATATTAAATGTAGTATACCATGTTCATAACCACACCATGTGTATCACCGTTATATATATTCACAGATCCGTCGGTTTGAAACACTATGATAAATTCTTCAAATATCCGAATTCGCTTTTTATAATGAAGTATATATGATCTCTATTCGTCTTTTACACCCACACAACCCTCTTATCTTTGTAGCTAGCGCTAACTTTCTCTTGTGCATGCACAAGCCCACATCCCTCTCACCCTCCCTCAGCATTCTGTAGCTCCATCGTGCAAATTCGTCTTTTCACTTTAGGTCGTTCACCCACGGTGTGTATAGGACCCCCAGCTCCTTCTTTACGGCACACATCGATTGATATGCCTCTCTAGCCAGGTGTGCCTAGCACAAACACAAGCTTCCCCTCTTCCCTTGTCACCGTCCATGCCTCACTCCCACCACTCTTTTCATCATTCCGGTACTCGCACACTCCTCCCCTCGATATAGTATGCCTCTCGTACCACCTCCTACATGCATCCCTCTCTCTCTATCCTTCTCCTCGTGCCTCATTTGCTTCTAACACACACATGCATGTATACCGATCGATCTCCCAACATATACCTAGATCGACTTTAACTACCCCCCCATCGATCGACGTACCTCACAAGTTATGTCTCTCCTTTCTCTTACAAAGGGCCATTGATCTTCCTACGTAGTTACGTCTGCTTACCATAGCCACATCGTCCCCGCTCATCATTCGTGCATGCCTCCTGACCCTTCTCTCACACGCACGTGCACAGACAACAAGCAGCCATCTCCTCTCTTATTGATATTGCGTGCGTGCCCTCCGTTTGTCTAGCAAGCCTATCCCACCATTTGTTAGAAGAAACTCCACTAACACCCCCTCCAACACTCTAGCTCTGTCTCTCTCCCAACCTTATTCATCTCCTGCACATATGCATGGATGCCGATCGATCTCCCTTAATACATGAGGCAGATCGATCTCCTTAATACATGAGGTAGGCCTCTCTCCTCCTCCACACATATACCAGCCATTGTACCTCTAGAGTTAATTGGGCCTCCCTCTTCCCCCACCACACACCGATAGTCGAGCTAGCGCTGCAGGTAGGTATCCATGCCACAAAGACAAACTACACATGTCCCATCTCACGTTCCAGTAGGCTAGCCACTCTATATCTTTGACATGGGCACACACAAATTCGATGGCACTCTTTATCGATCTCGCATGCGCGCACACACACACACATCATCATCCCTCTCTTCGATTCTATGGACACCTCAAGCCGATGATACCTCCACTCTCTTCTCGTGGATTTCCCCCTCTATATATATGTTATATCAAGGACTCTATTTCACACACATTGCATATGTTAAATTTTTTGATTGACCCCCCCACAGAAAAAACTCTCAAGAACCCACACACTATATCTCTCTAGGTTTGTATCTCTCTTACTCAACCCCACGTAGGTGGCGTACATATACAAGAAGAGAATAGGTGCACCATGCACGTACTCACGCTTCGTGCCCAGCCACACCCGCGCGGGTACACAGTGGAGCTCATTTCTCCGCAGAAGCTGAATTTGTTTTTGAAACATCAAGTGGCCAGAGACTCGAAAACTTATTTGCCCATTAGTGACTTGTCAGGGCGGTGGATTTTAGTTTGTACGATAATGCTGCATCCACCTAAAGTAACGAAAGTTCTTACGTAAACTTCCTAGTAATTCCCTCTTCGTAGGTGCAGCATTACTCCTAACATTTGTAATACCAGTTTGAAACTTGTAATATTGCCGTGCCCTATTCCTGCGAATCAAATAGGTCCTGAGTTGGTGATGATGTTGTGCCTCCCATCTTTCCCCAATAGCCGTCGGATCTAGATCTGACGCATACAAACCAAGCTTCTCCATTTTTGCAAAAAGATGCCCGCACTTGTTCCCTATTTACAAACAACTCCTTGTCTCTCACAATCAGCCTCATCTCCTCCCCACCACATCTAGGAGTAGAAGGCCATGGAAAAATCTGACGCGATGGCCGCTGCCGGAGCCGTCCACCCCCAATCTTGGTGTTCCGTGCAATGCACGGGCATCTACGCACGGGAGATTATGTCGAACAGGGCTAGTTGTAAGCAGGCTAGCTCTACAACCATGATGATAGTGACTGCAGATGGTGAGGCTGACTATGGTATGCCGAACACGGCGCCTATACTCAGGTGTCATCTCCGGCGCAGGGTCTTGTCACTTCACTGTGAGGAGCAGCACGTAATAATTTGACCAACAGGTAGTACAGTGCTAGTACTCCTACTACTACATTGGTAGTACTACTACTAGTACTAGTAGCACCACGGTCTGGATTTAGGAGTACAACCACGTCCATCTGGATTTTAGTATTTGACTAGCAATATTTAGTAATGCATGTCACCCAAAATGTACTACTCCCTCTGTAAATAAATACATGGTGTTTTATTCCTATCGGCGAGAGAACTTAATGTTTTTTTGCTACTCCTAACTAGAGTACTAATAGGATTACATGCAATGAACTAAACACTGCATGTCATGTTTGTTAGTCTCAAGTCATTGAAAGCATGCACGACCCACATCTCTCATTGGTTGATATGTCACGAAATAAGAAACAAGGAGGGAGTTAATGCACCATGCCTAAGTATTTTGGGATTATTTGGTTTTTGTAAGGTGACTTACACAACATTTTTTTACATGCATTAACATTTTATTAGTTAAATCAAAGGTCAGAACTTGGCACAAAATGCAAAGGGGACCAATAAACCAGTAAACATCAAACTTCTCTCGTTTGTCCCCAACTAGAGGTCCGGTGAGATGACTATACTGCATCGGCACGGAGGGCGATGCAGCTTCATTGACATACGGCAACTGCCTTTGGGTGAATGACACGTGGCCCTAGGGGGTGGCTGGCCCACCTATCATACAGCCAAAGGCAGGTGCAGTAGAGGGCCGAGGAGTAGTACGAAATCCTACGCACCTACGCACGCTAACCAAGGGCTGAGTGATCACTCGAATCGCAAGATCAATTGACTAGAAGCTACACTAGACCCATGGAGGCGATGAGCGCGAGCATCAGCCGGCTGTGCCAGATGGTCCACGACGCCGGCATGCGGCTCGGCACCGAGGAAAGTCTACAGGTAGTATTGCTTGAGGCCGCCAGGGCGAGGGGCCGCTTGGACGACAGCTTCGTCTCCTTGTTCGACGAGGTCCTCGTCGGTTTCCTCGACAAGTTCACCGTCGTCAAGAAGCTTGCGGACGACTTTGACATAAGCCTCCAGCCGACGCGCCCAGGCTCTGCGATGCCCGCCACCCTCAACGGCCACTATGGTAACAACCTCTTCGACACACTGGTGGCCCTGCGACTGCCCGCCGTCACGCCGGAGAATGTCCACCTCGAGGTCGCGTTCGCCGCGCAGCGCCTGGTGCAGCGAGACACCATTGACATAATCACCCATGTCTATGCGCAAATTGTCCACAGGGACTACTACATGCAAGAGGAGGACGATAGGACGCTAGCCTTCTTGGAGCGCAGGGCAACCTTGGACCGCACTGTTCAGAAGCACGTTGAGCTCGCCGCCAACGCCGCTGCTCCTCACACGTCGGTTGGTGACCCGGCGCACTAGGGCGTGAGGATGTGGTTGAACGTTGATGGATCCATATGTATTTTTATCTTTCCATCAAATCCTTTTAGTAGTATATGATACTATAGTAATTATCTTACCTTTCGCATCAACTTCATAATTTTCGTACGTACTCCATGCATGAACGGCGCCAGAACCAAACTTCTCATTACTCTAGGCAAAATCGTTATTTTCTATCCATCGGTCGCGCCATGGAGCAGGACCAAATTTTACAAGTTACGAGTTCAAAAGGAAAAGCCTGCCGTGTTCGTGTCGCACCCCCACACGGTTGGTCCGGCATGCCGCTCAAGCGGGAATGCATGTGGTGTTGCATTTTCACTTACAAGTGGGACCGCAGTTGAGCAAACCGACTATCAGCAAACCCCCACCCCGCCCACCGCGCGATGGCTGAGAAAACAGGAGGGAGAAGAGATGGTTGTAGCACGGACTCTAAGAAAATTGGTGTCGGATGGGACTCGTGTGGGTGGCGTGTGCCGTACTGCTAGACGTGAATGCTAGTTATGGTCCATGCCACCCCACTATATCGAGCCTATATCGAGGTACGTAGAACAAATTTCCTGCAATCCGTGCTCAGCCCTCCTCTATCTCTCTTCTCAGCCAGCCAGCGGACGCACGGAGCCCATCGTCTGTTTGCTGACATGTGGCCCCACATGTCAGTGAAAACACAAGAGGACCCACTGAACCTGCACATCTTTCACCTTGACGTGCTGGTGATGAAAAACAAATCTAATAAAGATCTTCGGTGGCCGCTTTTGGAGTTACTCAAGAGTAGTAAGATTCTATTTACAATTTAACCCAAGATGCACATCTCGTGGCTTCAACTACCACTCTATTTTCTTTCATGACACGACCTGGATGCTGGATGTCCCACGTGTTGGCAAAAGGAGGAAGAACCTGACCAAATCTTCGGTTCTGCTCTCGGATTAGACTAGTTGTGCTAACTTGAAAATTTTATTGTGTACTCCCTCCGTTCCAAAATACTTGACTTCCATTTGTCCAAAAATGTATGTACCTATATACTAAGACATGTCTAGATACATATATATTTTGACAAATAGAAGGCATGTATTGTGCAACGGAGGGAGTAGAATGGATGCAAGTTTTTGTATTGGGAAGAAGAGTACATCCATATATTGATAGAGCGCAATTTAGTAGATGTTCTATCACTTTTAGCTAGCACAAACGCAAGATCGAGCCTCCGCAGATCAATAATGAATGCATCGAGAAGGCACTAATCCAACTTACATGAGTTGTAAAATGTATTCTTGTGGTTCTTGTTTTCTTTGGTCTTGCTTTTCTAGTCAAGATTATCGTTGGAGTTCGTGCAAAACGGAGGTGCGTTTGGGGTCATGCGTTGGTGTTGGCCTTACAAGTGGGACCGCAGTTAAGGAAACCGACTATCGACAAACTCCCACCTCGCCCGCCGCGCGATGGCTGAAGTTAGAGAAATGACGAGGTTGAAGAGATTGCTCTAGCATGGATTCCAAGAAATAATATGGTGTCAGATGGATGTCGTGGTGGTGGCGTGTACTATTGTTGATTGGCCTCATCCGATAACCTATTGCAATGCACGTACAATTATGTATTCGGAAAATATTTTTTTTGCCTCATCGCACCACTCACTCAGAGAAGCGACTCGAAAGCCATTCATAAATTTAGTAAGTTTATCACAGGCATATCATTTTATTACATACAAAGTCATCAACCAACATCGACAATGAGGATACATTATAAATAGTAAAGTTTTCACCACACAACAAATAACAAGCCATGAAATGAACTTCAATTCAATCATTCCGCGGAGTTGGAAACGCTTGCTTTGAACCACAAGTGATTCTCTGGGATGGGCCATCCGTTGTTGATCTGGAGACCAACGCAGGACTGATCATCCAGGCTGAAGTGGCCTACTATATCAGTACCAGGGTAGGGAACCACCCAAATTTCCGAGGTATAGACATAGTTTCTTCTCATAAATGTGTCAATAGTAGTTGGATCGCCTTTCACCATCATCGGATAGTTTTGTCCAAGGAAGAGCGAGTTTTCTCCAAGACTATCAATTCTATGCCAGGGAGAAGGAGTTGGCGCTAGCACACTAGTATCCATCCCGAATACCATGCAACGGTTGTTGGAATAGGTCTGGAGAGTGCGACCATGGGAGACACCTGCTTCCTTAGCAGTAACATCATCAGTGGGCTGTATACACACAAGAAGAGGTGATCCATCGGAATTAGTTGCCAGGCGCCACAGAGTATATGGGCGCTGCTCGTGATCATCAACATCGGCATCTCCCCCTTGGTTATAAAATTTTTGAAGTATAGGTGGTGGGATGTTCATAGGACCTTGGAAACACAAGAAGAAGCTTAATTAGTAAAGGGAAACTTGCTAACCCGCATGCATGTGGATGAAACAATTATAATTACGGTGGAAGACAAACGTACCGGAACTACTAGGATGCCATGCAAAAACAGTGCCACGAGTGGTGGCAGCAAACACAAGGCCCTCGTATTGAATTGCATCACAGTACTCATCCGTGTACAGAAACTGATTTTTGAGCAATATCCATCGAGTCGAACCATGAAGGACGCCAACAAGCTTGTCGAATATAGCAACAACTTGATAGTTGTTGTAATTCCAAGAGCGGTTGGGAACTCGACAAATTGCTATCTTCCATAGAAGATAGTCACCATGATCGTATTTGAACGTGCGTACATTACCGGTGTGCTCAACCTCTGGGCAGTGTGCTGAGATTTTTGGAAGTGGAACCTGGTAACGAGTGTACACATTCACAAGTTCCCACTCGTAGTTGGCCCCAATGTAAACAACCCAATCTCCATTTGCACCCGCCCAAGCCTTGCCCTCAAGCGATGGCATCTTAACATCATACGTATCATTATCAAGCGGCATCAACTGGCATAGGGCGAGGCCTCCGTCGTGCCGGCGCCAGTCATCAGGGTCACGGCGAAGAAGATAGGGGAGATCAAACCGCTCCTTGACTCTTGGGTTCTTTGTAATGATGTTATTAGTTGAGTCGAGAATGGCCTTGAACAAACCTGCCATGCTAGCCGAGGTGATGACGTCGCACCGATCAATGAGTTCCTCCACCACGTCATCTTTCAGATCGGGGCAAGAATAACGGGGTCGTTTCTGGCCTGTTCCCTCCATGGATAAGATGATCGAACAATGGCAGAAGAAAGGGTGAAGGGCTGAAGGAAAATGGAGGAGGGAGAGGAAGAGCGTGCGACAACAGTTCCAAATCGAGAGGGAAAGGCGAAGAGTCGGTGGACGGTTGCGAGTTTGCCACGGTTCACAAAGAGGCGCCCCGGCCTACACGTCCGTTCGGAAATACTCCTACTACTCGATGTCGTCTCACTGATATGTTGGAACGGGACCACATGTCAACGAAACATGGTGTGTAATTTCTCGTGCAAAATGCGATCTGGCCGCGTTGGCCCGAGGTGCCAGATTAGTTACCGACCTTTATTTTTTTAATGGCGTGCCGATTAGTTTTGAAGCACGACTAACTGGTACTGTACATGGAGAGGATGACAGCAGGGACCCGCCAAGGTCATGGCAGTACGCAAGCAAGTGCCTCCTTATTTCAAGCCAATAAAAATGGCTCCTCCTAGTGGATTTCTGACATCTGGGTCCCATGCCATTGTCAACGTAGTCAATAAACGAGAGAATTGCACAATGAGCGGCTGACACCAGGGACCCAGCAGCTTGCCCAGTTATTTTTGTTTTGGGTTAATTTGATAAATGCCACTCCAAATCTGGTGTATCTGAGAAATGCCACTGCAATTTCCAAACTTTGAAAAAATGCCATTTCATGCCATTTCTAGTGGCATTTTTCAAAGTCTAGAGTGCGTTTTTTAAAGTTTGCAAACTGCAGTGGCATTTTTCAAACTTTGCAAAAATTGCAGTGCCATTTTTCAAAGTTTGGAAATTGCAGTGGCATTTTTATGAATCACCATAATTGGAGTGGCATTTATCTAATTTGTTTTTGAGACGGAAGCAGGGTGTCAACTGGGCTATGCGGGACACTCTGGCCTGTCTAGACAGCCTTTTCTTTTATGTTTACCACAGAACAGCCCAGTAGCTTTTTTTTCTTTCTGAAAATGGCTAGCCCAGTTCTTTTGTGATTTGTCAAGTAAGTCGCTTTTATCAGGCCTGTTGGGCTAGAAATCTTTCAAGACGAGGAGAGCTTCATTCGGCTGGCCGAGAAAATGGCCTATCAGTAATGAGAAATGGGCTGTACGTTTTTAAAACACATCAAACCGGCAATTATTTTCAAATATCTTTTTTTCATTTCGAGATTTTAAATTGCATTGATTTTTATGCGTGGAAAATTTATTGGATTTTATATTGATATACATTTGTTTCTAAAATCAGTCAGAATGTGACTCGAAATTTCAGGATTAAAAACAGTTCAGACCGCACCGACATATGAAAAATTTCGTATAATTTTTTAACCGTGGCCACAATATGGGCTGTAATGCTAACATAAAGAATATGGGCTCCAAAAAAACCCGTAAGAATTAGCAAATGGGCTGTAAATTATTTGAAATAATGGCAGATGGGTTGTATGTTGTTTTCCATAGATTTGAGGCTTTCCACAGATGGCCTGTATACTATTGGATGTCCATCCAATGACTGTCGTGCTTCTTCAATCTCTGCTCTTCCTGCTCCAGCCGCTCAAACAAGCGCCGGCGGGACTGCCTGCTCCCTCCTCCCCGCGGCCGGCTGTGCTGCCGCGCAGGCCTCACCGCCCCATCGTACTCCCATCGCTGGCCTAGCCATCCCTCTACTCACCCACACCAGCTGTCATTCTCCGACGACGGCAGATGAACCAGTAAACCCTCGTACAGTCGTACTCCCCTCAGCGTGGGAAACAAAAACAACAGCCGAGTCTTCCCTACCTCCGTGTCTTTCTCTTCCTAGGCCTCACCGTCGTCCACCGCCCGGGTGCTCTCGGCGTGGCATGGTCAGCGTGGTCAACGACCGACATGTATCTGAAGTGGACTGTACATGGAGAGGCTGATAGCTGGGTCCACGGCCGCACGCAAGGAAATGCCTCCTTATTACGCGCAAAATAATGATTTCCTCCACCTGACATCTGGGACCCACCGAAACGGCCTCTGTATTTCGCTAAAAAAACATTACCGCCGCTGACAGCTCGGATCCACCAGCTATATCTTCGCACGCAAGGAAGTGCCTCCTTATTACGCACAAAAAAATGAATACTCCCCCTGCTAGCTCGGACCCAGTATAGTGGGCCTACTAAGTTGACAGGGACGAAGGGCTTTGTCAACTTAGTCAATATGCATGATTCTAGCTCGACTGACCATACGATGTCCATCCAACGGCCGTAGTGCTTCTTCAACCTCTGGTCTTCTTGCTCCAGCCGCCCAAAGCAGCACCGGTCGTGCCGCCTGCTCCTGCCTCCCATGGCTGGCTGTGCTGCCGCGGAGGCCTCACCGCCCCCATACTACTCCCACCACTGGCCAGGCCATCCCTCCACTCCACTCACCCACACCCCCTGTTATTCTGCGGCGACGGTGGTGCAGCCGAACCAGTGAACGCTCGTACTCCTCTCCGCGTGGGCATCCACTGCCGCGTCTTCCCCGGCTCCACGTCGTCCCCTTCCTAGGCCTCGCCGTCGTCCACCGCCGTGGTGTTGTCGGCGCGGCATGGTCAACATGGTCAACGACCGAATTCCATCGGAAGAATACTGTACGTGGAGAGGCTGACAGCTGGGTCCACGGCAGCCGCAAGGAAGTGCCTCCTTATTATGCGGAAAATAATTATTCCTACACCTGACAGTAGGGACCCACCAGACGCCCACCAGTATATCACAAAAAAATGTTTTCCCCTGACTGCTGGGACCTACCCGGCGGGCCACCGTATTTCGTGAAAAAAAACATTCCCCCTGCTGTCAGCTCGGACCCACCGGAAGTGCCTCCTTATTACGCACAAAACAATGAATACCCCCTGCTAGCTGGGACCCACCATGGTGGGAGGCTGACTTGTGGGCCTACTAAGTTGACGGGGACGGAGGGCTTTGTCAACTTAGTCAATATGCACGATTCTAGCTCCAGTGACTGTACGATGTCCATGCAACGGCCGTAGTGCTTCTTCAACCTTTGGTCTTCTTGCTCCAGCCGCCCAAACCAGCGCCGGTCGTGCCTCGTCCTCCTACCTCCATGGCCGGTTGCGATGCGGTGGAGGCCTCACCGCCCCCTACTACTCCCACTGCTGGCCAGGCCATCCCTCTATTCACCCACACCCCCTGTTATTCTGCGGCGATGGCAGCCTCACACCGCAGCAAACCAGTGAACCCTCATACTCCTCTACGCGTGGGCATCCACTGCAGCGTCTTCCCCGGCTCCGCGTCATCCCCTTCCTAGGCCTCGCCGTCTTCCACCACCCTGGTGCTCTCGGTGCGGCGTGGTCAACATGGTCAAGGAACAGCTTCCATCGGACGTGGACTGTACGTGCAGAGGCTGATAGCTGGGTCCACGACCACAGCAAGGAAGTGCCTCCTTATTACGTGCAAAATAATTATTCCTCCACCTGATAGTGGGGACCCACCAGACGGGCCACCATATTTCACGAAAAAACATTTGCCCCTGACTGCTGGGACCCACCAGCTACATCTTCGCACGCAAGGAAGTGCCTGACAGTCGGGACCCACCTGGTCGAAGCATACGTAGCGTTGTCATTCTGGTTGCGAACGTGTACGTACATATATACTGGTGGATGTAGAGGCGCGCACGTGTTAGTAGAGGCGCGCACGTAGCATGTGCACGTGCGTACAACGGCCAGGGTGCAAGAAAGAAAATACGACCACGTATGTGTACATACGGGTGGGGTCTCGAACGCCTACTCGCGCATACGTACGGCCAGGGCTCGTGTACATGGCTGGGTCAGAACAGAGAAACAATGTCGTCGTCGTGTTCAAGGGGAGGCAACAGAATGCGTCATGTTCATGGGGAGGCAACAGAATGCGTCGTGTTCATCAGGAGGGCTTGGACGGAACTGGCGATGGAAACGAGGCATGGCGTACCGCAGAACGGAGGAAACGGCCTTGTGTTCGACCGACCACGTTCGAAATGGGATCCTGTTGATTGGGAGGGGTCTGGCATACCGCAAAACGAAGGAAACCGACCTCCTACGGTCGAAATGGGGGTCCTGTTCATTGGGAGGGGTGTGGCGTACTGCAAAACGGAGGAAACGGACTTGTGTTGGAGCGCTACGGTCGAAACAGGGGTCCTGTTCATCGGGAGGGGTGTGGCGTATCGCAAAACGGGACTCCACGGCATACTGTTCATCTCCACCGTCGACCCCCTCCAGCCTCCACGAGCTACTGTTCATCCACCGTCGACCTCCTCCAGCCTCCACCTGTGACTGTTCATCCACGGGCTCCTGTTCATCCAGCCTCCACCGCGCGCTACTCCACCAACTATTGTTCAACCAACCCTCTCCACAGGCTCCTGTTCAACCACCCCTCCACGGGCTACTGTTCATCCTGCCCTCCATCGTCTACTGTTCATCCTGCCCTCCACGGGGTGGTCCTGTTCATCCAGCCCTCCACGAGGTCCTGTTCATCCAGCCCCAACCAGGTCGATCGATCGGGGTCCTGTTCATCCAGAGGCAACACCACGGGGTCCTGTTCATCCACCCCCACCGGGAACTGTTCATCCAACCCCCCCGGCAACGCTCACCGTTCATCCAGAGGCAGCATCGATCAGCTTCAGTTAGCAGCAGTAGCGAAGGAATCGCTCGATCGGGTTCAGTTAACAGCCATCGATCGATCGCTCGGGTTTAGTAACGCATAGCCTGCAGTGCAATCGCTCGGGTTCAGTTAGAGCCCAATGCCTCGCTCGGGTTCAGTTAGGGCCAACGCCTCGCACACACACGCGTATGTGTAGGAGAGAAGCGCGCATCACTCGGCCCCCGACCTCCCACCGTAACCGGGAACTCCCCGAAATTTTCCTCCCCCTAGCTTCAACCACGGTTTTTTCCGTCATGGACGGCCCAAAGAATGTCATGCAGCTGCGTCTCCGGCCCGCCCAGGACGAAAAGCCCATTTTCTGTCATGATTTTTTGTCATAGAAGTAGGAGCCCACCACATCTATGATGATACCGGGTTTTGTCACAATTATCGTCATAGAAGTGCCATATGTATGACAGAAAAAAAATTCGTTCGGCCCAAAATGTCACGGATGTGTCTTTTTTTGTAGTGAACGCGCCCAGCCGACGGGGCTGCCCTCGGGGCTAAGGGGGCTGCGCCGGCAAAAAGAAGCAATTGTTCTCTCAAGATCGGGCTGAAACCAAGCAAGTGCCAGTCGAGGAGGACGGGGCCTCGGGAGCCACTTATACCATAGGCGCCAACCTCGATCCTGACCAAGAAGAGGCACTGCGTGAGGTTCCTGCATGCGAACAACGAGGTATTCGCCTAGGAGCCCAAGCAACTAGTGGGGGTCCCAAGGGGGGTAATCGAGCATCACTTAAGGGTGTGCCCCAATGTGCGCCCTGTGAAGCAGAAGGCGCGATGACAGTCCACGAAGAAGCGGTCCTTCATCATCCAGGAAACCCGCAAGCTACAAGATGTTGGAGTCATCCGCGAGGTCCGGTACCCAGAGTGGCTGGCGAACCCCGTCGTTGTGCCCACGAAAGGTGGGAAGGAACATATGTGTGTCGACTTCATCAAACTCAATAAAGCCTAGCCTCAAGACCCGTTCCCACTTCCGCGCATCGACTAGATCGTCGACTCCATCGCCGAGTGTGACCTGCTGTGTTTTTTAGATTCTTTCTCGGGTTATCACCAGTTCAAGATGGCGGTGGAGGAAGTTGGGAAGACGACCTTCTTGACCCCGTGTGGGGTATACTGCTACACCTGCATGCCGTTCAGACTGCACAACGCTGGGGCAACCCTCCAGCGGCTGATGCACATCGCCCTGGAGCAGCAGCTCGGGAGGAACACTGAGGCCTACGTCGACGACATCGTGGTAAAATCTCGGGAGGCGAAGACCCTCATTCAAGACTCGGAGGAGATTTTCGCCAGCCTACACCAGGTGGACCTGCGGCTCAATCCAGAGAAGTGCATGTTCGGCATCCCTTCGGGCAAGCTGCTAGGTTTCCTCGTGTCACACAAGGGGATCAAGGCGAATCCGGAGAAGGTCAAGGTGATAGAAGACATGAGCCGCCACAAACCCTCAAGGAAATGCAAAAGATTGCAGGGTGCGTGACCTCATTGGGGCGCTTCATCTCCAAGCTGGGGGAGCGCTCCCTACCGTTCTTCAAGCTGATGAAGAGGAAGGGCCCGTTCGAGTGGACCCCGGAGGCCGACCAGGCGTTTCAAGACCTCAAAAGGTACCTGACCAGCACATCGGTGATGGTAGCACCTCGCCACCTCAAGCCTCTGGTGCTCTATCTAGCCGTCATGCCTCACTCGGCCAGCGCGGTGCTGGTGGCTGCCCGGGAGGAGCTCCAGGTCAAGAGCTCGTCGTGCAATGCCACACCTTCAGTAGGGGCGGCGTGGCGCCAGGACGGCGCCATTAGAGCTGTGACGATGCCAACGGATGATCAGGCCCTACAAGACGGCGGTCCCAGGCCAGTGGAGGCCTCGATGGGTGACCAAACTCCCGAGGTCCCTCCATCTCAGGAGGCGTACCAACCTTCAGAGACTTCGAGTTCCATCAATGCTCCCGCCCTCGTCAAGCACCCGGTCTACTTCGTCATCACGGTGCTACGGGATGCAAGGGCATGATACCCCATGCCGCAGAAGCTCCTGCTCGCGCTCCTAGTGGCCTCACACAAGCTGCGTCATTATTTCCAAGGCCACCCGATTAAGGTCGTCTCAGCCTATCCACTGGAGAGGGTGCTCCGGAGCCCCAACGCAGCAGGAAGAGTTGCCGAGTGGAACATCGAGCTGCAGACGTTTTAGCTGGAGTTCAGCACAACCAGGGTCATCAAGGGGGCTGCCCTCGCCGACTTCATGGCAGAATGGACCGACACTCCGGAGCCCGAAGCAGGCAAGAACCGATCCCTCTCGCTAGGAAGTGAAGCGCCAGATGGCTGGGTCATGTACTTCGATGGTGCTTTCACACGCCAGGGCGCGGGGCTAGCGCCGTGCTCATCTAGCCCACTCAGGACAAGCTATACTACGTGTAGCTCTGCTTCCAGCAGGGCGAGATGGTCTCCAACAACATCATGAAATACGAGGGTTTGATCGCCAGCCTCAAGGCTGCGGCGGCCTTGGGAGTGAAGTGCCTCACCATCAAGGGCGACTCTCATCTTGTCGTTAACTTCTCCAACAAGGTGTACGAGCACATGGAAGCATACCTCGCGGAGGTACGCAAAATGGAGAAGCAATTCTTGGGCCTAGAACTGCAGCATGTGCCCCGCGGTACAAACAAGGAAGCTGATGATATCGCCAAGAGGGCGCCAAGGCGACAGCCCCAGGAGCCTGGCGTCTTTGAGGAGTGGCTCTTTAAGCCTCCAGCGGCCCCTCTGGCCGCGGAGCCTACGCCGCCTTAGGAGGAGCTCCCCCCACCACCGACCTCAAGATCTCCCGCCTGTGGAACGACCTCAGGAGCACGCCTGCTCCTCGCGCTTGAGGCTGAGGAAGGGTGCTGGACTGAAGAATTCAAGACACACCTGCTGCGGGGGATGCTGCCGGAGAAAGAGGAGGACGCGGAGCATGTGGCCCGGCAGGCTACGACGTATTGCATCCAGGACCGTGAGCTGTACAGAAAACAACCAAATGATGTTTCCTTGCGATGCATCTCTAGGAAGCAGGGAAGCGAGCTGCTAGCTGACATACACGACGAGGACTGCGGGCATCACTCGTCGTCGTGCACCCTGGTTGGCAAGGCGTTCTGCAACGGGTTCTACTGGCCCACGACACTCAACGACGCAACCGAGCTGGTAAGGTCTTGCGAGGCCTGCCAGTTCCATGCAAAGCAAATCCACCAGCCGGCCTAGGGCCTCCAGACTATCCCACTCACGTGGCCGTTCACGGTTTGGGGTCTGGATATCCTGGGTCCATTCCCTTGAGCACCCGGGGGCTACCGCTACCTCTATGTCACCGTCGACAAGTTCACCAAGTGGGCAGAGGTGGAAGCCGTCCACACCATCCCAATTGGGTTGGCAGTTAAGTTCATCAAGGGCCTCATGAGCCGGTTTGGGGTCCCTAACCGCATCATCACCGACAACGGCTCGCAGTTCACTAGCAATCTCTTCAAGACATATTGTGCTAACCTTGGAACGCAGATATGCTACGCCTTAGTGGCACACCCCAGGAGCAATGGCCAAGCCAAGCGTGCCAACACAGAGGTCCTGAGAGGCCTCAGGACCAGGACCTTCAAGAAGAGGCTCGACGCCTGCGGTAGGGGCTAGCACGATGAGCTCCAGTCTGTGCTGTGGTACATCCGCACCACTGCCACCAAGACAACAGGGGAGACCCCATTCTTCCTCGTCTACGGAGCTGAAGTAGTTCTCCCTCATGAGGTCAAGCATCGCTCTGCGCAGGTCCTGGCGTTTTATGAGGCACGTCAGGATGCCATGCAAGGGATGGACCTCGTGCTGGGGGAGGAGCGCCGCTGTCAAGCCTTGCTCCAGGCAGTGAGATACCAGTAGGCGCTGCGACGGTACCACTACCACAGCGTCCGCTCCAGGACGCTCGAAGTGGGCGATCTCATCCTGAGGTGGGTAGTCTCCAGGGAAGGGCTGCATAAGCTCTCACCCATGTGGGAGGTCCCGTTTAGGATTACCCGTGTTTCCAGACTTGGCATCGCGCGCCTGGAGACGCAGGACAGGATCCCCATTTAGAACGCCTGGAACATCCAGTACCTTCGGAAGTTCTACCCATGAAGCAAGGCCCAGTGCTTGTGAAGGTGTTTGCTCGTGACACTCTCACGTAATAATGAGTGGGGTTGTACATGCCCAGAGTCTCCATAGTGCCGCCCTCGGGCCTCGGGGGCTCCCTCCTACGTCCTAGTGGCAGCACTTAGCTCCGCGCTGGTGAGAAGACTAGACTAGGTGCCGGACGCGGCTGTTCATCTGCTTTCTGCATTTGGTTTGCCCCTTTATAATGAAATTTGAAGTTCTGGCGTTTCTCGATTGCTCGGTTGAACCCTTTCTTTTCTCTACTTCTTTGCTCGATTCTTTGCTTCATGCCAGGGAGGGCGGCAGTTGCCCGATGTCGGTGTCAAAACCGGCGGATCTCATGTAGGGGGTCCCGAACTGTGCGTCTAAGGTCGATGGTAACAGGAGACGGGGGACACGATGTTACCCAGGTTCGGGCCCTCTTGATTGAGGTAATACCCTACTTCCTGCTTGATTGATCTTTATGAATATGAGGATTGCAAGAGTTGATCTACCACGAGATCATAATGGCTAAACCCTAGATGTCTAGCCTGTATGATTGTTATTACCTCTACGGACTAAACCCTCCAGTTTATATAGACACCGGAGGTGCCTAGGGTTGTACAAAGTCGGTTTACAGAGGAAGGAATCTTCATATCCGAACACCAAGCTTGCCTACCACGCAAAGGAGAGTCCCATCCGGACACGGGAGGAAGTCTTATATCTTGTATCTTCACGGCCCATCAGTCCGGCCCACGTCACATAGCCCGGACACCAGAGGACCCCTTAATCCAGGACTCCCTCAGTAGCCCCTGAACCAGGCTTCAATGACGATGTGTCCGACTCACAAATTGTCTTTGGCATTCCAAGGCGGGTTCCTCCTCCGAATACTCCAAAGTAGTCCTCGAACATAGAAAACGTGTCCGGTTCTGCAAAACAAATACCACACGCAACCGTAGAGAGTATAATATTTCAGGGGTCCCATCTACTGACAACTTTTGTAGCGAGACGCCACGTCCCCGCCCGGTCATTATTTCAAACCATTTTTTAGCCTGCCACTCCATGTTTCGAGATGCAGTTTTCATTGGCACGTCTTATCGAAGCAGAGATCGTGTCCCCTTATTGCGGGATTCTCATCAATACGGGCGTGGGCAATCCAACCGCGTCGTCCGCACGACCCTTGGGGAATAGGCGAGTTTTAAGGAGAGTGGGGAGGCGCTTGACATTCACTGCCTTTATAAGAGGATAAAGATCCATTCTTTCACCCATGCCTTCTTCCTCTCTGCCCATCTGTTCTCGAGCTCCAGCGCCCATGCTTCCATTCTTTCCGCCTCCAAAAAGCACTCCGACCATGTCCGGATTCGGAATGCAGGGCAAGTGGATGGCCTCCTCCATCACGGAGGGGAACATCACGGAGCTCCAGGAAGCGAGGTACTTGGCCCAAGGAATTGCCCACCGGCTTCCGACCAAGGGGCAGATCGTCCCCACCCCGGAGCCCAACCAGAGGGTGGTATTCATCCCCCACTTCATCTGCGGGTTAGGATATTCCCTCCACCCCTTCATCCGTGGACTCATGTTCTACTACGGGCTAGATTTCCATGATCTAGCCCCGAAATCTTTCCTCGACATCTCGGCATTCACTGTTGTGTGTGAGGCCTTCCTCCGCATCCCACCCCACTTCGGATTGTGGCTAAAGATCTTCAATGTGAAGCCGAAAGTTGTGGATGGTCAACATGCGGAGTGCGGAGGTGCAATGGTGAGCAAACTATCCAATGTCACGTGGCCCACTAGCACCTTTGTGGAAACCATCAAGGGGTGGCAGAAGCAATGGTTCTATGTCATTGAGCCCCGCGACACCACCTGGGCGGCGGCTCCTGAATTCAAGTCCGGGCCCCCAATGCGGCTTACCTCCTGGCTAAAAAAGGGCCTAGACTGGTCGTCGTCAGACGAGATATCGACGTTGCGGGCGCGCGTCAAGAGCATGATGGACAAGAACATCAAGCTCGTCAATGTCATGCAGGTGATGATTTTTCGCCGGATCCTTCCCTGCCAAAGCTGAACTTGCCATATGTGGGAGTTCGATCCGGCTAAGCACCATACCTTGCGATAGTTCTTTGGCTCCATGCACGAAGATATCTGGAAGGTGCTTTTCAAGGCCAATCAGACGTGGCTGCAGACCTCCGAGGACCGCGGGTACGACCTGACCCATCTAGCCAGTCCGGTAAGTTCTTCATACTTCAAGGTGTATCTCTTCCTATGCATTCGAGGAAGATGTCTAAGTTTCTCCATTTGTCTTTTTAGAGCTGGATAAAGAAGGTGGAGCGGATCCAGTGTCTGGCTCCGTTGCCCGAAAACCCAGCTATCCCACTTCTAACGAAGATGCTAGTTTCGGCGCCCTACCAGGCGCCGGGGAAGAAGGCCACGAAGAGGGGTCAGGCGGGAAGAGGCGGCCTTTGCCGTCAAGGCACTTCAGACGTGACGTCCGAAGATGACGAAACTCACTCCTCCCCCGCCACCGAGGACGAGGAGGAGGAGGAAGAAAGCAACTCTCCCCCTGAGGGGGAAAGGAAGAAAAGGACGGCCTCCACGGATTTGGAGGCAGAGGCGTCAGGGAAGGGGAGGGTCTCCCTCGCGGATAACTCTGCATTGGACACTTGTAGCGGCTCTGAGTGGTGCCCCAGGGAGAAGCCCCTGGCCGAATCGTAAGTACTCAAAATCACTTATATACACATATATCCAAATTCTTTACTTTGTTGTTTTAATATGTCGAATCATGCGCTGCAGTCGGGCCCACACCCGCCCCCAGCAATCCTTATCTTCTGGGAATTCGCTGGATCCGAAGGTGATGGACAGTGGGTCGCTTCCGGCGGCCTCCTCTCCCAAGGCCACGAGAACGGGGGTACCCAGACTTGCCTTCCTGCGGCCCAGGGCGTGGCTCCACCAACGGCCTGGTACGGCCCATCTTCATCAGCAACCACTCAAGACCCTCGCGAGGGGCCAAGCCTCATGAGGCGGACAACACCAAGACCTCCTCGAGGGCGGCCTTTCTAGGCTGGGTACCAAGGAGCGGAGATATCTATGCAAGGGGCACCTCGCAAGGTTCGCGCGACGTGAGCCATGACGACCGAAGCCAGGCGGGCGCCAACGGGCGCAGAGTGCCAGTTTCCTCTTTGGTGCTAAAGAAGCAGGCGCAGGCGAGGAGTCCTAAGGCGTCGGTAAAAGGTTTCCATATCGGTGCAACAAGACCAAGACCAACAGGACGGCAGGACGGAGGTCGCCACGAAGCGCACGGCGGCGTCACCACCAGAGCCTTTGGTAGGCGAAGACCACCTTTTGTCAGGATAACTTGTACTAGTTGTCTCCCTTCAAAACTGGCTATTGTGGGATCCCTTCCCGCCTAACATTTGGGAAGAGGACCAGGGCCTCTATAAATAGGACTAGCCACCACCATAGCAGGGGAGCACATTCTAACCACCCTCAAACACACCAGCTCATCAAGCTCAAGAACACCTCTCCTCAGGAGGCCGTTCGTCTATTGTACTGATTCATCCTCAGCCCACAAGGCAACCCACCACACCACACTAGAATAGGGTATTACACCACAACGGTGGCCCGAACCAGTATAAACTCTCGTGTCTCTTGTTCCTTGAGTTCAGCGAGCTAGGCCTTGAGATCGTTGCGAGAGTGAGCTAGGGACAGATCTTCGTGCGCACCCCAGAGTTCGAACCTCAAGGGTTTGCCGAAACCCGAAATCCAACATTTTGAGTCTCCGTCTTCTCTTATAAAAGCACCAACTAGGAGGCAATATGATCGTACTTAAGTATTGGGTGTAGTTAATATTCGAGTGTGTTTCATGAATGGATCAATGTTTGAGCATGATGGGCTAGGGATAACTTATTTTAGCATTGATATTTTGAAAGACATGGTTGCTTGTTGATATGCTTGAGTATCTAAATTATTATGTCAAAACTAGACTATTGCTTTGAATCACATAAAAGTCCAAATGTCCATGCTATAAAGAAAATAATATGATATGATATGGTGAACATCAGTCCACATAAAAAATTCTGCTTTTATCACATACCTACTCGAGGACGAGTAGGAGTTAAGCTTGGGATGTTGATAAGTCTCCTACGTATCTATAATTTTTGATTTTTCAATGCTGTTTTATTATCATTTCATAGTCATTTTTTGGCACTAACCTATTGACATAGTGCCAAGTGCCAATGGTTGTTTTTTCCATGAATTTTACATCGCAGAAAACCAATATCAAACGGAGTCCAAACGCCACAAAACTTTACGGAGATTTTTTATGGACCAGAAGGAAGATGTTGGACCCTGGTTGCACCTGGGGTGAGTCCTGAGGAGGGGACAACTGACCAGGGAGCGCCATGAGGCCCAGGCGCGCCCTGGTGGGTTGTGCCCACCTCGTGTGTCCCTCAGACTGCCTCTTTGCTCTATAAATACCCCAATATTTTCAGAACCCTAGGGGAGTCGACGAAATATTTATCCAGTCTCCGCAGAATCCAGAACCACCAGATCCAATCTAGACACCATCACGGAGGGGTTCACCTCTTCCATTGGTGCCTCTCTGATGATGCGAGAGTAGTTCTTTGTAGACCGTAGTTAGTAGCTAGATGGCTTCATCTCTCTCTCTCTCTCTCTCTCTCTCTCTCTCTCTCTTGATTCTCAATACAATGGTCTCTTGGAGATCCATATGATGATGTTGAAGGAAATATGCCCTAGAGGCAATAATAAAGTTATTATTTATTTCCTTATATCATGATTAATGTTTATTATTCATGCTAGAATTGTATTAAACCGGAAACATAATACATGTGTGAATACATAGACAAACATAGTGTCACTAGTATGCCTCTACTTGACTAGCTCGTTAATCAAAGATGGTTAAGTTTCCTAACCATAGACATGAGTTGTCATTTGATTAACGGGATCACATCATTAGGAGAATGATGTGATTGACTTGACCCATTCCGTTAGCTTAGCACTCGATCGTTTAGTATGTTGCTATTGCTTTCTTCATGACTTATACATGTTCCTATGACTATGAGATTATGCAACTCCCGTTTACCGGAGGAACACTTTGTGTGCTACCAAACGTCACAACGTAACTAGGTGATTATAAAGGTGCTCTACAGGTGTCTCCGAAGGTACTTGTTGAGTTGGCGTATTTTGAGATTAGGATTTGTCACTCCGATTGTTGGGGAGGTATCTTTGGGCCCACTCGGTAATACACATCACTATAAGCCTTGCAAGCATTGTAACTAATGAGTTAGTTGCGGGATGATGTATTACGGAACGAGTAAAGAGACTTGCCGGTAAGGAGATTGAACTAGGTATTGAGATACCGATGATCGAATCTCGGGCAAGTAACATACCGATGACAAAGGGAACAACGTATGTTGTTATGCGCTTTGACCGATAAAGATCTTCATACAATACATAGGAGCCAATATGAGCATCCAGGTTCCGCTATTGGTTATTGACTGGAGACGTGTCTCGGTCATGTCTACATAGTTCTCGAACCCGTAGGGTCTGCACGCTAAACGTTCGGTGACAATTTGTATTATGAGTTTATGTGTTTTGATGTACCGAAGGTAGTTCGGAGTCCCGGATGAGATCGGGGACATGACGAGGAGTCTCGAAATGGTTGATATGTAAAGATCGATATATTGGACGACTATATTCAGACATCGTAAAGGTTCCGAGTGATTCGGGTATTTTTCGGAGTACCGGAGAGTTACAGGAATTCGCCGGAGAGGTCAATGGGCCTTCATGGGCCTTAGAGGAAAGAGAGGGCAACAAGGAAGTGTGGTGTGCGCCCCCCTAGGCCCAAACCGAATTGGTTTAGGGCTTTGGGGGCCGGCCCCCTCTTTCCTTCTCCCCTACTCCTCTTTCCTTCCCCTCCTAGTTGGACTAGGAAAGGGGGAACCTACTCCTAGTAGGAGTAGGATTCCCCCCTTGGGGCGCATCCTATGAGGCCGCCGGCCCCCTCCCCTTGCTCCTTCATATACGGGGGAAGGGGGCACCCTAGGAAACAACAATTGATCATTGATCTTTTAGCCGTGTGCGGTGCCCCCTCCACCATAATCCACCTCAGTCATATCGTAGCGGTGCTTAGGCGAAGCCCTACGTCGATAGCATCATCATCACCATCATCACGCCGTCGTGCTGATGGAAGTCTCCCTCGAAATTCTGCTGGATCGGAGTTCGTGGGATGTCATCGAGCTGAACGTGTGCTGAACTCGGAGGTGTCGTGCGTTTGGTACTTGGATCGGTCAGATCATGAAGATGTACGACTACATCAAACGCATTGTGCTAACGCTTCCACTTACGGTCTACGAGGGTACGTGGATGATAATCTTGCCTTTCGTTGCTATGCATCACCATGATCTTGCATGTCCGTAGGAAATTTTTGAAATTACTACATTCCCCAACATATGTAACTCTTTTGCGGTGTGTTTGTTGGGATCGATGAACTTTGAGTTTATGATCAGATCTATCTTTTTATATCCATGAAAGTATTTGAGTTTCTTTGATCTATTTTATGCATGATCTCTTATAGCCTCGTATGTCTTCTCCAATATTTGGGTTTTGTTTGGCCAATTTGATCAATTTATCTTGCAATGGGAAGAGGTTTGCCCGGTAGTGGGTTCGATCTTACGGTGCTTGATTCCAGTGACAGAAAGGGAACTGACACGTATGTATCATTGTTACTAAGGATAAAAAGATGGGATCTATATCTACCGTCATAGATAAATGGATCTTGTCTACATCATGTCATTGTTCTTATTGCATTACTCCGTTTTCCATGAACTTAATACACTAGATGCATGCTGGATAGCGGTCGATGTGTGGAGTAATAGTAGTAGATGCATGCAGGAGTCGTCCTACTAACCTTGGACGTGATGCCTATGTAATGATCATTGCCTGGATATCGTCATAATTATTTGAGGTTCTATCAATTGCCCAACAGTAAAAAAAATTCCCACCGTTTTCTATTTTTCTCGAGAGAAGCCACTAGTGAAACCTACGGCCCCCGGGTCTTCTTTCTCATATTGTTTGCCTTCGCGATCTATTTTATTTGCCTTTTATTTTCGGATCTATTAAACCAAAAACCCCAAAATACCTTGCTGAAATTTATTTTATTTGGCATTCGGTCTATCAATATTTACAACTTTCTCCCGTCCACATGCCATTTCTGGCACCGTTACCCGAAAGGGATTGACAACCCCTTTAACACGTCGGGTTGCGAGGATTTGTTATCTGTGTGCAGGGGCTGTTTACGTTGTGTTGCTTGGTTCTCCTACTAGTTTGATAACCTTGGTTTCATATGTAAGGGAAATACCTACCACCATTGTGCTGCATCATCCCTTCCTCTTTGGGGAAATACCGACATAGCTTCAAGCGACATCAATCCCAGATTCCGATTAATGGTTTGAGGACATGAAATCTGAGATAGGATCATGTATCAAAACAAAGTATGGACTTTGATGGCTTGCCCGATGATCGGCAAGCCACTGAGAATAAATGGGTCTTCAAGAAGAAGACAGACACTGATGGTAATAGTCACTATCTACAAAGCTCGACTTGTCGCAAAAGGTTTTTGACAAGTTGAAGGGGTTGACTACGATGAGACTTTCTCACCAGTAGTGATGCTTAAGTCGGTCAGAATCATGTTAGCAATTGCCGCATTTTATATTTATGAAATCTGGCAAATGGACGTTAAAATTGCATACCTTAATGGATTTCTTAAAGAAGAGTTGTATATGATGCAACCAGAAGGTTTTGTTAATCCTAAAGGTGCTAACGAAGTGTGCAAGCTCCAGCGATCCATCTGTGGACTGGTGCAAGCATCTCAGAGTTAGAATATACGCTTTGATGAGGTGATCAAAGCATATGGTTTTATACAGACTTACGGTGAAGCCTGCATTTACAAGAAAGTGAGTGGGAGCTCTGTAGCATTTCTGATATTATGTGTGGATGACATATTGCTGATTGGAAATGATATAGAATTTCTGGATAGCATAAAAAGGATAAAATTGTGATAGATTGGATAAATAGATCTCTATGAAACACAAAATAAAAGATGCAAATAAAAAGTGCAACAAGGTATTTTTGGGTCGCCAGGGAGAGGAGCTCCCCTCGCTCGTCCTCTTCCAAACCCCATCGCCTTCGCCTCCTGCCAGTGCACTGCCTCTCGGCCACCAGGAGCTCAAGATGCCGCCGCCCTTCACCGGATCCTACAGCCCCGTGCCGTCCTGGCCCTCCGCTCCTTCTCCGTCCTCCCGTGCGAGCTCTTGCGCCACCGCTTCCCCGCAAGTGCAATTGCGCGTCTCCTCTGCGCCAAGGCCGCGGCCTCACCGACCGGCCATCGGAGTCACGGCCCCGATCACTTCGCACGACCTCCTGCCTCGTCCTCGTTCCCGCGCCACTCATCGCCAGAAGCCAGCAGGAGAAGCCCCGCCTCCGCTTGAGGGCCCCACGACATCCTCTGTTGCACCTCCATCGGCCGACAACCTCACCTGAACCTTGCCGACGAGCAGCCCGCCAGGATAGGCCAGTCCCACTCGGAACCAGCCTCCTCCATGTGCCAAGTTCCGCGGTCGTCGCCCCTGCATCGCGCCCCGTTTCTGTTGACGCCAAGTCCAACAACCACCGAGCATGGAATTCGCCAAGTACCACTACCAATGCCTCTGGATTCACCAAGTACACCACCGGCAAGACCACATGGATGCTCAAACGAGTGTTGAACGAAGCACCAAGTTCCTCTTCTGGATCTGTGTATGACCTTTGTAACGATGTGCCACCCCGAATTCATCCTTGGGAGTTATAACCGCCGAGACGACGTTCGTGAACGAATGATTGTGATGTATGAGTTGCTCATGTTTGAATCGTGTTCGAGTTGTCATTGCACATTCCTCCTTGTTTGCCATGCCGTCGACCCGTGGGAACCCGGTAACCGGGAGCACCCCACCATCCTTGCATGACTAGCTCACATCACACTTTCTTTTGCACCGACATCTCGATGAGTTGTCGGACCATCGAAATGCTGCCGTGGCACCATTTCCGTTGTCGTTGCCATGGCACCCCTTTCGTTCCACCATGGTGAGCAAATGCTTCATAACATGCTTGTGTTAACATTTTCTTAAAATTGCATGAAACTTGAATATGTCATCTGCATCATGATAACAACATTTAAAATGTTTAAAATTGTTGTTTTCTTTAAAATGGCTAATGGACATATGAGGGTTTTCCGGAATTGTTGTTTGTTGTTTCGGCCTCATTTAACTTGCCTGGATAGTTAGTCTACTTATGCTTCACCTCTTGCGATGTTAACAACATTTAATATTGATGAGTAGCATAAACGAGTGATACGTCCATTTTGCAACATGCTTTTATATCGATATTTGTTGCATTATGGGTTGTTAGTACACATTATGTCACAATACTTATGCCTATTCTCTCTCATTTTACAAGGTTTACACGAAGAGGGAGAATGTCGGCAGCTGGAATTCTAGGCTGGAAAAGGAGCAAATATTAGAGACCTATTCTGCACAACTCCAAAACTCCTAAAACTTGACGGAAGTCAGTTTCAGAATATATAGAAAATATTGGGCGAAGGAAGCACCAGAGAGGGGCCACCCACCATCCACGAGGGTGGGGGCGCACCCTACCCCCTGGGCGCGCCCCCTGCCTCGTGGGCCCCCTAGCAGGCCTCCGGTGCCCATCTTCTGCTATATGAAGTCTTTCGTCCGGGAAAAAATCATAAGAAAGCTCACGGGATGAAACTCCACCGCCACGAGGCGGAACCTTGGTGGAACCAATCTAGGGCTCCGACGGAGCTGTTCTACCGGGGCAACATCCCTTTGGGAGGGGGAAATCATCACCATCGTCATCACCATCGATCCTCTCATTGGGAGGGTGTCAATCTCCATCAACATCTTCACCACCACCATCTCATCTCAAACCCTAGTTCATCTCTTGCATCCAATCTTTGTCTCAAAACCTCAGATTGGTACCTGTGGGTTGCTAGTACTGTTGATTACTCCTCGTGGTTGATGCTAGTTGGTTTATTTGGTGGAATATCATATGTTTAGATCCTTTATGCATATTAAGACCCCTCTGATTATGAACATATATATGATTTGTGAGTAGTTATGTTTGTTCCTGAGGACATGGGAGAAGTCTTGCTATAAGTAGTCATGTGAATTTGGTATTCGTTCGATATTTTGATGAGATGTATGTTGTCTCTCCTCTAGTGGTGTCATGTGAACATCGCCTACATGACACTTCACCATTGTTTGGGCCTAGGGGAAGGCATTGGGAAGTAATAAGTAGATGATGGGTTGCTAGAATGACAGAAGCTTAAACCCTAGTTTATGTGTTGCTTCGTAAGGGGCTGATTTGTATCCATATGTTTCATGCTATGGTTAGGTTTACCTTAATACTTCTTTTGTAGTTGCGGATGCTTGCAAGAGGGGTTAATCATAAGTGGGATGCTTGTCCAAGGAAGGGCAGTACCCAAGCACCGGTCCACCCACATATCAAATTATCAAAGTACCGAATGCGAATCATATGAACATGATGAAAACTAGCTTGACGATAATTCCCATGTGTCATCGGGAGGGCATTCCTTTATATAAGAGTTTGTCCAGGCTTGTCCTTTGCTACAAAAAGGATTGGGCCATCTTGCTGCACCTTATTTACTATTATTAATTGTTACCCGTTACAAATTACCTTATCACAAAACTATCTGTTACCGATAATTTCAGTGCTTGCAGAGAATACCTTACTAAAAACTGATTATCATTTCCTTCTTCTCCTCGTTGGGTTCGACACTCCTACTTATCGAAAGGACTACGATAGATCCCCTATACTTGTGGGTCATCATCCACCAGGATTGAAAGGAAGCACCCACGGGTGGTCTCCTTACTGGATACTCGCAACTTGTTTGATGAAATTCTCGTGTTGATGTCGTCCAATCCGAGGTACTACAAGGATGTCTTGGAGGAGATGATAAATGAGGGCAGCCAAGGGTACGATGACAACAAGACTCAAGACGGCCAAGACGCCAACGGCTAAGACAACCATGGCCAAGACAACCACGACAAAGACAATGACAATACAATGATGGCCAAGACACCGAAGGCGGAGAGGGTGTCAACATCAGCGGAGAGCCATTGTTGTTCGAGGATAGCTTGTAGAGAAAGGCCGGTCACAAAAGAGGAGGAAAAGCATGAGGACTGGAGCATACACGGAGGATCTGGACAAGTTGATGTGCGATGCTTGGATGAAGATTGGACAAGATCCCAAACCCGGTGCCAAGCAAAAAGGAACAACAATTTGGAAGAGGTTTCATGATTACCTCCGTGAACATGGGAAGTTTGAACCCGACAAATTTGAGAATGATCGGACCAATGTGTCAATCCAAAAATAGGTGGGGCTTCAACCAATTAGAGTGTAGCAAATTGTGTGGTGCTCATGAGAGTGTCGAAGGCCGGCTCGTGAGTGCCTTGGGATCAAAGACATGGTATACAGTTCATTCCCTTGTTCATAAAGCATATATGTAGCGACCCGACTCGGTAAGAGTCAAAGTCTCTGTGCTTACCGTGCTAGTCCCTGGATCGACTTGCTAGCACACACAGTACTCGATGAAATAACAGAAATAACACACATCTCTTTATTACATCGATAGTCCAGGAGCAATACATTTATTACAAAATAGGGCATAGAGCCAACAAGCAAATACTGCGGAAGCAAAGTAGTAAATGAGTCCAACTCCACGAGCAAGGTTGAGTGTAGTACATCGACCTATCGCACCTTAATCCTCGTCGGATATATCTGCAACGTGATAAGTTGCAGCCATATAGATCAGTACATTGAATGTATTGGCAAGTCACATCGTAAGTGTAATGAACCTACTTTGTACATGGAATTTGGCTGGTGGAAAGCTCTAAGTTTAGTTTTTTGCATAAAGCTAGTTTTCCCTATTATAAAAGATGTTATTCTACTACTACACATTTGCATAGGATGAGTTGGCAAACCCAACTCCATCCATTCCCAAGTTTCATTTAAAACACAACTGTTTAATTAAAGGTGAGGAGATCTCCCAGCATTTCCACTACTAGATGCTCAAGTTGTCCGTAATAGGGGACACAGCTAATCGATTAGGTTGACAGTCTGTAGAGGTTGCGCACTTTTCCCCACAAGACTCGACCACCTCCATGATCGGAAGATCAAGACATAGCCTTTCGAAAATGTTCCCCCTTAACCCACAGATAGGCCGGTACACCTACATCATTCTACATCTGCTAGCCCATCCCGGAAGGGGTCACACTAACTACTGAACTAAGCCAGAGCCCATATTGGCTTGTGGCTGCACACGTAAGCTTCTAGACATGGGAATACGATTGATGTCTTTGAGCCTGAGCGGACGGTCCACTAGTGGTGCACCACCATGGATTTCCCATGCGTGCCCCACTATACTTCGCGACCATTCCAACAAGTTTCCGCCCAGGTAGTTCATTAATTATCTTAGGTCCTATTTACTACATTGTCACTCAAACTTTACAATGATCACTCCCCAATCCACGTCTACTTAGCAAAGCAACGTAATGTAAAACGATGGCGACAATGTATGGTTCAGACCTACCTCAGTGAACTACTGGGTGAAAAGCATAGTCATGCGGCATCAATTTCCTACCATGCAGTCCTACCGCAAAGAACTAAGTGCATAATAAAAACATAGGTAATGAAACATGATCAAGATACAACTTGCCTTGGTACTGCTGGTTGAATTCTAAAGACTGATAATATTCTGCTTCGCACTCCGGGCAATCTATTGCAAATGAAGATAAACAAACATTTCAGAAAACCAAGAAGAACATGCGAAGCAAGAAGTCTCGGAAAAAACCAAATGAACATACATCACACTAAGCTACTACAGAAATATTCTAAGTGCAAAACTTCATAGGCCTATGGTTCAAAAAGTGATGTGAATTATAGTGCATACTATGCATACTAGTAAAAATATTAAAGGTTAGATTCTAGTGTGTGAAAATTATTGTGACAAAGGTCCAGGTGATAGGGTTTGGCTACGGTGACAGAATGAAAAAGGAATCAACTTAATCGGAGCTTCAGTTTGGGAGATACGGCCATTTGAAGTTCGAATTCGAATCTGAATAAATTCAAATTTGAATCTACCAATAGTTTGCAAACAGGATACCACTCGATAGAGCTAAACATGACGAAAAATTTGCCGTTGGTTTCATCGAGTTTGGATCTACGATTAAAAAGTTATGGCTAATCTAAGTTCAGGGACTAATCTGCTAATTACAGGGACTAAACAGAGAAAGTAATTATCACAGACAAGTCCCTGGCCACGTGGCGGCTCGTGGCTGGCCGAGCAGTGTCCGTTGCGGAGGCTATACGGCGAACGACCGCTAAATAAGAAAAACAGCGGCGGCGGCTAACTAATAAAAACCGATGCTAGGTTTAAATAAAACCGCACGGTCAACTAACGAAAACCGACCAGTAGTTTTTAAAAATAAAACCGCGGTTAACCGCATATTGGTTCAACTAAAAAAACCAACCTAATCTAATCTGGGCCGTCGGTGGTTGATCTAACGGGAGGGAGTGGGGCGGCGGCTTACAGCGGGTGGTGGTGGCCGGCGACGAGCAGAGGACGGTGGCGCGACGTCGGGTGATGGCGGTGCAGCGACTACGGCGGTCCTCGGCGTCGGGGAAGAAGATGGGGAGGTGCGCCGCGGCTTGGGCATCCGGATGGTGGCGCCTGGGCTCCTCAGGGGCATCGGGGTCGGCGAGGCAAAGGCGGCGGCGCTCCGTGGGCTCCGGCGAGGTCGGGCATCGTCTCCGGCGGGACCTAGGCAAGGAAAAGGTGTCAGCAAGATGCGCGTTGTCGCGGGAAAATGTTTGACGAAGAAGGTGGAGGCCATGGTGGCTTACTGGCGACAAAAAGGACAAGGAGTGGCACGGCTCCGGCGAGATGCGAACGGCGACAGCGGCGGCTATGGGTGGCGTGGGGAGAAGCGGGACGGCGAGGATGGAAGAGGGGGTTCGGGCCATTATATAGGCGCGGCTAGGAGTGCTACGGGGCTGTGGATAAACCTCATCCACGAGGGGGCCGATCGGCGGTTGCGGGAGCGCGGCGGCAATGTCTATCCCGTGTGGTGCGGGAGGTTGGGGACGGCCTGATGGGTTGGGCCCGCCTGGCAGCGGCAACGAGAGGAGGGGAGCGAGGGTGGGCGCGGCACGATCGACCGAGCGGAAGGCTCTAGGTGCGCGGGCGCTGGGATGTTGGCCTTGGGCCAAAATGGCCAGCTAGGCCGGTCGGGGTGCTCCTGGGCCGAACCCAGTTTCGGTCCAGGCTGCGTGCGGCGTTGCTTGTTTTTTAAAAAAACCAAACACTAAATTGGCCTTAAATAATTCAAATGAATTAATAAAAACATCAAAATCTCTCCCTAATAATAAAGCACGGATTGAGTCTCCGGGTTCACCGTCGCGGGTTTTTTGTGAAAAAGTTTTTTTGTTTTTTATTTATTGAACCCGCAGTCCTTTATTAAGTGAGAAAAACGTTTCGTTTAGGCTGTTTTCCAAAACCCCCCTGTTGTATCCAATATTCAACCCGCAGTTCTCAAGCACACAGAAGCACGGGCTCTCCTCACCTCCCGATCCCAGCCGCCAGGAGGTGACCGATCCCGGCGACGCTCGATCCGGTGCTACGAGCTAGGGTTCGATCCGCCACCTCTCCGGCCTCCCCGTCGGTGGCGCACCGACGCTCCGGTCACCCCTCTTCTCCTCCCCTTCCCTCCTCTGCTCTTGCCCCCTTCTCCTCCACTCATTTTTTCGTCCGTCTCAATTCGCTCGATCTGCCCCTCCTGAGCAGCGGCTGCAGGCGACGTGGTGCCATGCCACTCCTCTCTCCTCAAGGCGCCACCATCCCGAGATGCGCTGATCTGGTGCCGCTGGAGGTGATCGCCGTTGTCGACCTGGCAGGCTCAACAGTCACCTCTGGAGCTCCACATCCCCAAGACGATGTGGAATAAGCCCCAATCGCGGGCAAGTGCCGCCACCTCAACGGCACCAATGGGTCTGGGAGGTAGATGTCAGGGACAGTGGGGATGACGGACAATCCACATACGCCAGTCGAAGGCCTCGAGAAGGATGGCTCAGTCGGACTCAAGAGCGGCTGGACTAGAGGACACCATCGTCTTCACATCGCATATGTCTATTGAATTTGATGAGCGAAGGGCATGGAGCCAAGAAGGTTGGATCATGCGATTGTTAGAATCCTCGCAGTGTGTTGAACCTCCCAATGGAGCTGCTGTGTTCGGCAATGGCCATGTGACGGACAGAGCGAGAGGCACATCATCATGGCCAGACGCAACAAGGGATGGTACCTGAAGCACAACCGCTACGGTGCTGAGAAGGAGGCAGCTGTAGCACCCAACAAATGCTGGACTCAGCTTTGGTGCTCAATTAGGGCGGCCACACACATGACTCTGCCCAAGGTTCAACTGCAGTTGGCTCGGATAAAAAGGATTGCAACATTGGTAGTACTGTTGATAGGATGGTTAGTTTTGGAAGGGGAATGGTAGTATGCGCAGAGATTGAAAACAAGGCTGCAGTGCAAACACTCTTGCTCAACCAATTTAAGCTCAGTGTCAGCTCTTTGTGCTCTTTCCTTCTTGCTGAACCAATGTTTCCTCATGAGGTGAGCAATGTTTCCTTGGGACACGGTGAAAATTCTAGAGGACACGAGTGGTGTTCCTTCAAATGCATGTAGCTCCTAATATGTATTATTTAACCTTAGTGATGGTATTGATTTATAGCAGACCTAAAATTTCAAAAACTATGCTGTAAGTGCATAGGTAGGTCTGTTTATGGATGGGACAATTTAGCAACTGAAATGTTGAATAGGTTGTTGTGATTTTTTTACAGCTGTTAATGCATTGAACTTTTTTTTGTTGTTGTGCATTTAATTTTGGTGGTAAAGATTTTGCGATCCAGCCCCATGATGCCTTGAGAAAGCTGAGATCTGCCATCGTGCTCTTCTCAGTTGCTGATGAGACCTTCTGATGCATGCAGTCACCTTTGTTCCCGGTATTATAGTCATGAAGAAGCTTTCCTTCACATTTTAATTTGCCTAACCAGCCCCAGAAGCATCCAATCTCGCCTCTGACGCATTGCCGGAACACCTTCCGCCGTCCGCACGTGCTCCACACTTCGCCGGAAATTCTTCTGCAGGTTTTCCATTTGAGGTATGTACTAAAGCTAACCTTGCAAGAGGCATGCAATATAAGCATGATTTTCAACATATTACCTGCATCTTTTGTTCTATTGTACTAGGCTATGCGATGAAGCTGATAGAATTGCTAGAAATCAGAAGATGAACAATGGAATAGTTAGTGACCAGTGAAACTTGAGCCCATGGATGACAAATAGCAGAACTCTGTTCTGTCTAGATCTTTTGGTTGCCCATCGTATCGGGCATGTGCATTGCACAACAGCATGCAAGGCAGTTGGGAATCAAGTGCATCATCACGGTGACACAACTGATCTACAACAAGAGAACCCATCCAAAGTAAAAGAAAATACATAGTATCCAATCCATCATATCCTAATTAAACCCCAAACAGATGTTCTTGCCTTGATTGAGGGTGTAAGCTACAGTAGTTTGCTTTTTCTTCTGATAAGGCACTTGATATATGTCATAGTATCGGTAGTATGGTTCACACACTGGTGTACAAAAGATGGAAACAACACTGTCAAACTTAACCAAAGGAATAAAGGGCATACTACAGTGTGATGTGCTGTCACAGGGCGCATGCTGGACATTTTGCCGATGCCATGCATCAATGAGAAACCTGCGCGTGCACCCCTCGCCTTCCTCTGTTCTAGGCCTCTCCGTCTTGCCTCACTCCTCTCCGGCAGTCATTGATTTCGACGGGAAATATGCAAGGAGGATGGGGAATAACTGCTTGTACGGGTTGTGGGCATGCTCGGACCAGGAGGAGACAAAAGTTGTTGCGGCTGCCATGCGCAATGAAGGATGGGTACGATGGTCAGCGGGATGGGATGCAACGGCTCGCAGGGGCAGCGCCTTCGGCTGCAGGCGCTGGGGCAATGAATTCTCCTTGTGCGTTGGAGTCAGTTGCATGCTAACTGGACAATGCGTTAGCTTGTTCTGTACTTACTCTGTAGCTACCAGTGATCAAAGTTGGAAGCTCAATGTAAGCTACACAGTTACCATCTTTACTTGTGTTGGTTTTTCCATGCGTGATTCTTTGGGGCGTAGGAATTTTACCAAAGCTAGCTCGATTTCAACAAGAATTTGAACAATTCTCTGGTCTGGTCTGAAAGTTACATATTTGGGTAGCTAGGTTCAGTGATTGAAAATATTGCATGTTATTATTGGTGAATATATGATCATGGACAAATAAAAGTGGAAGATCATGGGGAAATTTCCTATCAATTTTTAATTTGTTACTCTGATGTATTCTATTGTCGACAAAATTATATAGTCAAACGAGGCATGTAGCACAGGTATTCAGTCTAGAATGATATTTTGGTGAGGATAATCATGAATTCTCTTGGGTTCTGTCCTGATATTTGGCAGTTGTAGAATATCGTATCCATTATTTGTTTGAAATATGATATCTCCATTGTTACTGTAGAATATCATGCGATTATTTATTTGAAATATGACATCTTCATTGTTACTGTAGAATATCATGTCCATTATTTATTTGAAATATGACATCTCCATTGTTACTACTGGAGCTGAAAAATATATTTCACAACTACCTAAATAAATCTATTTTATCATCTATTACTGACTTTTTGATTCCCAGGTCCAAAGAAATAAGTTCTACAAGTGCAACCTTATGTCTGTATCAGGTGTACTGCTCTAAATTGCTTCAACGATCAGGTGTCCTGCTATATGGACCTCCAGGCACTGGGAAGGTAGGTGTACTGAGTTTTATACTTTGTCTGAATTGAGTTTTCATCCTCATTTTTCGAAAGTTAGTTGTATCTGACAACAAAGATAATACATGCTAACTAGGATGTTTACTTTTGAATTTTTAGACATTACTTGTGAAAGCAGTAGCAACTGAGTGTTCATTAAACTTTCTTAGCGTAAAAGGTCTAGAACTAACAAACATGTATGTTGGAGAGTCAGAGAGGAATATCAGGGACATCTTTTAGAAGGTATATCCATCTGCACAAGCCATGTTTGTAATTGCCATGAAATATGCACATATACTCGGGTTTTCAGTTTTCACTGTCCATTTCAGGCTAGATCAGCACGCCCATGAGTAATTTTCTTTGATGAGCTTGATTCCCTTCCTCCTGCACGAGGGTCCTCTGCACATTCTAGAGATGTGATGGATAAATGGTTTCTCAGGTATAATTAACATAATCAATGAGGTGGTTACTGGTGTCTCAGTTTTCCCTGTTTTTTACACAAGCCTCTGTTTTCCCTCCTATTTTCAGTGTTTAAATGTTAAGAGTAAGCTAATTCAGTTTCCCTTTTTCTCTCTTTACTAGCACAAATGCCTGACGGAGATGCATATGTTTGGCATTCTATCAGTAAACATACACGTGCGCTGGCTTGCAGTACTTCATTTTGTGATTGTGTAGTATCCACACCACTACTAGTGCTTAAGTCCGTTGCCTTGCCGTGTAATTGTGTCATATGCACACCAATACTAATGCTCTATGCTCTCGCCTGAGAGCACGTGTTGTGCCTTGTATCATCTAAAAAAATGTAAACTCTGTAATTAGAAATAGACTTTAGCACTGTGATCCAGTATGTATTGAGTAGTGGATTAATGTATGTATTTGGTGTGCTTTCAACTGCTTATTTATTGCTTGCACCAGAAATACCAATAAGTTACTATTGAAAATAAAATATACTATCAGGAAAATGTAAAAACGCACGCGCACTGGTCTCAAATAGCTCAAATGCTCTACTGCTACCGCCCTCCCCTAAGAGCATTCAACCCTAGGCGGAGCTGCTTCTGCACCCCGAACACTCAACCCTATGATAGAGCTGGTTCTGCATCCCATCATTTTATCCCATTGCAATGCACGAGCTTAAATCGTCTTTATTTATCGGTTCAGTTTAGTAGTGCATCTTCTCATGATCGCATCTATTGTTTATTTCATGAAAGAAACATCTATGCATTTTTTGGGTTTGTCGTGAAGTTCATAGGAATCGATCATGAACTTGATGCCATATCCCAGAAAGGTGAGGTTGCTTCGCATGCGAGCCGTACTTTGGCGACCGGTAGTCACGCCGATTGATTAGCCGCCTTTTATTTGTATCACTACCATTGGCTTCATCTGCGTGCATAGATGTATAATGTGGATGTAAAAACTAAGTTTTGTATTAGTATCTTTCTTAATTCTCAAGAGAAAATCGGAGAATACGTTGTCAATGTGAACAAATTTTACTACGCTGCTGAGTGGTTTCCTGATAAATCTCAGTTCGTTCGGAATGGGCAGATGATCTTTTTTGTAGTAATGTATTGAAGATTTATACGTGGAAATGTGTATATCATTAGGTGATCTGTTAACAATTTAGATGTCCGTTGCAAACAATTATGTTTCATCTTTTTTTCATTTACTATACTCCAAATTTGAAGGTTGATATTATACAAATTTTACCAAATTAACAAATATTGGTTGTGAAAAAAAAATCAGTATGTAACAATCACGAACATTAGGAAGCAATTCGTGGAAGGCAGCCCTCACAGTCCAGCTCGGCAAGATTAGGTTTTAAAGTTATAATAAATGCTCTCTTGTGCCAGTGTGGTTCAATGACAGTGTGGTGGGTGAGTTCATCGCCTTCAGATTGACCACGTTCAGACACGTTGCGACTAGGTGAGCGGCTTATGTCAACAACGGGGGAAAGAAGGATAACTATGAGACAGATTGGTTACCGTGTTCAAGTGGATGAAGCAGATTGTGTGTGTGGTGATGGGTTGTGATGTTATTATTTTTCACCTTATAGCGAATGAGGGTAACCTTGGTTTCAACATTTGTCTTGGATATAAGAAGTGGCGCATAGTGGCACTCGGAGTAGGAGTAGGTTTTACAAAAAAAGATCGCCCCGTGCAACGCACGGGCATTTGTACTAGTAATTTCTAAAATAACTATATAATATTTAGAACCTAATGAACATTTACCTAAGCACAGAACATTTTGGAAATATTTTCCTAATGCAACTAATGCACCTTTTGCAAATAAAATAAATACCAAAATAAACTCTGAAACTTCAAATAATATTCCAAATAAATTTCCCACTCTTTTATATTTTGAGGAAGTCATCTTATCCCCTCTCATGTGTTTTTCTCGAGTGGAAAAATATTGTTTGAATATTTTAAAATTCCAAAATGCAAAGAAATATGGTATGCATTGAATGATTTTATCAACATCCAAATTTAATAAAAATTGGGATGTTACAAACCTACCCCCCTTAAGATGAATCTCGTCCTCGAGATTCGGGTTGGCCAGCAAAAAGGTCCGGATGGTCCTGTCTAAGATCTTCCTCTCGTTCCCAAGTGGCTTCCTCCTCGGTGTGGTGACTCCACTGAACCTTGCAGAACTTCATGATATTGGTGCCACTGATCCTCTCTGCAGTCTCAAGAATCTTAATAGGCTTCTCCTCATAAGTCAGATCATTCTCCAACTGAATTGCCTCCAGTGGCACTTTATCTCTCAAAGGAATGTCCGCCATCTCTGCATGACACTTCTTCAGCTGGGAAACATGAAACACATCATGAACTCCTCACAAAGCCTTTGGTAATTCCAACTGGTATGCAACCTCTCCTCTACATTCCAGAACTTTGTATGCTCCCACAAATCGTGGTGCTAACTTTCCTTTGACTCCAAATCTCTTAATACCTCGAAGTGGAGACACTCGAAGATATGCTCTATCTCCCACTTCATAGATCACTTCCTTGCGTTTAGCATCGGCATAACTTTTCTGCCTTGACTGAGCTACCTTAAGTCTGTCACGAATCAACTTGACCTTCTCCTCAGAATCCCTGATCAAATCAGGTCCAAACAATTTGCGATCTCCAACTCCATTCCACATCAAAGGTGTCCTGCATTACCTTCCATACAATGCCTCGAAAGGGGCCATCTGCAAACTGGCTTGGTAGCTGTTGTTGTACGAGAACTCTGCGTAGGGTAAGTTATCATCCCAACTAGACCCATAGTCTAGCGCACAAGCTCTCAACATGTCCTCTAGAATCTGATTGACTCTCTCTGTCTGCCCATTAGTCTGTGGATGGAAGGCTGTACTAAACTCTAGCCTGGTACCCAAAGTTTCATGTAACTGCTTCCAAAACTTTGAGGTAAACTGCGTCCCTCTATCTGATACGATGCTCCTTGGAACTCCATGCAGACATACGATCCTGGTCAAATATATCTTTGCCATCTTAGCACTTGTATACGTGGTCTTCACTGGAATGAAGTGAGCAACCTTGGTCAAACGATCAACTATCACCCAAATGGAATCATAACTTGAACGGGTCCTGGGTAACCCCGTGATAAAGTCCATACCAAGTTTATCCCATTTCCAATCAGGTATTGGCAACGGCTGAAGTAATCATGCTGGTTTCTGATGTTCTGCCTTTACTCTCTGACATACATCACATATTGCCACATACTCGGCAATTTCTCTCTTTCATACCGGCCCACCAAAAACTTTCCTTAAAGTCCAAATACATCTTGGTGTTGCCTGGGTGTATCGAATATGGTGAGTCGTGAGCCTCCTGGAGAATCAACTTCCTAATCTCCGGGTCATTGGGTACACAAATTCGTTGCTCAAACCATATGGTTCCATGTTCATCCTCACGAAACCTTCTGCTTTCCCTTTGCTCATCATTTACTTGATCTCCGCAATACCTTGGTCCAACTTCTGGGCTTCCCTAATTTTTCCCAACAAGGTGGACTGTACCTCGAGTGCCTCAACATAACCTCTGGGAAATTTTTCCAACTGTAGGTCTCTAAGCTCGTCACATAACTCCTGAGGTAAACCTCCTGCTGTAAGGGTATTAACATAACTCTTACGGCTCAAAGCATCAGCCACAACATTGTCTTTTCCTGGATGATAATGCAGACTCATGTCATAATCCTTTATAAGTTCCAACCATCTCCTTTGCCTGAGATTCAACTCCTTCGCGTGAATATATACTTCAAACTCTTGTGATCCATGTAAACATCACAACGATTCCCAATAAGATAGTGTCTCCATGTCTTGAGTGCATGCACTACAACTACCAACTCCAAATCATGCGTGGCATAGTTCAACTCATGAGGTTGACGCTGTCGTGAGGCATAAGCTACAACCTTTCCCTCTTGCATAAGAACACCTCCAAGTCCCTGACATGAAGCATCACAATACATATGAAAGTCCTTGTGTACGTTAGGCAGGATTAACACTGGGGCTGTAACCAAACGCTTCTTCAACTCTTGAAAGCTGGCTTCACACTCCTTGGTCCAAATGAACTTGGTGCCCTTTTTCAACAACGCTATCATGGGCCTTGCAATCTTGGAGAAATTTTCGATAAATCTCCGGTAATATCCTGCAAGTCCAAGGAAACTACGAATCTCACCAACTGTGGTGGGTGCATTCCATTCTGTGACTGACTCTACCTTGGTAGGGTCCACTGCAATCCTTTCACCTGACACTACATGTCCTAGAAATCCGACTTCCTTGAGCCAAAACTCACACTTGCTAAACTTGTCATAAAGTTGATGTTCTCTAAGCTTCTCCAAAACCAAGCGCAGATGTTCAGCGTGTTCCTCCTCATTCTTGGAGTAAACCAATATGTCATCAATGAATACCACAACAAATTTATCCAAGAACTCCATGAATACTTTGTTCATCATGTTCATAAAATAGGCAGGGGCATTAGTCAAACCAAAGGACATGACTGTATACTCATAAAGCCCATACCTTGTGGAAAAAGCTGTCTTGGGTATATCCTTCTCACGGATCTTCAGTTGGTGATAACCCGATCGAAGATCGATCTTGGAGAAAACACTAGCTCCTTCTAGCTGGTCAAACAAGTCATTGATCATCTGTAGGGGATACTTGTTCTTGATGGTCACCTCGTTCAAAGAGCGGTAATCCACACACATTCTCAAGGTTCCATCCTTCTTCTCCACTAAGAGTACTGGGGCTCCCCAAGGTGATGAACTCAGGCGAATATACCCTTTCTCTAGCAGCCCCTTAATCTAATTCTTGACTTCCTCCAAATCATTAGCAGGCATTCGATACGGCCTCTTGGAGATAGGTCCTGTGCCTGGCAGCAACTCAATCAAAAACTCAATCTCCCGATCTGGCGGCATACCCGGTAACTCATCCGAAAATACATTGGGATAATCCTTCACCACTGGTACTTCTTCCTAGACAACTCCCGTAAGAGAGTTCACCTGAGTCCTCTTAGGCTTAAGCCTGGATACATACTTGATCCTCTTCTTCTCTAGGGTGGTGAGAAAAATCGATCTACTAGCACAATCAATGTTTCCCTCATACTTGGACATCCAATCCATCCCTAGGATTACATCCAACCCTTGCGACTCTAGTATAATCATATCTGTGGGAAAAACATGTCCCCCTATGTTCAAAGGCAATTGGAAACATCCCTGACTAGCCATAGACTCGGCTCCTGGGGAACTCACTAGAATGGGTGACTTAAGTGCTATGGTAGGCAACTTATGTTTATCCACAAATCCCCTTGATATGAATGAATGCGATGCACCAGTGTAAAAAAGAATGAGTGCTGGAAATGAATTAACCAAGAACTTACCAATCACTGCGTCGGGCTGCTCATAAACCTCTTCCACATTGACATGATTCACGCGCCCCTTAGTGAAAGGATTGGGCTTCTTGCCACCAAAATTCCCATTGCCATTTCCATTTCCATTCTGCACCTCAGGACACTCATTGGAGTAGTGACCTGTCTTCTTGCACTTGAAGTAGGTGATATGACTCAGATCCTTCTTCATCGATGTGGAAGAGTTGAAATGCTGCTGATTGCCATTTCCTCCATTGCCATTGCCATTGCCATGCTTGTGACCATGGTGGTTGTGTCCATTTCCTCCATGATGAAGGTGGCCTCCATGGTTATGGTGATTCCCTCCAAACTTGCTAGTGCCTGATCCAAAACTTCCTGAGTACGGGCTGTAGTGGGGTTTCTGTTGAACTCCAGAGTTATACTTCCCATGACCGTACTTCCTCTTATGATTCTCCATCTGCTGGTGCTTGCCTTCGGGAATGGTAGCCTTATCAACCAGCTCCTGATAGTCCGCAAATGTCGCCGCAGTCAACTGAACTCCCAACTCATCATTCAGTCCCTCCAGAAACTTCTCCTGCTTGGCTACATCAGTAGCCACGTCCTCTGGGGCGTAACGGGCCAACTTATTGAACTCATCAACATACTAAGATACCGTGCGTCCTCCCTGGCGCAAGATGCGGAACTCCTTCTTCATACTCATGGCTCCAGCTGAGACATGAGCAGTGCAGAACGCCGTTGGAACTGAGTCCAAGTCACATTCTCCATGGGGTATGTGGTGGTGTAGTTCTCCTACCAAGCAGCTGCCGGTCCATCCAGCTGGTGGGTAGCAAACTTCACCTTCTCAGCATCATTGCATCCTGTTGTGGCCAGCTCCCTCCCTATCTTGCGAAGCCAGTCATCTGCGACAATCGGCTCCGTGCCGCTGGAGAACACGGGTGGGTTCAGCCTCAGAAAACGGGTAAGACTGTCAACCGGGGGTGGCAGCGGTGGGTTGTTGTTGTTGTTGTCCTAGTTCTGGTTCTGGTTCTGAATGAGCATCTTCATAAGAGCATTCTGCTGCTGGATCAATTGCGTAAGCTCCGACAGAAAGTTGAATCCGGGGTCGCGTCTTGGAGGCATTTGATGGGTTTTAGAGTGGATGAGGAGTTAGAATAGAACAAGGCCTAGTGAGTAAAATCACACTACCCATATGCACATGGTAGCAATAAAACTTCAAATCACTCCAATTCAATTTCAAACAAAGAGGTTCACATGAATAATCAAACCTAAGGTAAGCCATGTCACAAGATTTGACAAGTTCTTTGTGGGAGTCCTGGATTAGGGGGTCTCCGGATAGCCGGACTGTTGGACTATGAAGATACAAGATTGAAGACTTCGTCTCGTGTCCGGATGGGACTCTCCTTGGCGTGGAAGGCAAGCTAGACAATACAGATATGTAGATCTCCTCCCTTGTAACCGACTCTATGTAACCCTAGCCCCCTTCGGTGTCTATATAAACCGGAGGGTTTAGTCCGTAGGACAACATACAATCATACCATAGGCTAGCTTATAGGGTTTAGCCTCTACGATCTCGTGGTAGATCAACTCTTGTAATACCCATATCATCAAGAACAATCAAGCAAGACGTAGGGTATTACCTCCATCAAGAGGGCCTGAACCTGGGTAAACATCGTGTCCCCTGCCTCCTGTTACCATCCACCTTAGACGCACAGTTCGGGAGCCCCTACCTAAGATCCGCCAGTTTTGACACTGTCATTGGTGCTTTCATTGTGAGTTCCACTGTGTCGTCACCATAAGGCTTGATGGCTCCTTCGATCATCAGTAGCGATGCGGTCCAGGGTGAGGTTTTCCTCCCCGGACAGATCTTTGTATTCGGCGGCTTCACACTGCGGGCCAATTCGCTTGGCCATCTGGAGCAGATCGAGAGCTACGCCCCTAGCCATCAGGTCAGATTCGGAAACTTAAACTACACTGCCGACATCCGCAGAGACTTGATCTTCGACGGATTCAAGCCCATGTCAGGTGCGCCGCACAGTCACGACGAGCACGACGTAACTCTGCCGTCGGACAGTGTTCGGGAGATCGCATCTGCAACTACTCCGGCCGTCAATCCGGAGCAAATCACGCCATTCAAGAGCGGAGGGATAGACCCCGCCATGGAGGCCGCACTCTCAGTGGCGATAGAGCCAGATACTTACTTCACCTCTTACGAGAGCTGTGTCGCTGAACTACTGGATTCACCTCCGGCCACGGACTCCGAGTCGCCTACATCCGTGCCCGTCGAATCCGACTGGGCGCCGATCGTGGAGTTCACCTCCGTGGATATCTTTCAGCACTCGCCCTTCGGCGATGTGCTAAATTCATTGAGGTCCCTCTCCCTATCAGGAGAACCTTGGCCGAACTATGTCCGGCTAGAATGGGATGCTATCGGTGTCAAAACCGGCGGATCTTGGGTAGGGGGTCCCGAACTGTGTGCCTAAGGCAGATGGTAATAGGAGGCAGGGGACACGATGTTTACCCAGGTTCGGGCCCTCTTGATGGAGGTAATACCCTACGTCCTGCTTGATTGTTCTTGATGATATGAGTATTACAAGAGTTGATCTACCACGAGATCATAGAGGCTAAATCCTAAAAGCTAGCCTATGGTATGATTGTATGTTGTCCTACGGACTAAACCCTCCGGTTTATATAGACATCGGAGGGGGCTAGGGTTACACAAGGTCGGTTATAAGGGAGGAGATCTATATATCCGTATTGCCTAGCTTGCCTTCCACGCCAAGGAGAGTCCCATCCGGACACGGGACGAAGTCTTCAATCTTGTATGTTCATAGTCCAACAGTCCCGCCAAAGGATATAGTCTGCCAGTCCGGAGACCCCCTAATCCGGGACTCCCTCAGTAGCCCCAAACCGGGATTCATTGACATTGAGTCCGGCGTGCAGTATTGTCTTCTGCATTTCAAGGCGGGTTCTTCTCCAAATCTTGAATATCTGTTAAGTAGTGTCCGGCTCCCATAAATGTTGGACTTCTTGGCTTCTGCGCCCAATAAGGGCTATCTTCCACGTGTCGAGCGAATGCGAGGAGCCAGGGCATTTTCACATTCGCCCCCCTAGCCAAGTAAATAAATCGTCTATTAAAGGGATGGGGATTCTTAGATCCAATCCACATCATCTTCCCACAGCGAGAATCCATTGGAGCGCGCTCGGAAAAATCCATTCCATCATGGCCAGCCACCGCAGCTCCTCCTCTCGCTCCCGTAGCCCGAAGCCCGGCAATTGGGAGAAGTGTTCCGTCCCGCATGGCCGATTAGTGGAGTTGCAGACCCAGGGATTTCTCCCTCCGGCATATATGGTCCCTGTCCGAGCCGGGCTCGCCACTTATAATGGCGGGGAGCAAGCAGAGAGCTTCCCCAATCCCTCGAAGGGGGAACGGGTATGCCTTGTCCCTTACTTACTAAGGGGACTTGGATTTCCAATTCATCCGTTCCTCTGCGGACTCCTGGAGTTTTACGGCCTCCAGTTGCATAATTTCACCCCTGCTTCCATATTACACATCGCCGGCTATGTGTCCATTTGCGAGTTGTTCTTGGCCTGCGGGGCTCATTTCGAGCTGTGGAAAAGGCTATTCTGCCTTGTGCCCCGCACACAGAAGGGGTCACTTTATCAAGTGGGTGGAGCCGAAATACGGCGCATCGCCGAGACTAGATACCCATCCGGTACTCCAACAAAGACGTCCGAAGACTGGCCTTCGGAGTGGTTTTACATGGAGGATGTCCCTCTTCCAGACCCTGTTCGGCGGGGTCTTCCTAAGTTCGACAATGCTCCTCTGAAGAAACGTCAAAATTGGCGCCCACGGAGCCCCCATGAGGAAGATAACAGAGAAGTCCTTTATCTGATGAACCGGATAAAAGTGTTGGCTCAATCAGGGTTGACAATAATCAAGGTTATGTCCATATGCATAATGCGGGGGGTGCAACCACTTCAATATCGAGGGCACCCCCTGTGGTGTTTTAACGGGGAAGACGATGCCACTCGTTGTGGGCGCAAGGGACCACACTCACCTGCTGCTTTAGCAAAAGTTCTGTCCGAGTTATTCAAGGGAGAGGAAGAGGAGTTCATCCATATTAAACCACAGGATGGATTCTCCATGTACAACCCTCCAAGCTGGGTGAGTTGTACCCTTTTTACTCTCAACCTTCCTGAATTCTTCGTCGTAGGTGCTCACCTTGCCATTTCATGGCAGGAACTGCAAAAAGCGATAAGGAGGTCAACAGCCCAGCTCCACAACCAGAGGACCCTGGCCGGGCCCTCGATCCCGGAATTGAAGAGGATCCGGACATATTCGTGGAGCTGATAGACAGGCAATTCTATCAATTGAGCTGCGACGATGCCATGGTGGCCATAACGGCCGACTATCCGGGATTACTTCCTGCGTCGCATGTAAGAAAAACCAAAGACCCAACTCCCAAAAAAGGATTCCCTTTTATGCACTTCACCTACCGTACACATATGGTGTCTTACAGGGAAGGCCTTCGGGATGCCGTGCCGAACCTGCAGCAACTCGCCAACAAGAGGCGCCGAAGCCGGGTAGGCAGAAAAGGAAGGCGGTCAGGATGGAGACGCCAGCACAGAGGTATAACACAAAACCTCATTCCGTGGTTGTCATCTTGCTTAAAATATAATGAAATCCGTGTTTCCTCAAAAAATGCCCGCCGGACTATATCCGGAGAGGCTGCCGATCACGCCTCGACTAGTCGGGCTCCAGGGCCGGACATAGAGGCGGAAGCTAACACGAGGCAGACGCCGGATGTTCCTCCTACAGAGGATGCGGATAGACTATCCGCTAGAAATTCCAAAGTGGAGAGCGCCATGAATCACAGGCGTCGCCGGGCCGTACTCCGTGACGCTTATTTCTCACCAGAGGCATTTGATGCCTTCAATTCCGGAGACGCGTACATCCATGCTGCTCAAAATGGCCTAGTCAGAGCCATAGATCAGTATGTAAGGGATATACGGGTAAGTAAATCTGACGATTATATGTATTAGTAGCCCCTGAGACTTGAAACAGTTGACACAACTGATTTAAGGATCATTTATTTGAGTAGGTTCTTACGGAGAAGAATTCCCATTGTCTCAAGAGCTGGAAGAGTGCAAGGCCCAGCTAGGGGCCGCTGTTGCTGCGTTGAAGGAGTCTGAGAAGGATCCCTCTGGTAACACTTGTTTCCATTGCAAAGAATACGGGTACCAGGTAGTATGCGGCATGTATGCAAATCTAACAATAGATGCTGCAGGTGGCCCCGGAGTGAATCTAGAGGCCGTGGCGGTGGATGCGGCACGTGATGATCGACAGCGAAATGCTGGCGAGCGCGTGCTTACGCGAGTCAGGCAGGAGAAAAATGATCTCCAAGTCGCCAATATCCGGCTGGGCGTGGAGCTGAAAGATGTCCGAGCCCAGCTTGCGGACTCCGTGAAGGCGAATAAACGGCTTCGGCGCGACATTTTTAGTAAGTGCTTGAATGAACTTTTAAAGGAGTTCGGCGAAGAAGCCGGCTAATAGAGTTATGTCTGTAGGTATGCTGACGGGTCGTCCCACGGAGGAGATGCCCGGGTCTTTGGGTGATCTTCTACCAGAGCTCTCACAAATGCACGAACAAGTCCGACAGGTGATGCAGGGTATTGCCCAAGCCTTGTGGCCATCCACGTCCCTGCCCGGAGGCATAGGGGATCTTATAGATAAGCTCAAGGGAGCGCGGCGGTGCTTCCGATTATGGAAGATATCCGCCTGCCGACAAGGTGCAAGGGAAGCCTGGGCTATGGTGAAGACGCGCTATACCAAAGCGGACCCGAACCACATGGCCGAGGTCGGACCCGTGGTGCCTGATGGTAAAGAGATCCCCGTCAGTTTAGTGTATGATCAAGTAGAACTAGCCGCAAGGTATTCCCAACAGGATTGTAGGCCAGACAGCCTGTTGGATGGTATAGAAGAAGAATTCAACCAGTCTTAGCGATTGTGTAATTCAAGTGACATATGTAATGTCCCTAGGCAGATTGTAAATCATTTGTCATGGCGGACCTTTTCGCTTGAATACCCGCTCGGTAAAAACCGGGGTATGCATGGAGATCAGGCGTAGGGGTCATATGTGCTTGAACAGACAAGTACCCAACTAGTTATGTTATATTACATGGGTAGTAAGAAACATCTTCCAGGGAGAATAGTTCCGTTAAGGGTTCCTTTCCCTGGGTACGCATGCCCTAATGTGCATGTCCGAACTACAAAAAGAGAAGCATGATATAAACATCTGGGGTCATGTTTCAAATTAGATAAAAGTCATCTTTATTCACTGACCGAATATTCCCTTAAGAGCGCTAGCTTTCGGCTTCACCAAGTCTGAGGTACACATCCGGCTGACCCGGCAGTAACAATCGCAGAGGTGCTCCCCTTATGCCCTAGCCGAATTAACGGGAACGTAGGGCATAAATACAAGAGCCAGGCAACCCATCTTGGCCAAAACTGAAGTCATATCGATGCAAATAATGGCGAAAAAGGTACATGCGGAAGAATATCACATGTATGGGACGTAAAGCCCAGGAAAATAGTTGGATTAAGCTTCTGTATAAGAAGCCCCCAGGTATAATGAGCGCGGTTAGCGCGTCAAGATTGTGTAACCAGGACACAAGTATAGCCTTTAAGGGCCTTGAAGAGAGTAAAAGGGGAGAAATAGAGAAAAGACAGATATGCAAAAAATTGACGGAGGTGAGGAGACTAACATAGAGTCCGGCGCTAGGCGTAGAATCTTCGGAGTCTGGCTGCATTCCATGGGTTTGGCTCGAGTCAATTATCTGATGCATCCCGCAGACGGTACGCTCCACCGGTCAGAACCTGGTCAATAATGAAGGGACCCTCCCATTTGGGCTTGAGCTTGTTCTTTTTCTTATCCGGCAGGCGTAGAACTAGTTCGCTAATGTTATAGGTTTTGGCCTGTACTTCTCTGCTTTGATACCTTCAAGCATGTTGCTGATAGAATGCGGAACGGGACTTTGCCACATAGCGCTCCTCCTCCAGGGCGTCCAAACTGTCCTGCCGATCGAGCTCGGCCTCTTTTCCTTCGTACATGCGCACTCGAGGTGAGTCATGAATTATGTCGCAAGGCAGAACCGCCTCTGCGCTGTACACCATAAAGAACGGTGTGTATCCGGTAGTGCGATTTGGCGTGGTCCGCAGCCCCCATAGTACAGAGTCGAGCTCCTCTACCCAGTGCATGTTTGACTCCTTTAAGGACCGCACTAATCTGGGTTTAATGCCGCTCATGATAAGACCATTTGCTCGCTCGACTTGATCATTAGTTTGCGGGCGATAGACAGAAGCATAATCGAGCTTGATGCCCATGTTGCTTCACCAAAGTTTCACCTCGTCGGTTGTAAATTTCGTGCCATTGCCAGTGATGATGCTGTGCGGGACACCATAACGGTGTACGACCCCGGACATGAAGTCTATCACCGGTCCGGATTCAGCCGTTTTGACAGGTTTGGCTTCTATCCATTTGGTGAATTTATCCACCATGACCAGTAAGTATTTTTTCTTATGGGTTCCCTCTTTAAGGGGTCCGACCATATCAAGCCCCCAGACCGCAAATGGCCAAGTAATGGGGATTGTTTGGAGAGCGGTAGGAGGCATATGGCTTTGGTTTGCAAATAGCTGGCATCCGATGCAATGCTGGACCAGATGCCGCGCATCTGCCCGGGCCGTCGGCCAATAGAAACCTGTACGGAAGGCCTTGCTTACAAGGGCCCGGGCTGCGGCGTGATGGCCGCCGAGTCCGGCATGGATTTTTGCCAAAAGCTTCCACCCTTCCTCTTCGGAGATGCACCTTTGAAGGACTCCGTTAGTGCTTTTCTTATAAAGCTATCCCTCGTGGACCTTGTAGGCTTTAGATGGCCGCACTATGCAGCATACCTCATTTTGGTCCTTGGGTAGTTCCTGCCTGGTTAGGTAGGCCAGGAATGGTTCTGTCCATAGGGCGATGACGACCATTATTACGTGGGCTGAAGGTGTTATTTCGCTGGTAGAGCCTCCAATTGTGTCAGAATGTTCGGTATCTGGGGTTGTGGCCGGGTCCGGACTATTGTTTCCGGTGTCCCCTTCCCATGCCATGGATGGTTTGAATAGTTTTTCCAGGAAGATGTTCGGTGGGACAGGGTCGCGTTTAGCGCCGATACGGGCGAGGATGTCCGCCGCCTAGTAGTTTTCCTGAGCCACGTGGTGGAATTCAAGCCCCTCGAACCGAACTGACATTTTGAGGACGACGTTGCGATATGCCACCATTTTTGGATCCTTGGCATCGAAGTCTCAATTTATTTGGGATATTGCGAGGTTCGAGTCCCCACGCACCTCCAGGCGTTGAATGCCCATGGAGACTGCCATCTGGAGACCGTGTAATAGGGCCTCGTATTCAGCTGCGTGCTACCTCTTGAGCTTGCGTTGGTTTTCCCCGAAGAGGAAGGGATGATGCCGCAGAGTAGAGTAAGTATTTCCCTCAGTTTTTGAGAACCAAGGTATCAATCCAGTAGGAGGCCACGCTCAAGTCCCTCGTACCTGCACAAAATGATGGCTACTCGCAACCAATGTGATTAGGGGTTGTCAATCCCTTCACGGTCACTTACGAGAGTGAGATCTGATAGATATAATATTTTTGGTATAAAGATGCAAAGTAAAAAGTAAAAGCAAAGTAAAAACAGCAAAGCAAGATTAAAGTGATGGAGATTGATATGATGAGAATAGACCCGAGGGCCATAGGTTTCACTAGTGGCTTCTCTGAAGAGCATAAGTATTCTACGGTGGGTGAACAAATTACTGTTGAGCAATTGACAGAATTGAGCATAGTTATGTGAATATCTAGGCATGATCATGTATATAGGCATCACGTCCGTGACAAGTAGATTGAAGCGATTCTGCATCTACTACTATTACTCCACTCATCGACCGCTATCCAGCATGCATCTAGAGTATTAAGTTAAAAACAGAGTAATGCCTTAAGCAAGATGACATGATGTAGAGAGATAAATTCATGCAATATGAAATAAACCCCATCTTGTTATCCTCGATGGCAACGATACAATACGTGCCTTGCTGCCCCTTCTGTCACTGGGAAAGGACATCGCAAGATCGAACCCAAAGCTAAGCACTTCTCCCATGGCAAGAACTACCAATCTAGTTGGCCAAACCAAACGGATAATTCGAAGAGACTTGCAAAGATAACCAATCATACATAAAAGAATTCAGAGAAGATTCAAATATTATTCATAGATAGACTTGATCATAAACCCACAATTCATCGATCTCAACAAACACACTGCAAAAAGAAGATTACATCGAATAGATCTCCACAAGAGAGGGGGAGAACTTTGTATTGAGATTCAAAGAGAGAGAAGAAGCCATCTAGCTAGTAACTATGGACCCGAAGGTCTGAGGTAAACTACTCACACTTCATCGGAGGGGCTAGGGTGATGTACAAGCCCTCCGTGATGACGGCCCTCTTCCGACGGAGCTCTGGAACAGGCCCCAAGATGGGATCTCGTGGATACAGAAAGTTGCAGCGGTGGAATTAGGTTTTTGGCTCCTGTTCTGATCGTTTGGGGGTACGTAGGTATATATAGGAGGAAGGAGTACGTCGGTGGAGCACCGAGGGGCCCACGAGGCAGGGGGGCGCGCCCTAGGGGGGGTGCGCCCCCCACCCTCATGACCTCCTCTTTGACTCCGTGGAGTAGGGTCCAAGTGTCCTGGATCACGTTCGGTGAGAAAATCACGTTCCCGAAGATTTTATTCCGTTTGGACTCCATTTGATATTTTGTTTCTTCGAAACACTGAAATAGGCAAAAAATAGCAATTCTGGGCTGGGCCTCTGGTTAATAGGTTAGTCCCAAAAATAATATAAAAGTGGAAAATAAAGCCCAATATAGTCCAAAATAGTAGATAATATAGCATGGAGCAATAAAAAATTATAGATATGTTGGAGACGTATCATTGCGTTATTGGAGTCTGTATATAGTATTTGGAGTACATATTGCACTGTATCTCCGGTGGGGGACGTCAGGATGACACCAGCCCCCAGACCAGCTAGCATCTTAGAGCCGTCAAAGTGCATGATCCAATTGGAGTATGCGCCATACTCTTTAGGGAGTTCGGCTTCTGTCCTTTCGGCTACGAAATCGGCCAGTACTTGCGACTTAATGGCTCGCCGTGGTTTATATGTTATGTCGAACGGGAGGAGCTCGATAGCCCATTTGGCGATTTGGCCCGTGGCATCGCGGTTGTTTATTATGTCATTGAGTGGTACTTCGGAGGCCACCGTAATTGAACACTCTTGAAAGTAGTGTCGTAATTTCCGAGATGCCATGAATACCGCGTATGCTATCTTTTGATAATTTGGGTACCGTGATTTGCACGGAGTGAGGATGGTGGATACATAATATACCGGCTTTTGAAGTGGGAATTTATGTCCGTCCATCTCTCGTTCGACGACGAGCACTACACTTACAACTTGGTGAGTTGTCGCTGTATATAATAGCATTGGTTCGCCAACATCTGGCGCGGCCAAGATTGGGTAGGTGGCCAGGATGGCTTTTATTTCCTCTAGGCTGGCCGTGGCTGCGTCTGTTCACTCGAAGTGTTCGGTGCACCGAAGAAGGCGATAAAGGGGGAGTGCCTTTTCTCCTAGTCGAGAGATAAAGCAGCTTAAAGCCGCCACACATCTAGTTAACTTCTGGATTTTCTTGAGGTCAGTTGGGATAGCCAACTGCGACAGGGCCCGGATTTTGGCCGGATTTGCTTCAATTCCTCTACTGGAGACTATAAATCCCAGGAGCTTTCCGGCGGGTACGCCGAAAACGCATGTTTCCGGATTGAGCTTAATGTCGTATGTTCAGAGATTGTCGAACGTGAGCCTTAAGTCGTCTATTAAGGAGTCGACGTGTCTGGTTTTAACGACCACACCATCGACGTATGCCTCCATTGTTTTGCTGATCTGTTTTTCCAGACATGTCTGAATCATGCGCTGATACGTTCCGCCGGCGTTTTTTAGCCCGAAGGGCATTGTGTTAAAACAGAAGCGGCCGTATGGAGTGATGAATGCTGTTGTGGCTTGGTCGGACTCCGCCATCTTAATTTGGTGGTAACCGGAGTATGCGTCGAGGAATCACAACGAGTCGTGTCCTGCGGTAGTGTCGATAATTTGATCGATGCGAGGGAGGGGAAGGGATCTGTAACGCCCTCGATGCGGCAATATCCCCTACGTGTCGAAGCACGACTTAGAGGCATAACCGCATTGAAAGCAATGTCGCAAGTAAGGTAATCTTCACAACAACCCATGTAAATAGATAATAAAAAGGGAAGGCACATAGTTGGCTTACACTCGCCACGTCAAACAAAGTACATAAATAGCATTACATCATCCAATCACTCATGGTCCGACTACGGTACCAAAATAAAAGATCAACCCAACATGCGACATGGTCCCGATCGCCCCAACTGGGCACCACTACTGATCGTCAGGGAAAGACACATAGTAACGGCGCGAGTCTTCGTCGAACTCCCACTTGAGCTCAAGCGCATCATCTGGAACGGAGTCATCGGGCCCTGCATCTAGTTTGGAAGTAATCTGTGAGCCAGAGGGACTCAGCAATCTCGCACCCTCGCGATCAAGACTATTTAAGCTTATAGGTAAGACAAGGTAATATGAGGAGCTGCAGCAAGTGACTAGCATATATGGTGGCTAACTTGTTCGCAAAAGAGAGCGAGAAGAGAAGGCAAAGCACGAACGAAGAAAAGGAGAACAACCTACGGCAAACATTACTCCAACACCGTGTTCACTTACCGGACTCCGCCGAGAAGAGACCATCACGGTTACACACGCAGTTGATTCATTTTTAATTAAGTTAAGGTTCAAGTTATCTACAACCGGACATTAACAAATTCCCATCTACCCATAACCGCGGGCACGACTTTCGAAAGTTCAAATCCCTGCAGGGGAGTCCCAACTTAGCCCATCACAAGCTCTCACGGTCAACGAAGGATAAACCTTCTCCCGAGGCATTTCGATCACACTCGGTATCCCGGTTCTACAAGACAACTCCGACAAGTCAAAACAAATCCAGCAACACCACTCGAATGTGCCGACAAATCCCGATAGGAGTTGCACATATCTCGATCTCAGGGCACACTCAAATAGGTCAAGCTATGAGTAAAACCAACCCTCGAGTTTCCCTGAGGTGGCCCCGCAGGCTGCCCAGTTCGGACCAACACTCAGAGGAGCACTGGCCTAGGGGGGTTTAAATAAGATGACCCTTGGGCTCCGGAAACCCAAGGGAAAAAGAGGCTAGGTGGAAAATGGTAAAACCAAGGTTGGGCATTGTTGGACGAGTTTTATTCAAGGCGATTTGTCAAGGGGTTCCCATTATTACCCAACCGTGTAAGGAACGCAAAATCCAGGAACATAACACCGATATGACGAAAAGGCCGAGCCTTCCACCCTTTACCAAGTATATAGATGCATGAAGATAACAAGATAATATAGTGATATCCCAACAAGAAAATAATGTTCCAACAAGGAACGATCTTCAATCTTCACCTGCAACTAGCAACGCTATAAGAGGGGCTCAGCAAAGCGGTAACATAGCCAATCAACGGTTTGCTAGGACATGGTGGGTTAGCGGTTTGACATGGCAATTTGGTAGGCATGATAAGCAAGTGGTAGGCATCATAGCATAGGCATAGCAAAAGAGCGAGCATCTAGCAAAGCAAAGATAGTAGTGATTTCGAGGGTATGATCATCTTGCCTGCAAAGTTGTCAGAGTTGACTGGATCCTCGAAAGCAAACTCAACGGGCTCCTTGTTAGCGAACTCGTCTCCCGCCTCTACCCAAACAAGACAAACAAGCAAAAAGGACACAATCAACCACATGCAAATGCTCGAACAACATGATGCAAACATGGTATGCTATGCGGGATGCGATATGTGATGCATATGCAAGATTTGACAAGGATTGATTGAACCTGGCCTCAACTTGGAAATCCAAGAGTGCCATTGGAAAGGTGAGGTGATTTCGGTTGAAATCGATATAAAGATCGCCAGAATCGGATGCACGGTTTGGAAATGGCAAGCAAAACAAATATGGCACCGGTCTGCGATAAACAGCAAGTAGCCATCTAAATGCAACAAGATAATCATGCTACACACTCAAACATGGCAAAAAAATACATGGCAGGGATCCACTCATAAAGCTTAACAAAAGATGAACACTGAGCTATGGCCAATTCATCCATTAACAGGTTCAAACAAGCATGGCAAAAATGCAATTGATAAACAGGTTTCAGACTTAGTGAAATTAACACAAGCCTGGAATTTCAGATCAGGTAGCACACTTTGGAGGAAGAAAACTAGATGCTACAGGAACTTAACATATCAGAGCAAGGCATGGCATGAAGGTACTCAAAGAGCTTAACAAAAGTCCCTTAGTGACCTTGAGCCAAAAGGGATCAGAAAATACAATTGCAAGCATGTGAACATGGCAAAAACATAATCAGATCACAGCAAGTGAACATGGCAAAAGCATGTGAACTGGAGCATGCAAATATGATAACAAGTAGGCATGTTTACGAGCTCGATGCACTCACTACAGAGCAAGGCATGACAATATAAGCATACACCAATCAAGAATACACATCATATAAGCTAGACGTGGCAAGAACAACAACATAGCATGCACGGATCAACAACAACATCCTCGGCAAAATCTCTAACAAGTAGACAATCTGCCCAGATTCATGAAATAGCAAAAGTAGAGCTCGATTGACTCAAGCTAGGATGCTCCATAATTGCAAACAAAGACATGGATGTATAGAGCACTACAAGATTAACAAAACATCCTTACTGATCATCCTCAAAAGAGGCACGGATCACTAGGAAACAACATGAACATATGGCATATTGATAAGAACAGATCAAGGACTTAGTGGAATTGCTGTCCCTGAAATCAGCATTAACGAATGCACCACTTTGCAAGCTTGTGCTAGTAACCACACACATCACAAAAATACATGGATAACACCTCTGTAAAGATGGCAAAGCATATAACAAAACTCATGTAGAGATCAGGAGCATATCATGCACACATAAATCATGGCAAAAATGACAAATAGCTATTTGGTGCAACAGATCTGACAATTAACTCAAATAGCTCTCTTCCAACAGCATTTCGGGCATCAAGACGAGCTCAAATGAAAATGATGCAATGAGATGAAATGATGTACTCTCTGAGACGAACATCTTGATATGCTACACGTGTAAAATGGAGCTATGGATGCGGAGATATAGCATGATAAAAAATGCAATTTGTCTAGGGTTTCGGGAGAAAGTCAATCGAGGAGGGTATCTCAGATCCAGATCTGGTTACTGTAGCAGTGCACGGACTTCGAGGTTCGTCGGCCGGACTTGACGAGCTCGCCGGAGAGGGAGGTCGCCAGCTTGCCGGAGAGGGAGGAGGAGGCGCGGGGTGGCGCCGGAGTTGGTGCAGAACGGCGGCCGGGCTCGGCTCCCGCGGCGCGGGCGCGCGGCGGCGAGAAGAATGGCATGCTGCGGCGCAACGGGTGGAGCAGCGCCGAGGCGGAGGAAGAAGCAGTCGCGGGCGGCGGCACTCCTCTGGGCCACGGGGGCTCGCAGCGGGCTGCGCGGGCCGCGCCGCGCCACGTGGCGGCCCCCGGTTGGCTGCGGGCGGCAGTGGAGACGTGCCCGTTTAGGCGGCGGACATGTCCGGCGGCGGCGGGGCGATTTTTAGGGTTTAGGAAGGAGGGGATCCGGGAATTTCGGAGGGGGGCCTTTAAATAGACATAGAGGGAGCTAGGAGAGTCCAAATGAGGTGCGGTTTTCGGCCACGCGATCGTGATCGAACGCTCTAGATGATGGAGAGAGTTTTGGTGGGTTTTGGGCCAAATTGGAAGGGTGTTGGGCTGCAACACACACGAGGCCTTCTCGGTCCCTCGGTTAACTGTTGGAGTATCAAACGAAGTCCAAATGGTACGAAACTTGACAGGCGGTCTACCGGTAGTAAACCAAGGCCGCTTGGAAAGTCTCGGTCCAATCCGGAAATGGTTAACCCCCACACACGAAAAGAAGGTAGAAATGACCACCGGAGGAGATAGGAGCGCCGGAATGCAAAACGGACAACGGAGAAAAAGCTCGGATGCATGAGACGAACATGTATGCAAATGCAATGCACATGATGACATGATATGAGATGCATGACAAGGACAAAAACACACGGATACAAAAACCCGAACCCGAGAAAATAAAATAACTTAGTGCCGGAAACGGCAAGAGTTGGAGTACATAATAGGTAAATTACATCCGGGGTGTTACAGGATCCTTTGGGCAAGCCTTATTAAGGTCCTTGAAGTCGACACATAGGCGCCAGGATTTGTCCTTATTTGGCACCATCACCAGGTTTGCTAGCCAATCCGGATGCTTTATTTCTCTAATGAATCCGGCCTCCAGTAATTTGGCTAGCTCCTCTCCCATGGCTTGTCGCTTAGGTTCGGAGAAACTCCGAAGAGTCTGCTTGATCGACCTGAATATTTTTAGAATGTTAAGGCTATGCTCGGCCAGCCTGCGTGGGATTCCTGGCATGTCTGAAGGATGCCAGGCGAATATGTCCCAATTCGCGCGCATGAACTCCCGTAGTGTGGCGTCTACTGCGGGGTTTAGCTGTGCCCCAATGGATGCTGTTTTTGTGGGGTCTGTTAGATGGACTTGGAATTTGACTATTTCATCCGCTGGTTTAAAGGAGGTGGACTTGGATATTTTGTCTAGTATCACGTTGTCCCTGTCCACTGTGGAGCGCAGCGCGGTTAATTCCTCCGCCACAAGGGCTTCGGATAATGCCTCGAGGGCTAGTGCGGCTGTTTTGTTCTTGGCGCGGAGTGCTATGTTTGGGTCACTAGCTAGAGTGATGATTCCATTGGGTCCGAGCATTTTGAGCTTCATGTACTCGTAATGGGGTATGGCTTGAAAAATCGTGAATGCCTCCCGCCCTAGAAGGGCGTGGTATCCGCTGCTAAACAGGGCCACTTGGAATCTGATTTCTTCGGACCTATAAATCTCCGGAGTGCTGAATACCACATCTAGTGTGATTTTCCCAACGCAACGTGCCTCCCGACTGGGGATGATTCCTCGGAAGGTCGTGGTGCTTTGCTCAATACGGTTGTTGTCTATTTCCATTTTTTGAAGAGTCTCCTCATAAATGAGGTTTAGTCCACTGGCGCCATCCATGAGCACTTTAGTGAGCCAAAAGCCGTCCACGATTGGACTGAGGACCAAAGCGGCTGGTGCTCGGGCTGTTCGGAATTTAGGTTCATCACTGGCATTGAAAGTAATGGCCATGTCGCTCCATGGGTTTATTGCTACAACGTGGCAGATTTCGGCAAGGCTGCGGAGTGCTCACTTACGCCTATTATTTGAGGCAAAGGTCTCGAAGACTATTAATACTGTATTGTTATCCTCAGGAGGGTGTTTTGGGGTGTTTTGGATGAGGAGATCCTCACCACTCTTGGCCACCTGCCGGAGTACCCAACATGCTCTAAGGCTATGTGTTGATATGGTATCCGTTATACTATGAATTTTGCAGGGCCCGTTAAGCCATCCCTCCAATACGGTTCCATGCCCTGTAGTGGGTTTTTGCTTCTTTGTAAATGAGTCGGGCGACTTATGAGAGTGCACCCTTTTAGTTCGGACTGGGGGTTTTGTCAGAGCCGGATTGTCCCAAAATTGTGTTTGGGTTTTCCAGGCGCTTTCCATCGCATAGTACTTCCGTACTATGGCCACCAAGTCAGCGAAGTGTGCTATGTCACGGCGACTTATGGCGTTGAGGATCCCCTTGTCCGTGCAATTGTTGCAAAAGAACGAAATTGCGTCTTCCCCGCGATAGTCCTTGACCTTGTTCATTACAAGGAGGAATCTGGCCCAATAGTGATGTACAGTCTCTTGGGGCGCTTGCTAATGTGGGAAAGATCGTTTGTATCTGGGTGGGTGGGTGGATTTTAAGTCCGGACCTTGACCCAATCTGAGATCCGGAGGCAGGGGAGTTTCCGATCTTGGAAGTTCAGGCTCCAGGATGTTGCTCCGCGAGTTTGGTATGCGACCTGATTCTAGGTTCAGGGTTAGGGCGATGTCCTCCCGTGAGCGGGTATCCGGCTCGGAGAGCTCGGGAATCCGGACATAGTTCATCCTTAGAATAGATGGAGAACCGCCGCATTGCTCCTCCACCACCGCTATTTGATGGGTGACCGACGGAGAGTTAATCTCCCTTTGGTCGGGTCTAAGCCCGAGCCGATCATAGTCCGTAGTGACTCCCAGAGCGGCGATGCGATCCAAGAGCTCGTTCAAAGAGGAGAGCTCCATTGGATCCATCTGCTCGGTGAATTTTGAGCCGATGTGGAGGCTATTTTCGATGACCCGAGAGTCATCATCGGCGCAACGGCCAAGCGGGCGGTCATGAGGAAGTCGCCTAGTCGGAGAGTTTGGCCTACAGCCTGGGCTCCCCCAGAAGTGATGTTGTCCTTGACAACGAGACGAGCCATCCCCGCTTATGATGACGGCACAGTGGAACTCTCAATGAAAGCACCAATGTCGGTGTCAAAACCGGCGGATCTCGGGTAGGGAGTCCCAAACTGTGTGTCTAAGGCAGATGGTGACAGGAGGTAGGGGACAAGATGTTTAGCCAGGCTCGGGCCCTCTTGATGGAGGTAATACCCTATGGCATGCTTGATTGTTCTTGATGATATGAGTATTACAAGAGTTGATCTACCACGAGATCGTAGAGGCTAAACCCTAAAAGCTATCCTATGGTATGATTGTATGTTGTCCTATGGACTAAAACCCTCCGGTTTATATAGACACCGGAGGGGGCTAGGGTTACACAAGGCCGGTTATAAGGGAGGAGATGTACATATCCATACTACCTAGCTTGCCTTCCTCGCCAAGGAGAGTCCCATCCGGACATGGGACGAAGTCTTCAATCTTGTATCTTCATAGTCCAATAGTCCGGCTAAAGGATATAGTCTGGCTATCCAGAGACCCCCTAATCCAGGACTCCCTTAGATGCGGACGACGAAGAAATTTGCTGCCCACCCACCACCCACTTAGTAGCCACTGTTGTTGATTTAACCGACATGCTCGACTTCGACTTTGAAGACATCGACGGTATGGACGACGATGCAGGAGACGAGCAGGAACCACCGCCCACAGGGCGCTGGACCGCTACATCATCATAGGACATATATATGGTCGACACCCCTAAAGAAGGCAATGGCGACGAGACAACGGAGGATGACCCCTCCAAGAAGCAACCCAAGCGCCGACATCAGCGGCGCCGCTCTAAGTCCCGCCACAGCAAAAGTAGTGATATCGGCACAGGAGATAATAACACTCCGGATAGTGCCGAAGACAATCCCAATCCCCTCCAGCACGATGTAGAGCTGGAGGACGAAGAAGCCAGCCCTCCAGAGCAGGGAGCAGATGGAGAACCAGAAGAGGACAATTACATGCCTCTCTCTGAAGACGAGGTGAGCCTCAGTGACGAAGAATTTATCGTGCCTGAGGACCCCGTCGAACAGGAGTGCTTCAAGCGCCGGCTTATGGCCACAACAAATAGCCCGAAGAAAAGCAACAACAGCTTCAAGCTGATCAAAACTTGCTAGCAGACAGATGGACCGAAGTCCTTGCGGCCGAGGAATACGAACTCGAGCGCCCCTCCAAGAGTTACCCAAAACGCAAGTTGCTACCTCACCTCGAGGAGGCAGCATTGAAACCCCATGCACCAGTGTACGATGCGGCTGACCGGCCACTACGTGGCCGAGCCAAAGAGGCGTTTCAACCTGAAGTTCAGCCTGCACCCCGCCACCACTCAATCCAAAATACCAAGGCTCGGGGCAACACACAGGACCTGCGAGACGTATTGGACAGTAAGGCAAAACTTGCAAGGTCAATATACGGGTCACGGGCACACACGCCAACACGGGACGATGATCGTCACGCCGGATACGCCAAAAGCAAATCCGGCCGGGCCGAATACAGCAGACAAGACTCATATGAACTGCGTCAGGATATAGCCCGGCACAGAGGCGCCGCACACCCCCTATGCTTCACTGATGAAGTTATGGATCACGAATTCCCGGAGGGTTTCAAACCCGTAAATATTGAATCATATGATGGTACAACAGATCCCGCCGTATGGATTGAGGATTTCCTCCTTCACATCCACATGGCTCGCGGTGATAATCTACACGCCATCAAATACCTCCCACTAAAACTCAAAGGACCAGCTCGGCATTGGCTGAATAGCTTGCCAGCCGACTCCGTCGGCAGTTGGGAGGATCTGGAAGACGCATTCCTTGACAACTTCCAGGGCACTTATGTGCGACCACCAGATGCCGATGACTTGAGCCATATAACTCAATAGCCAGGGGAATCGGCCAGACAATTCTGGACTCGGTTCGTGACTAAGAAAAACCAAATTGTCGACTGTCCGGATGCAGAGGCCCTCGCGGCATTCAAGCACAACATCCGTGACGAGTGGCTTGCCCGCCACCTTGGCCAGGTGAAGCCGAAGTCTATGGCAGCCCTCATGACACTCATGACCCGCTTTTGTGCGGGCGAGGATAGCTGGCTGGCTTGCAGAAATAACACATCGAGGAATCCGGGCGCTTCGGATACCAAAGATGCCAACGGCAGACAACATCGTAACAGACCAAAGCGCCGCAATAACGGCGATAACACCAAGGATACGACAGTTAATGCGGGATTCAGAGGCTCTAGATCTTGTCAGTGGAAAAGGCCATTTAAAACAAGTACTCCGGCTCCGTCCAGTTTGGATCGCATACTGGATCGCTCGTTTCAAATTCACGGCACCACCGACGAGCCAGCCATCACACCAACAGAGAATGCTGGGTGTTCAAGCAGGCCGGCAAGTTAAATGCCGAAAACAAGGACAAGGGGCTGCATGGTGATGACGAGGAGGAGACCCGGCTGCCGAACACGGGAGGACAAAAGGAGTTCCCCCCACAAGTGAAGACGGTGAACATGATATACACAACCCACATTCCCAAGAGGGAGCGGAAGCGTGCACTAAGGGACGTCTATGCGATGGAGCCCGTCGCCTCAAAGTTCAACCCATGGTCTGCTTGCCCGATCACCTTTGATCGCAGGGACCACCCCACAAGTATCCATCATGGCGGATCCACCGCACTAGTCCTAGACTCCATCATCGATGGATTTCATCTCACTCGAGTCCTTATGGACAGCGGCAACAGCTTGAACCTCCTCTATCCGGATACAGTGCGAAAAATGGGTATCGATTCCTTGAGGATTAAACCCACCAAAACCACCTTTAAGGGCGTCATCCCAGGTGTAGAGGCCCATTGCACGGGCTCAATCACACTGGAACTAGTATTCGGATCACTGGACAACTTTCGAAGCGAGGAGTTAATCTTCGACATCGTCCCGTTTCATAGTGGCTATCATGCACTGCTTGGACGAACTGCATTTGCAAAATTCAATGCAGTACCGCATTACGCATACCTCAAGCTTAAGATGCCAGGACCTCGGGGGGGGGGGGTCATAAAAGTGAATGGAAACACAGAACGCTCGCTCCGCACAGAAGAGCACACTACGGCCCTCGCAGAAAAGCACAAAGCAGCCTTTCAAGGCAAACCACTAATTCGGCGATACAGCCCCCGAACACCTTCAAGCATGTCCGGAGTAAACTGCAATAGGATCGGCTGGCACGTTCAGAGCTCGCCTAGCAATTCGGGCCCCGTCCCAGTCCTAGTCAAGCGACGAAATCTGTGCCGCGCATACATAATTACGCACTGAAAATACCATGGACATAGGTGGGGGCACGATCAAGGCACGTCCCGCAATGCAGCTTAACCGCCCTCGGGGCTGTATATCTTCATCATTTCGTTTCTCTTTCAGGGCCTAACTCTCTAGAAGCCCTTTCCGGCAGTATGATTGCTGGACACATTACAGGAAGGAACAACCAAGGCGGCAAGAAGCTAAGATGTACACGGGAACCCCCAGGTGGTCTCTAATAATAATACCCGCTTTCTATACACAACTTGCCCTTGGATAGGACATTTCGAATAATACTACTTTCTGCTTATCGCACTACCTGTACCAGTACACTTCGACGTATTATTTAAATAATAATGCATAGCATAAGTCTATTTTTTGCATTATTCATTCTTTTTTTCTTCCTTTATGTCCATTTACGACAATCTGCACCCGACAATTCGGGTACGGTCAGTACCCCATGGGCTTTCGTTTACCCCATAATACGGCGCGACAAGTCCGAACACTTTTGATAGTGCATCAGCTCCGAATCATGTCTTGGGTCAATAGTTGGGTTTCCCCGGCTCCCATTCTTTGGTACCTTATGTTTCGCTATATCAGCTAAGGTACCGGTGGGAGAACTACTGCGATTGTGTCCTGGTTCTTCCGGACGAGCACCTCAGTAGAGAAAGCCGAAAACTGACTGTCATGATAAGGCGAGAGACTGGTCGCTGTTCGAGAGGTCTCAAGTCCTTAAAGACTTTTTCCGCTTCGGGCGAGGAGTCGTCCTTGTCCGGCTTAGGCGTGTATAGCGCCCCAAATTCGGCCTTCCGAATACCAGGGTGTCGGTGTCAAAACCGGCGGATCTCTGGTAGGGGGTCCCAAACTATGCATCTAAGGCGGATGGTAACAGGAGGCAGCGGACATGATGTTTTACCCAGGTTCGGGCCCTCTTGATGGAGGTAAAACCCTACGTCCTGCTTGATTATTCTTGATAATATGAGTAGTACAAGAGTTGATCTACCAAGAGACCGGAGAGGCTAAACCCTAGAAGCTAGCCTATGGTCTGATTGTATGTTGTCCTACGGACTAAAACCCTCCGGTTTATATAGACACCGGAGGAGGCTAGGGTTACATAAGGTCGATTACAAAGGAGGAGATATACATATCCGTATTGCCTAGCTTGCCTTCCACGCCAAGTAGAGTCCCATCCGGACACGGGACGAAGTCTTCAATCTCGTATCTTCATAGTCCAACAGTCTGGCCAAAGGATATAGTCCGGCTGTCCGGAGACCCCCTAATCCAGGACTCCCTCAGTAGCCCCTGAACCAGGCTTCAATGACGATGAGTCCGGCGCGCAGTGTTGTCTTCGGGATTGCAAGGCGGGTTCCTCGTCCGAATACACCACAGAAGAGTTTGAATACAAGGATAGTGTCCGACCCTGCAAAATAAGTTCCAGATACCACCGTAGAGAGAATAATATTTCCACAAACCTAATCTACTGACACGTTTTGGTAGCATGACATCATGCCATGGCCCGGTAATTATTCGAACCGCTTTTCTTTAACCAGCCCCGCACATAACGCGAGGCGGTTTCTTGACACGTCTTGTTAAAGTAGAGTTCGTGTTCCCTTTATTACAAGATTCTCATTAATACGGATGTGGGTAACCCAACCGTGCCTAGGACTCCTAGATTTTAGGCAAGTCCCAAACGGCCACGAGGAGGACGCTTGATATTCACCCTCTTTATAAAGGGACAAGGCTTTTACTTTTTTCCCTCCTGTGCTCAATCAAATCCTTCCGCCGCGTCGAGTTCTAACACCCAAAGCCCAGGTCAGGCGCTTCGGACCTTCAATCATGTCCGGATCCAGCCTTCAAGACCGATGGATGCCTTCCTCCGTCACGAAGGAGGATATCAAGAAGTTGAGGGAGGCCAGATATCTGACCGCTGAAATTTCGCATAGGCTGCCCGCCCGAGGGCAGGTCGTCCCTACTCCCGAACCCAACGAGAGCGTTGTGTTCGTCTCCCACTTCCTTTGAGGACTAGGCCTCGCTCTGGATCCCTTTATTAGGGGTCTTATGTTCTATTACGGGCTGGATTTTCACGATCTGACCCCGGATTCCCTTCTTCACATCTCGTCATTTATTCTCATGTGTGAGGCCTTCCTCCGCATTACCCCTCACTTCGGCCTGTGGCTCAAGACCTTCGATGTGAAGCCGAAGATGGTCGAGGGGCATTACGCAGCGTGCGGAGGTGCTCTAATAAGCAAAATTGCTAACGTTCCATGGCCAAAGGGTTCCTTTCCAGAGGTGTCCGGATTGTGGCAACGGGAGTGGTTTTATGTCATAGCTCCCCGAAGTCCAAGTGGGTAGCTGCCCCCACCTTTCACTCGGGCCCTCCACCACAACTGATGTCATGGATCAGCAGGGGGCTGAGCTGGGGTCCAGCCAAGGATGTGCCAATACTGTAGAGCCGTATCCGAGATCTCTTCGAGGGAGATTTCAGTCTGGTCATGGTAATGCAAGTTATGCTGGTCCGTCGAGTCCAGCCTTGCAAACGCCGGCCCCTCCGCATGTGGGAATTCAACCCGGAAGGACCGCGCACTATTCAGAATTTCCTCAGCATGACGCACAAGGAGATGTACAAATCGTTTTTCGGACCCCAAATAGAGTGTCCGGACACTACCGAGCACGTGGGCCTGAGCAGCAACCGCACCGCTGCCCAAGTAAGTAATCCCATGGCCGAACACACTGTCCTTTTATTTATCATGACATCATTTTGAAGAATCGCTCTTTGACTAGGACTAGATAACAAAGGCGAAGATGATCCGGTGTTCCGCCCCCCTTCCTGAAGGCTTGGACAATCCGGTGCTAGAAAAAATGCTCGAGCCAGCACCTTGCCTGGTGCCCTCAAAGGAAGATGAAGGGGGGAATAAAGAGGGCGAAAGCGGGCCTCCATCGCTACCTATTCCAACCGAGGGAATGAGCGCCTCTGCGAGGGAGGATAACCAAGGGGAAGAATCTGACATTCTCTCTCCCCAGGGAAGGAATAGGTCTACCTCTGAAGATCCGGAAACTATGGTTTCCAAACGGGAGAAGAAATCTCCGCCAAAGGAACCTGCCTCGGAGCGTACTCTTGCCGCACAATGTCCGTGCGGGGATCAACCCTCTACCGAGCTGTAAGTAAAAGGGTATTCAATAACGAAAATATCTTGCTCTATTTCTGAGGAAAATAATCGAAGCATTTATCTTGCCGTTCAGATCTTAGCCCTTCTCAGCTGAGCTCGTCTTCGGGGGATCTTCTTCCGGAGATAATGGAGAGCGAAACGCCTCCCCCTGCCACACCGCCTTACGAAGCGGGCGACCCTGAGGTGTCATCGCGGAGGGCTTCTCCTGATCCGGCAAGGCCAGAAGGTAATCCTATGGCCACCCGAAGTCCTCAGTATCCGGCTCTTGAAGAGAGCAATCAAAAGAGTCCGGCACCGTCTAGTGTGCGGTCGGATGTACAGAGGGTTCTGCTGGAGAGATCGGCTATCTTAGAAGAGCACCGCACATTGATGGGTACGGTGATTGAAAGGATTTCGTCCGCCGAAAGCGGGCTGCATGAAGCCTTTATGAGTCTACTGACGAGTTTTGAGGTACGTGAAATGATGTACATTTTTGAAAGTATCGCACATTTTTAGATGTGCCATGTGTAGATAGTAGCCCCTGAGACTCTGGTTGTCATCAAAAACGGCGGCAAACAAAGGATCATAGTCCCAGGTAATAACCAGACTGCCTTTATGTGCAGGTGGTGGAGGCTCTGGTGGCTAGCCGGACTGATGGGTATGCCGAACTAAAGCGGCAGCTAGATGCGGCAGATGCTGACATCGTGCTTGTCAACAAGCGGCTTGATGAGGCGTAGGGTCAGTGATTTTTCTGGCAATTGTCACATAATAAGAGCGACCTGATGCCAGTATATTTAATATGTTTGTGACTGCAGATGGAGCGGCCACCGTGGAGACCCTTCGGGTGGAGCTTGCCCGAGCCAAGGAGCAAGCCAGGAGTAGCAATGCGGCCGCTTTACAGGCGACCGAAGAGTTAAGGGCCGAACTGGCCACACATTGCAAGAGCAAAGAAAAAATTGCCAAGATGACCGTGGAGTTAAAAGAAGCAGCTGACCGTTACTGGCTTCTTGAAGAGGAAAACCGGGCGAAAGCGACGGACCTGGAGAAGGCCCGGCTGGCTGCCAAGGAAGCCCGCTCCAAAATTAGAGCGACGAAGGAGGAGCTGAATCAAGCTGCAGATATCGTGTCTGGGAAGCCTTTCTTGTTGCGGACTAAGTTCGGAGATCCGAAGTGTCGGATTTCGGGTTCCGGCAGACCCTTAAGGTTCGAACACTGGGGTGCGCGCGGAGATTTCCCCTTCTACCTACCTGTACCCCTCCGCCTCGCTAAGATCTAAGCTATGGAAAGAACAGCACAAGAGACACAGGGTTTATACTGGTTCGGGCCACCATTGTGGTGTAATACCCTACTCCAGTGTGTGGTGTGGTGGATTGCCTCTTGGGCTGATGATGATGAGCAATACAAGGAAGGACAACCTCGCGAGGGTCTGTTCTTGGCTGAGGGGATGAACTGCTAGGAGGAGTTCAGTCACCCTTCTCTCTCTCTCTCTCTCTCTTCTCGATTCTCTCTCCGATTTCGATCCCTCTACCCTGTGGGTGGCTAGTCCTATTTATAGGCAAAGGCCTTGGGCCTCTTCCCAAATATTGAGCGGGAAGGGCGCCAACAATTGGCCATTTTGAAGGGGAACATCTGGTACACTTATCCTGACTAAAGTTGGTCCTCGCCTGCCAAAGGCTCTGGTGGTGACGCTGGCTTGGGCTCCACAATGACTTCCTCCCTGCCGTCTTGGTCTCGCTGCACCGAAACGGGTGCCTTTGCTTGATGCTTTCGCCTGCGCTTGCTCCCTTTGCACCGAAGAGGAAAGGAGGACACTGCGCGGGCTGGCGCCCGCCTGGCACCCTTGGTCATCATTGCTTGCATCACGGGCACCTCGTGAGGTACCCCGCCTTGATCTCTCCGCCTCCTCGCAAGCCAGCCTGATGAGGCCGTGCCTGAGGAAGCTCTGTGTCGTCCGCCCCGCGAGGCTTGGCCCCTCGTGAGGGTCTTGGGTATGTGTTGATGAATATGGGCCATGCTGGGCCCCCCTTTGAGCCACGCCGCAGGCTTCAGGCAGGCAAGTCTGGGGACCACCGTTCCCAGAACACCGACAGTAGCCCCCGGGCCCAAGGCACGCCCAGACTTGGCCGTGCAGGGAGGCGAAAGGGCAAGAGCGAAGCGCCACGGGCCCTAACAGCCTGCGGCCTTGGGTGCCGCGTGGCGGTTGACTGGACGTGGGCGCCTCAGCAACCGCGCGAGTTGATAAGGGAGCGGCATCTGCCCAGGCTTTGCTTTTTTTGCTTTGTCCGGTTGCTGCTCTGATCCCCTTTCTTACGCCTCTCCTTCCTTCCTCCAAAATTTCCAGATCTACTCCGACCGCGTGACCTAGGAAGCCATGGCACCTCGTTAGTACCGGCCGGAGCTTGGTACTCGTCTGCCCTGGACTCGCCGAACGTGTCGGAGGCGAGCCTCGCCCGGTTGCGCCGGATGGCGGCGGAGCAGGGCATCGACGGGGTGAAGGTGTTCAAGGCTGGCTCCGCCACCCCTGAGGGCCAAGGGAGCACCTTCTATCCGTTCTTTGTAAGCGCCATTGCTGCTGGCCTAGTACCTCCCTTCTCCGAGTTCTTCTTCTCTGTCCTCCACCATTATAAGCTACAGGCTCTGGATCTCCACCCCAACTCCGTCCTTCTCCTGGCAATCTTCGCCTATTACTGCGAGGCTCACGTAGGGGTGCAGCCCTCAGTGGCCTTGCTGCGCCACTACTTCTACCTCCGGACCTCTCGCGGTCCTGCTTCCGCGTGCGCGAGCTTCATCGCGTACGGTGGCGCCATTGCCATTTCGAACCCCGGGAAAAGGATTGAGGGCTTTAGGAGCAAGTGGGTCTTGGCAAATGCTGGGCGCATCCACCCTCGGCTGATCTTGCCCACGGAGCAACCCACGAGCTCCAGCGATTGGGGTCGAGCGGAGCTCGCGGACCCCCGCGCGAAGCTGGTGTTGGAGAAGATGGACGCGGATCTAAGGCCGGCCAACATGGCGGCGGCGAAGCTGACCGGCGCGTCGCTGCTGAGGGAATTCCTGGAGCACCAGCTAGCTCCGCTACGGCAGTACTCACTTCCGATTGGAGGCCCCATCCGAGCCCCGTGACCTTGGCTGACGAAGATCCGGCTGCGGTCCTCCAATCTCTGGTCGGGGGTGATGTGGCGAGGTTGGAGGGCGCTCCTACGCCCTTGTTCCTCCGCGACGACTGGGAGCAGGTAGTGGAGTCCATGCCCGTGTTCAACGGGGACGGGCCCGTGCCCATGGAAACTCCTGGGGAATCGGTGGACGTGTCCTCCGACGACTCCAGCGAAGAGGAGGAAGGAGGGGAGCGGGAAAAAGGGCCTGACTCCGAGGCGACTGACAGAGAGTCGAGGGCTCCCCTCCCCCGGCGCAGGTCCCGCGCTCTCCACCTCTCTCCGAGTGATGACGATGAGGATGATGATGAGCAGGGCGGCATGAGCTTGCTGCCGATCCTGAAGAAGGACAGGACCGGGCTGATCTCCCGCGGGTCTGCCCCGGCCCCGAGGCGGACCGCAGACGCGCATTCCGCTCCCGAGCTTCCCAAGGTTGACCCTTCCAGCCGGCTTTCAGGCTTCAAATTCGGCCTGAGGCTGCCTGAGCTCACTGGCGACGACCCGTAAGTGCTTGATTGTTGTCTTTATTTCTTGTTCTGCTACTGAGGCTTGACGTCCACATCTCTTGGACAGGCTGGCGCCCGCAGCAAAGAAGCCGAAGGGAGCTCCTGAGGTTCCATCCGTGGCAGCGCCTCTGCCCGCGAAGGAAGGTGGCCGTGACGCACGGGCTTCTCCTACCCAGTCATCCTCGCGAGGCCTGGCTGAGCCGGCTAGGGCGAGCTCAGCCCCCATGGCCCAAGTGACTCCTGAGGTGCCTTTGCCTGCTCCCACCACTACAGCCGTCGGGGCGCAGCAGGCTCTGCCTCAAGATGCTGTGGTCACGCTGCCGCCTTCTCCTCCTACTCCACCGACTGCTGTCTCTCCGACTCCTCCTGCCGTTCTGGATCATGCTGCTGCTGACCTGGACCGGCTGCAGCAGGATCTTCTTGGCGCCGACCCTCGCTTGGTGGCCGGCCGCTTCGAGCTGGCTTCAGGATGGATTCACTCCGATGCTTCGATTCGGGCGGCGCTGGTCCAGGCCTCGACGGCTTGCGATGAGGAGAGGCAGGCCATCCTTGAGGCGAAGGCTGCTCGTGACGCAGCCCTGGGGGAGGTGGTCGACGTCCGTGGTCGCTGCAAGGCGCTGGAGGACGAGCTGCAAGGCCTGTGGGACCGGCTCACGAAAGAGGCCCGCCTTCGCCAAGAGCAGGAAGAAGGCGTGAAGGCTCGCGAGGCGGCCGTCAAGGAGAGGGAGGTCAAGCTCAGGAGGCGCCGTGACCGCCTAGGCGCGCTGGAGCAGGAGTTGGGGGCGAGGAATGTCGAGCTAGACGACAAGGCCCAGGTTCTTGCCGAGGACCACGCGGCCTTCGCGGAGATGGAGGCGAAGGCTCGCTCCTCGCTGAGGACACTTTATGACAGCGGCCTAGAGAGCCCGCTGGCTCGCGCCGAGGACGGCCCCGCCAAGCTGCTTCCCTTCCTGGTTCGCGCTCTTGAAGATGTCGCCCTTGGCCTTGGTCCAACGGCCGAGGCCGAGGTGCGTGTCCTGTCTTCTGCAGCGCTGACGCGGGTCCTCACCCACATCTACCTTCGCGATCCCGGCGTCGACCTCGACAGCCTGCTGGAGCCAGTAAGCGGCGAGCGTGCCGCTGCCGCTGCCGAGGCCGTGAAGGGTCGCGCGGAGGCTCTGCTGGGGAAGTTCCGGGCCTTCGACACCAAGCCGAAGCAAGGCGCTGCCGACCCCGCTGCTCCATGAGGCGAACCCACTCCGCGCTGCTCCACCGCCGACAAGTGACTCCGTTGTGGCTCCTGTCCTGCCTTTAATTCCTGCACATGTATCATGCCTCGGGGAGGCATTTAAACTTGCATTTGGCATTGAGATAACAGTGTGGACTGTAATATTTGCTTTTGAATTCCTTGAAATTAACGCTTTTCCTTCCTACTTGCTTATGTTCTACGCCGACAGAGCCCGACCCCGCGCATACCTCAGCCGCCGTTAGCCCCGACCGGAAACCAGGATGGAACCAAGGAGTGAGGGGCTACGTGACAAGTTAGGCTCCTGAGTCGCGATGCTCAGGAGTCCCCCTTGGCGCACGAACAACAAGTAGGGAGGTTTGATGTGGGTGGATCTACCGTTCTACGTCTGCAGAGCCCGGCCGCGCGCATACCTCAACCGCCGTTAGCCTTTCGGAACTAAGAAGTGAGGGGCTACGTGACCAGTTAGGCTCCTGAGTCGCGATGCTCAGGAGTCCCCCTTGACGCTCAAACGGCCTTCATGCCTTGGCTCCGCTCGGGGAGAGACGGGCGACGAACCAGGCCCGGGGGGGCCTGGCTGGGTGGCGTGCGTCTGCGCGTGACCCAGGCGCAGCCCCCGTGCCCAGCCCCCTCGTGCGGCACTCCCGAGGGAAGGCGTTACGATGAGGCTAGACACTGAGCTCTGGGCTCCCTAAGGTTGATGCGGCCTGGGGGGCCACCCTCAGTTGTTTATCACCAGCGCGGAGCATAGCGCTTCCGTATGTGTACGGGCATAGCTGCTCCTCGGCAGTGTCGTCAGCCAGCGTGGAGCATGGTGCTTCCACTGGTACGTGGGAGGGGGCTCCCCTCTGGGAGGAGCCCCTGGGGCGTGTACAGCCCCGCCCTGACACGTGGCTGGCACGGTAGGGCCTAGCGAGGTGTATCTGGGCACCCGTGAGCCAGCGCGGGACTCACGGGGCCTTACCTCTAGGCGGGTTGCGCCTGGCACTGGGCCTTATCTTGTGATGTGTACCTACAAATTTGGTTAGATGCCGGCACTCTACGTCCTCGGGTCCCGGCCCTCGAGCTGGTCTCAGCCGTCGCTGGTATGCCAGGTCGCGATTCCATGGACAAGGCCAGAGGGTGAGGGCTGGAGAGCCAGTAAGAGCCCTGAGTCGTGATGCTCAGGTACCCCCCCTTTAACGTGCAAGTGGTCGGCATGGAGAAGAAGAGGTGCCGGGGACCGGCATCAAATAATCAAGCATTGTGGGTCGAACGCATAGCCGGAAGTAAACACAAAAGGGATACATGCCACTGGGTCTGGCCCAAGCGACTTGGGGATGATGCAGCTCGAGGGGCGCCCCCAATAAAGTAAGATAACAGCATGAAATAAAAGGGATACATGCCGCAGGGACGGACCCACGCGGCCTGGGAATAAAGCAGCCCTGGGGGGCGCTCCCAGCTGGAAATGAAACTTGAAAGATGTCACCTGATGATGTTGAGGACGAAGGAGTGTTGGTGTAGCAGACTCGGTGGGCTGCGGAAGCCGATCCTCACGAGCCCCCAGGCCCAGGGGCCTTGGGAGGCTCCGGAGGAGCTGGTGGCTCCTCGCGGACCATCTCCATCTCCGCCAGGGCTGCGGAACGCCTGGCCTCTTGAGCCTCCATGATGCCCCTCATGAGGTGCTGGTACGCGGCAGCCGCGTTCGGCAAGCCGTAAGGCATGCGAACATAGCTGTGGGGTGGACCTTCGCAGCACCCCACTCGCGAGGGCCAGAGGCGCTCCAGAGAGGCGACTCGATTGAGCCCTGGTATGTCGATGCAGACGCGCAGCCCACCATCTTTGCCTGGATGGGGAGCCACAGCTGGTAGGTGGCGGCCGCCTTTCATGACTCTTGACTCCTGTAGCTCCTGAATGGCCTTGCTGACGAACTCCTGAGGGTCTGGCCCTCCTTGCCATACTCCTTCTTGAGGGAAACATGCTTCGAAACACGCCTCCATGTGGTGCCCAAGCGCCTCCCTCGTGACCTTAGCCAGGTCGGTGGCCCTCCAGGGGAGAGCCCCCGAGCCCTGCCTGAGGAGGGCGCCGGGCGCGCTTTCCTATGCGATGGAAGGAGGTTCCCCCTGGGCAGGCGCGGGCCCTGAGGGGCCTGCCTCCTAAGGGGCCGGGCCGGATGATGTCTTCTTCTTCTTGGGGGCGGTCTCGGGAAGCCTCCTGCTTCCGTGATCCGGGTCTTCCAGTGATGCGGCCTGAAAGGCTCATTCCAGGGAACACACCGCGTCCTTCTCTTCACAGGGCACCGTGATGACTCTGCCACTTCCTGGCATCTTGAGGACGTTGTAGCCGTGGTGAGTTATGGCCATGAACTTGGCCAGCACTGGGTACCCAAGGATGGCGTTGTACGGCAGGCGAATGTGAGCGACGTCGAATTCGATGAGCTCGGTGCGGTAGTTGTCGCGTGCCTCGAAGGTGATAGGGAGGCGGACCTGCCCAATCGGGACCGTGGAGCCGTCGGTGACTCCGGAGAAAGGCTTGGTTGGCTGAAGCTGGTTGTAGGGCACCTGGAGGTTGTTGAATGTTTCCACGGACAGGACGTTGAGCCCTGCCCCGCCATCGATGAGGGTCCTGGTGACCACCACGTTGCTGATGATTGGGGAACAAAGCATCGGGAGGACTCCGGCTGTGGCCGCACACCTGAGCTGATCTGCTGAGCTGAACGTGATGGCGCACGCCGACCACCTGAGAGGGTGCGTGGCTTCGAGCTTGGGGAGGACTACATTCGCTTCGCGGGCGAACTTCTTGAAGATGCGCTGAGAGGCTGGGGCTTGAGCTCCGCCCAGGATGCAGGCGATCGCGCGCGGCTCCTGGAAGCCCCTAGCCCCCTCGTCCTGATGGCGGTCCTCGTTTCTCCTTGGCTGCGGCGGCAGCGGAGGGAGGCCTGCATTGCCTTGCGGGCGATCCTCGCTAGGCTGATCCCTCCAGTCTCCCTCGCGAGGCGGGTCTTGCCAACGATCCTCGCAAGGTTGATCGCGCCACCCTTGGTGTGGGCAGCGGTCTTCCCAGCGTCCTGCGTTCCTTCCTCCTCCTCGACCATAGCCCCGGTCACCGTGGTCGGGGCGACGGCCGGTCCTTCCTTCTCGCATGGCTCAGAGCTCTTGACATTCATTGGTGTTGTGGGTGTGGAGGTTGTGGTACACACAGTACCAACTTCCCTTGGAAGATTCAGGCTGATCTCTACACCGCTTGGTGCCTAGTTCTGCCGCAAGCACGGCAGCCCCCTTGCGCTTCATCCTTGGCCTTAGGCTTCTTCTCTTCTGGGTCTGCGGCAGGCAGCTCGAGGAGGGAGAGACGCCCTTCCTCAGCCCTGGTGCACTTGGTTGCCAAGTTGAACAACTCCAAGGAAGTGCACAGGTCTTCATGCATCGCCAGCTCCTCCTTCATCTTGACGTCGCGCACGCCGTCGGAGAAGGCTGAGATGATGGCCTCCTCGGTCACCTTGGGAATCTTGAGGTGTGCATTGTTGAAGCGCTGGATGTACTTCTGCAGGGTCTCTCCGGGTTGTTGCTTGATGCGGCGCATGTCGCTCATGGCAGGTGGCCGGTCGCGAGTACCTTGGAAGTTGGCGATGAAGCGGGTGCGCATCTCGTCCCAGGAGGAGATCGTGCCTGGAACCAGGTTTAGGAGCCAGGTGCGGGCCCTGTCCTTGAGCGCCATGGGAAACCAGTTCGCCATGAACTTCTCGTCTCTGTTGGCAGCTTCAATGCCCAGCTCATAGAGCTGGAGGAACTCCGCAGGGTCGGCCGTGCCGTCGTAATGAGGAGGCAGGTCTGGCTTGAACTTGTCGGGCCACGCGACGCTGCGTAGCTCGGTGGTGAAGGCACGGCAGCCTGCTATGGCCACGGGAGGCCTTGGGTGACGGAGAGCTTGGTCTTGCATGTCCCCACGTGCTGCAGCTGGGAGCAGCGAGGGGTCTTGACGTGCGGGAGCAGGAGCATGGTCGCGACATGCTGGAGCAGGGAGCGCCCGGGCAGCTGCTTGCGGGCGAGGGACTTCTTGGCAGCTCTGCTCTTGCCGCGCTGGCACCTGACGGAGCGGGTTCCGCCCAAGGGCCACGCGCCTTGGAGCCACGGTGCCTTCTTAAGGAGGAGGCGGCCGGGGCGCCCCCGGAGCTTCGTCACCCGTGCCTGGCGGGGTGCGGTGCAGCGGAACGGACGGCGCAGGAGAGCCCCCTACGGCGCGGGCGAGCTCGGCGACGCGGTCGAGCCATTCTTCGTAGATGTCATCGACGGGACAGTAGCGCAGGAGCTCGTTTGCCGCAATGAGCGCAGCTCGAGCCTCCATGGGTGCGCGGTGCGCGCGGGACGAAGAACCAGCTGGGGTAAGCGAGGGAGTAGCGGTGCGGCCGTCTTGCCACATGGACGGATGCTAAGACGACGCTTGCTGCTTGTTTCCCGCCGGGACGGTGGCGGCGTTGACGGCAGGTGACGGGGAACGGCGAGGACGCCCGCCGACAGGAGCCGTCTGGGCGACGCGGGAAGCGAGAGCGGCCCGGCGCTTGGCGCGGGCCCGACGAGCGTCAGACATGGACGCGATGGTTGGAGGAGAACGGGGCGGTGGAAGACAAATTCCGGCGCACCCCTACCTGGCGCGCCAAATGTCGGATTTCGGGTTCCGGTAGACCCTTGAGGTTCGAACACTGGGGTGCGCGTGGAGATTTCACCTTCTACCTACCTGCACCCCTCCGCCTCGCTAAGATCTAAGCTATGGAAAGAACAGCACAAGAGACACAGGGTTTATACTGGTTCGGTCCACCGTTGTGGTGTAATACCCTACTCCAGTGTGTGGTGGGTGGATTACCTCTTGGGCTGATGATGATGAGAAATACAAGGAAGAACAGCCTCGCGAGGGTCTGTTCTTAGCTGAGGGGATGAACTGCTAGGAGGAGTTCAGTCACCCTTCTCTCTCTCTCTCTTCTCGATTCTCTCTCCGATTTCGATCCCTCTACCCTGTGTGTGGCTAGTCCTATTTATAGGCAAAGGCCCTAGGCCTCTTCCCAAATATTGAGCGGGAAGGGCGCCAACAATTGGCCATTTTGAAGGGGAACATCTGGTACACTTATCCTGACTAAAGTTGGTCCTCGCCTGCCAAAGGCTCTGGTGGTGACGCTAGCTTGGGCTCCACAATGACTTCCTCCCCGCCGTTGGACTGGTCTTGGTCTCGCTACACCGAAACGGGTGCCTTTGCTTGATGCTTTCGCCTGCGCTTGCTCCCTTTGCACCAAAGAGGAAAGGAGGACACTGCGCGGGCTGGCGCCCGCCTGGCACCCTTGGGTCATCATTGCTTGCGTCACGGGCACCTCGTGAGGTACCCCGCCTTGATCTCTCCGCCTCCTCGCGAGCCAGCCTGATGAGGCCGTGCCTGAGGAAGCTCCGTGTCGTCCGCCCCGTGAGGCTTGGCCCCTCGCGAGGGTCTTGGGTCTGTGTTGATGAAGATGGGTCGTGCTGGGCCCCCCTTTGAGCCACGCCGCAGGCCGCAGGCAGGCAAGTCTGGGGACCCCCGTTCCCAGAACGCCGACATGAAGTATGCTCCTCTGGACCGGCTATGGAGTTCTGCGGACGCGTACATGGATTTGGCTGCCAGCGCTGCTGATGCCGCCGAGTACTTCAAGGATCAGAAAGGTCCCGAAGTGGAGAAGCTGTTCTGGTCACAGTTTCATGCTCCAATCCGTCCGCTGCTGCTGAATGAGCGATTGACCGATTGGGCCAAGCTCCATAGATTATCCGGACTAGCCATGAGGTCCGTTGTGGATCATTTGTGTCCAGGAGGGCCAAGGCCGAATAGCTACTTTAGCTTAGTGCAACAATTCCTTGGCGATGTGCCACGCATCGATGATGTGAAGAGGTTGGCGTGCATAGAAGCCTCGCGGATGGCCCTTGCCCGTGTCAAAATATACTGGGCAGAGATGGATGCCACCACTGTTGCAGCATAGGGTTCGGCCATAGGCCGAGTGGCTGCGGAGTACTACTTTGAAGAAGTTCTTGAAGGCGCTCGTGCAATAGAGGCTCAGTGCTCGAAGAATATTATGTTTGAGTGACATGTATTCCCATTGTAAAAACAATGTTTTATTGAATTTATTATCAAGGATGTATTTATACTTTTGCCCAAAAGTGCTATGATGCCTCCTGTGCGGCCGTTTATGTATATATGTATATAACCTGAACGATTGCAGTCGTCAGCTTCAGCCCCCACGCATATAATGCAGGGGTGTTCGCAGAAGACGCATGTTCACACGTGATCCAACGTCTTGGTCCATTAAGGAGGTGATAGCGTAGCGAACTAGGCAACTGGACTATAATGCTTTAACACTTTCACTTAGCCAGAGGAATTTGACAGTGGGGCTACTATATAGCTCCTGGTGGCTCCGCACTCATCCGAATTCAGGGTGCGTACATGCCTAGCCGGGAAACAACCCTTCCTTAAAGCGGAGGAATCCCGAAGATTCTGCTAGGTCATCGAGTGGTTGACCAGTCTCACGCTATATCATGACAGTCAGTTTTCGGCTTTCTCTACTGAGGTGCTCGTCCGGATGAAGCAGGGCACAATCACAGTAGTTCTCCTGGTGCCGCCTTACCCGATAGAGCGGAATGTAAGGCAGCAAAATACAGGAGCCGGGTAAACCCAACATTTGACCAAAGACATGATTCGGAGCTGATGCATATAAGGCCAAACTCGCGACACCGAACACTCCCTAAGGTATTCGGTCTTTATGATGTAAACCGGGCCTAAACAGTGCCCTTTGTAATAAGCCCCTGGTGTCCAGGTACGTGCAATATTCTGACATGGCCACATGCCAATACGTCAGCATCCTTCTCAATTGTACTGAGAATCCGAGGGATGTGTATCAACAAGAGACAATAAAAAAGGTTTATGCAGGGTCTTAATCTAAAAAGAATCCTTGGAACGGGTCCCTGTTGCACGTCTGCGCCTATGCCTCCGTTGTGCCGTATTCTGGACGGGTGTAGCACGATGGTCATCTGAAAAAGACAGGAACTTAATTGAAAAGTTGCCGTGCAAAAGGTAAGTTATACTAAATAAACAATATATAGTTCAAAATGAATAAAGTTGAGCCTGATTGCCACTTGTGCGCGCGTGTTGAGACCCTTGTACTGTAATAGGGGTATAGCCATCAAACCTGTATCAATTACATATAGCTGTACCGGACTCGTCCAACTGTGTCTGTGGTCTTAACGACCTGTCAGATGCTTTAGTTGGTGAGGCCATTTAGTGTGCGGCTACCAAGGCAGCCGCACGGTCTTCCGCGCGCAAGGAGCGCTCAATATTTCCATATACTGTAATGATGCCACGTGGACCGGGTATCTTAAGCATGAGGGAAAGCGTAATGCGGTATTGCGTTAAAGCGAGCGAAAGCTTCGCGTCCGAGTAGTGCTTGATAGCCACTTTGGAACGGAGCGATGTGGAAGGTTAAATTTTCACTGCGGAAGTTATTGGGGAAGCCGAATATAACCTCTAGTAGCAGGGAGCCCGTGCAATGGGCCTCTGGGCCTGGCGTTACTCCTTTAAAGGTAGTATTGCCGCGGCTAATTTTTGTTGGGTCTATCCCCATTTTGCAGACCGTGTCCTGATATATCAGGTTTAAACTGCTGTCGCAGTCCATCAGGACTCATGTGAAGTGGTATCCGTCAATTATTGGATCTAATACCAAGGCAGCCCATCCTGCACGCCGGATACTTGCCGAGTCATCCCGGTGGTCGAAGGTGATCGGTTGGGACGACCAGTGGCAGAACTCCGCGGTGATAGGCCCTGGGGCATGTTTCTCTAGGGGTGCCACTTTGTTTCTCCCCTTTATCACGTGTAACATGCTGACTGTTTTGACTTCTGGTGGGAATTTCTTTTGTTCCCCAGTGCTTTGCTTGCGAGGCTCGTCCTCGTCTTTGCTTGGTGTATCCTGCCGCTTGTGTTCGGCGTTGAGCTTGCCGGACTGCTTGAAGACCCAACATTCTCTATGGGTATGATTTGCAGGTTTATCGGGGGTGCTATGGATCTGACATATTTGGTCCAGAATCTTGTTTAGGCTGGACAGTTCGTCTCTGTTGCCTTTGGAGGGCAGCTTTTGCTGACTTGGCCGAGAGCTTCTTAATCCGTTGTTTACCGCCTTGCTCTTTGTGCTGAAAGATATCCGCGGAGGTGAAATCCATGATCGGCGCCCAGTCAGATTCGATAGGCACGGGCGCAGGCGGTTCGGAGTCCGTGGCCGGGGAAGAATCTGGTAGTTCGGCGTCACGGCTCCCATGAAGGGTAAGGTCGATATTTGCTCGACCGCCGCTGAGAATACGGCCTCCGTGGCGGGGTCTATCCACCCGTCCATGGATGGCGCAATTGGCTCCGAATTGAGGGTCAGAGCGGTTGCTGGTGCGATCTCATGAACACTGTCCGATGGTAGAACTAAATCATGCTCATCGTGATCGTGCGGCCCACTCGGCAGGGGCTCAAATCCGTCGAATATCAAGTCTCCGCGGATGTCAGCCTTGTAGTTTAAGCTTCCAAACCTGACCTGGTGGCCAGGGGCGTAACTCCCGATCTGCTCTAGATGGCCAAGCGAGTTGTCCCGTAGTGCGAAGCCGCCGAATACAAAGATCTTTCTGGGGATAAAAGTTTCACCCTGGACTGCATCGCTATCGATGATCGAAGGAGCCATCAAGCCTAATGATGACGACACAGAGGAACTCTCAATGAAAGCACCAATGTCGGTGTCAAAACCGGCGGATCTCGGGTAGGGGGTCCCGAACTATGCGTCTAAGGCAGATGGTAACAGGAGGTAGAGGACATGATGTTTTACCCAGGTTCGGGCCCCCTTGATGGAGGTAAAACCCGACATCCTGCTTGATTATTCTTGATAATATGAGTAGTACAAAAGTTGATCTACCACGAGATCGGAGAGGCTAAACCCTAGAAGCTAGCCTATGGTCTGATTGTATGTTGTCCTATGGACTAAAACCCCCCGGTTTATATAGACACCGGAGGAGGCTAGGGTTACATAAGGTCGGTTACAAAGGAGGAGATATACATATCCGTATTGCCTAGCTTGCCTTCCACGCCAAGTAGAGTCCCATCCGGACACGGGACGAAGTCTTTAATCTCGTATCTTCATAGTCCAACAGTCCGGCCAAAGGATATAGTCCGGCTGTCCGGAGACCCCCTAATCCAGGACTTCCTCACAGGGGCTTCGCAAAAATTTAAAATTGTAGACTTCTATGGCTAAGTGAGAGTGATAAAGCATTATAGTCCAATTGCCTGGTTCGTTGCGCTGAACACCTCCCTTGAATTTCCCAAAATTGCGTAAAGAGTGCTTAGGTTTATCCCGAACACCCCAGTACTAGTTACATGGGGGCAGAAGCCGACGACTGGCCAACTCTCAGATTTTAAGAGTATTCGGTCCAAACTGGACGGGCCCGGAGTATTTCTTTTGAATGGCTTTTTCCGCTGACCAGGTTTAGAGCCTCTAAATCCGGCATTAACAGCCGTATCCTCAGCATTGTCGCTGTTAATGCGGCGCTTTTGCTTGTTGCGACGCGACCTGCCACTGCTCTCCTTGGTGTCCGAATTACCAGGGCTCTTGGTCATGTTATTGTTGTGAGCTAGCCAGCTGTCTTCTCCCGCGCAAAAGCGGGTCATAATTGTGAGGTCTGCCATAGATTTCGGCTTTTCCTGTCCTAGGCGTCGTGCAAGCCACTCGTCGCGGATGTTATGCTTGAAGGCTGCTAGGGCCTCTGCATCCGGACAGTCGACGATTTGATTTTTCTTGGTTAGGAACCGTGTCCAGAATTGTCTGTCTGATTCCTTTGGCTGCTGAATTATGTGGCTAAGGTCATCGGCGTCTAGTGGTCGCACATAAGTGCCCTGGAAATTTTCGAGGAATGCGGCTTCCAGGTCCTCCCAACAACCAATTGATTCTGCTGGCAAGCTGTTAAGGCAATGCCGAGCTGGTCCTTTAAGCTTGAGTGGGAGGTATTTGATGGCGTGTAGGTCATCACCGCGGGCCATGTGGATATGAAGGAGATAGTCCTCGATCCATAACACATGATCTGTTATGCCATCGTATGATTCTATGTTCACGGGTTTGAAAACCTCGGGGATTTGATGATCCATTACTTCATCTGTGAAGCATAGTGGGTGTGCGGCGCCTTTGTATTGGGCTATATCACGACGCAGCTCAAACGAGCTTTGTCCACTGTGTTCGGCCCGGCCGGATTTACTGTATCCGGAGTGACGATTACCGTCTCGTGCCGTGGGGCGCCCACGCGATCCGTAGATCAATCTTGTTTTCCTTGCCTTGTCCTCCAATATATCTCACAGGTCTGGCGCATTTTCCCGTGCCTTGGTATTTTTTGAGCGGCGCCGGGGTGCGGCTTGAGTGGAGGGCCGAGAGACCTCTCTATCGCAGCCACGGGGTGGCCAGTCGGGCGCATCATGCGTTGGTGATGTAGGTTTAGGTGCTTCCTCCTCTAATCGGGGTAGCAACCTGCGCTTTGGGTAGCTCTTGGAGGGGCGTTTGAGTTCATACTCTTCGGCCGGAAGGACTTCAGTCCATCTATCGGCTAGCAAATCTTGATCAGCTATAAGCTGTTGTTGTTTTTTCTTGAGGCTGCTCGCCGTGGCCATAAGCCTCCGTTTGAAACGCTCTTGTTCGACGGGATCCTCCGGCACGACAAATTCTTCGTCGTCGAGGCTTGCCTCGTCTTCGGAGGGAGGCATATAATTATCGTCCTCGACCTCTCTGTCTGCCGCTCTCTCATGAGGGATGTCTTCTCCATCCTCCTGTGCTGAATCTTGCTGGAGGTGGTTGTCTTCGGCACTGTCCGGGGTGTTATTATGTCCCGTGCCGGAATCACCATTTTTGCTTTGGCGGGATTTAGAGCGGCGCCGCTGACGCCGGTGCTTAGGCTGCTTCTTGGAGGGGTCATCCTCCGCTGTTCCATTGCCATTGCCTTCTTTTGGGGTGTCCACCATATGTATATATCATATGACGAGGTGGCTTTCCAGTGGCCTATAGGCGCTGGTTCTTGATCGTCTCCTGCATCGGCGTTCATACCGTCGATGTCTTCGGAGTCGAAGTCGAGCATTTCGGTTAAATCATCGACAGTGGCTACAAAGTGGGTGGTGGGTGGGCTTTGAATTTCTTCATCATCCGCATCCCAACCTTGCTGACCATAGTCCGGCCAGGGCTCTCCTGATAAAGAGAGAGACTTTAGTGAATTCAGAATATCGCGAAGGCCAAGTGCTGAAAGATGTCCGCGACGGTGAAGTCCATGATCGGCGCCTGATCGGGTTCGATCGGTAGGGGCGCGGAGGGCTTTGAGTCTGGAGAGGAGTCCGGCTCCTTGGAGTCACGGGCTTCGCAGAGAATAGGGCTGGTGTTCGGCTCGATCGTCGTAGAGATTGCAGCCCCCGAGGCAGTGTCCAACCACCCATCCTCGATTGGCGCAATTGGCTCCGAATTAAGGGTCGGAGCTGATGCGAGTGCGGCCTCCAGGGCACTATTCGGCAGCAGAGCTAGATCATGCCCATCGTGATAGTGCGGCACGCTCAGCTGCGGATCGAATCCGTCAAAGATCAAGTCTCCGCGGAGGTCGGCCATGTAGCTCAAACTTCCAAATCTGACCTGATGGCCAGGGGCGTAGCTTTCGATCTGCTCCAGATGACCAAGCAAATTGGCCCGCAGTGCAAAGCCACCGAATACAAAGATCCATCCGGGGAGAAAGGTCTCACCATGGATCACATTGCTGTTGATGATCGGAGAAGCCATCGGGCCTAAAAGTGACAACACAGAGGAACTCTCAATGAAAGCACCAATGTCGGTGTCAAAACCGGCGGATCTCGGGTAGGGGGTCCCGAACTGTGCGACTAAGGCGGATGGTAACAGGAGGCAGGGGACACCAATGTTGGCTATCTGGACACCCCATAAACCAGGCTTCAATGACGACGAGTCCGGCGCACAGATTGTCTTCGGCATTACAAGGCGGGTTCCTCCTCCAAGTACTTCATAGAAGATTTTGAACACAAAGGTGGTGTCCGGCTCTGCAAAATAAGTTTCCACATATTGCCACAGAGAGAATAATATTTACACAAATCTAATCTGCTGACGTATTCCGTAGCGTGACATCACACCACGGCCAAGTCTTTGTTCGAATCGTTTTACTGTCCCACCTCAGCGCGTTTAGCGAGGCGGTTTCCTTGGCACGTCTTGTCAAAGCAGAGATCGTGTCCAGTGCCTCCTGTTACCATCCGCCTTAGACGCACAGTTCGGGACCCCCTACCCGAGATCCACCGGTTTTGACACCGACAGCCATGGTAAGCCATCACGCAAGATGATCAGTGTCAAGTCGACTCCCACTGAACGTGGATGTGTGCATCACGTCTCAGCTAAAGACGCTCATGATGATCCGGATGTCGTTCTTGGTACACTCCTTGTCAATTGTCACCCATCATCAGTTCTGTTCGATACTGGAGCATCTCATTCCTTCATTTCCGAAAGCTACGCTAACTTGCACAACATGTCATTTTGTGATATGCCCTCTCCACTAGTCATTCAAACTCCTGGATCCAAATGGCAAACTTCTAGTGTAAGGCATGGTAATTAAATCCTTGTTGACAGACTTGTATTCCTTGCATCACTTATAGCCCTCAAGTCTACAGATATTAACATCATCTTGGGTATGGACTGGATGAAAGCTCATTATGCCAAGATTGATTGTTACACAAGGTCTGTTCAGCTTACACACCCATCTGGCAAGATAGTCACCGTCTCCACTAGAGTTGCAAAGCGCCAACTCTATTCTCTTAATGCCAGCCCTCTTCCAGACCTTGAAGATATCCCGGTAGTCCGTGATTTTCCGGATGTCTTTCTAGAGGAACTGCCAGGTATTCCACCTGACAGAGATGTAGAGTTTGTCATAGATCTTATCACAGGAACCGCCCCAATCTCTAGGAGACCTTACAAGATGGCACCCTTAGAACTAGCTGAGTTTAAGAAACAACTCGATGAATCCTTGCAAAAGGGTTTCATCCATCCTAGTTCTTCTGCCTGGGCTTGCCCCGTGCTCTTCGTCAAGAAGAAGGATGGTACGGACCGAATGGTTGTAGATTATCGTCCCGTTAATTTGGTCACGATAAAGAACAAGTATCCGCTCCCCAGGATCAACGACCTGTATGATCAGCTCGCTGGATCCTCAGTCTTTTCAAAGATGGATTTGAGGTTAGGCTATCACCAAATCAAGATCAGAAATGGGGACATTCCTAAGATGGCTTTTGTCACTCGTTATGGCCAGTAGGAGTACACCGTCATGTCCTTCAGTCCAACCAATGCTCCAGCTACATTCTCCCGCTTGATGAACTCGATCTTCATGGAGTACTTAGAAAAGTTCGCCATGGTTTACCTCGATTATATCCTTATTGTTGGGGAATGTTGCAAAAAACAAAAATTTTCCTACGGTTTCACGAAGATCCATCTAGGAGTTCATCTAGCAACAAGTGATGGGATTGCATCTACATACCTTTGTAGATCACGCGCGGAAGCGTTCAAAGAACGGGGATGAGGAAGTCGTACTCGACGTGATCCAAATCACTGGAGATCCTAGCGCCGAACAGACGGCACCTCCACGTTCAACACACGTACGGTCAGCGTAACGTCTCCTCCTTCTTGATCCAGCAAGGGGAAGAAGAGGTTGAGGAAGATGGCTCCAGCAGCAGCACGACGGCGTGGTGGTGATGGAGCTGCAGTACTCCGGTAGGGCTTCGCCAAGCTCTATGGAGGAGGAGGATGTGTTGGAGAGGGAGAGGGAGGCACCAAAGGCGTGGGGTGAGAGGCCCTCCTTCCCCCACTATATATAGGGAGCCTAGGGGGGGGCGGCCCTAGGAGATGCAATCTCCTAGGGGGGGCGGCGGCCAAGGGAGGAATCCCTCCTCCCCAAGGCACCTAGGAGGTGCCTTCCCCTTTTAGGACTCTTCCTTTCTTGATCTCTTGGCGCATGGGCCTCTTGGGGCTGGTGCCCTTGGCCCATACAGGCCAAGGAGCACACCCCTACAGCCCATGTGGCCCCTCGGGGCAGGTGGCCCCACCCGGTGGACCCCCGGGACCCTTCCGGTGGTCCCGGTACAATACCGGTGACCCCGAAACTTGTCCCGATGCCCGAAATAGCACTTCCTATATATAATTCTTTACCTCCGGACCATTCCGGAACTCCTCGTGACGTCCGGGATCTCATCCGGGACTCCGAACAACATTCGGGTTACTGCATATACATATCCCTACAACTCCAGCGTCATCGAACCTTAAGTGTGTAGACCCTACGGGTTCGGGAGACATGTAGACATGACCGAGACGACTCTCCGGCCAATAACCAACAGCGGGATATGGATACCCATGTTGGCTCCCACATGCTCCTCGATGATCTCATCGGATGAACCACGATGTCGAGGATTCAATCAATCCCGCATCAATTCCCTTCGTCAATCGGTATGTTACTTGCCCGAGATCCGATCGTCGGTATCCCAATACCTCGTTCAATCTCGTTACCGGAAAGTCACTTTAATAGTACCATTATGCATGATCCCATGACCAGACACTTGGTCACTTTGAGCTCATTATGATGATGCATTACCGAGTGGGCCCAGTGACACCTCTCCGTCATATGGAGTGACAAATCCCAGTCTTGATCTGTGTCAACCCAACAGTCACTTTCAGAGATACCCGTAGTATACCTTTATAGTCACCCAGTTACGTTGTGACGTTTGGTACACCCAAAGCACTCCTACGGTATCTGGGAGTTACACGTTCTCATGGTCTAAGGAAAAGATACTTGACATTGGAAAAACTCTAGCAAACGAACTATACGATCTTATGCTATGTTTAGGATTGGGTCTTGTCCATCACATCATTCTCCTAATGATGTGATCTCGTTATCAATGACATCTAATGTCCATAGTCAGGAAACCATGACTATCTGTTGATCAACGAGCTAGTCAACTAGAGGCTTACTAGGGACATGTTGGTGTCTATTATTCACACATGTATTACGATTTCCGGATAACACAATTATAGCATGAATAAAGACAATTATCATGAACAAGGAAATATAATAATAATGCTTTTATTATTGCCTCTAAGGCATATTTCCAACAGTATCCCACTTGCACTAGAGTCAATAATCTAGTTACATTGTGATGAATCGAACACCCATGGAATTCTGGTGTTGATCATGTTTTGCTCTAGGGAGAGGTTTAGTCAATGGATCTGCTACATTCAGGTCCGTATGTACTTTACAAATATCTATGTCTCCATCTTGAACATTTTCACGAATGGAGTTCAAGGGACGCTTGATGTGCCTGGTCTTCTTATGAAACCTGGGCTCCTTGGCAAGTGCAATAGCTCCAGTGTTGTCACAGAAGAGTTTGATTGGCCCCGACGCATTGGGTATGACTCCTAGGTCGGTGATGAACTCCTTCACCCAAATTGCTTCATGCGCTGCCTTTGAGGCTGCCATGTACTCCTCTTCACATGTAGATCCCGCCACGACGCTCTGCTTGCAACTGCACTAGCTTACTGCCCCACCATTCAAAATATACACGTATTCGGTTTGTGACTTTGAGTCATCCAGATCTGTGTCGAAGCTAGCGTCGACGTAACCCTTTACGACGAGCTCTTCGTCACCTCCATAGACGAGAAACATTTCCTTAGTCCTTTTCAGGTACTTCAGGATATTCTTGACCGCTGTCCAGTGTTCCTTGCCGGGATTACTTTGGTACCTACCTACCAAACTTACGGCAAGGTTTACATCAGGTCTGGTACACAGCATGGCATACATAATAGAACCTATGGCTGAGGCATAGGGGATGACACTCGTCTCTTCTATATCTTCTGCCGTGGTCGGACATTGAGCTGAGCTCAATTTCACACCTTGCAACACAGGCAAGAACCCCTTCTTAGACCGATCCATATTGAACTTCTTCAATATCTTATCAAGGTATGTGCTTTGTGAAAGACCTATGAGGCGTCTTGATCTATCTCTATAGATCTTGATGCCTAATATATAAGCAGCTTCTCCAAGGTCCTTCATTGAAAAACTCTTATTCAAGTAGGCCTTAATGCTGTCCAAGAGTTCTATATCATTTCCCATCAAAAGTATGTCATCTACATATAATATGAGAGCTACAGAGCTCCCACTCACTTTCTTGTAAACGCAGGCTTCTCCATAAGTCTGTGTAAACCCAAACGCTTTGATCATCTCATCAAAGCGAATGTTCCAACTCCGAGATGCTTGCACCAGCCCATAAATCGAGCCTTGGAGCTTGGACACCTTGTTAGCATTCTTAGGATCGACAAAACCTTCCGGCTGCATCATATACAATTCTTCCTTAAGGAAACCATTAAGGAATGCCGTTTTGACGTCCATTTGCCATATCTCATAATCATAGAATGCGGCAATTGCTAACATGATTCGGACAGACTTTAGCTTCGCTACCGGTGAGAAGGTCTCATCATAGTCAACCCCTTGAACTTGTTAATAACCCTTAGCGACAAGCCGAGCTTTATAGATGGTCACATTACCATCCGCGTCTGCATTCTTCTTAAAGATCCATTTATTTTCTATGGCTCACCGCTCAACAGGCAAGTCAGCCAAAGTCCATACTTCATTTTCATACATGGATCCTATCTCAGATTTCATGGCTTCTAGCCATTTGTCGGAATCCGGGCCCGCCATCGCTTCTTCATAGTTCGAAGGTTCACCGTTGTCTAACAACATGATTTCCAAGACATGGTTGCCGTACCACTCTGGTGCAGAACGTGTCCTTGTGGACTTACGAAGTTCAGTAGCAACTTGATCTGAAGTTTCATGATCATCATCATTAACTTCCTCTCTAGTCGGTGCAGGCACCTCAGGAACATTTTCTTGAGTTGCGCCATTTTCCGGTTCAAGAGGTAATACTTCATCAAGTTCTACTTTCCTCCCACTTACTTCTTTCGAGAGAAACTCCTCCTATAGAAAGGATCCATTCTTGGCAACAAAGATCTTGCCTTCGGATCTGAGGTAGAAGGTATACCCAATAGTTTCTTTAGGGTATCCTATGAAGACGCATTTTTCCGACTTGGGTTCGAGCTTTTCAGGTTGAAGTTTCTTGACATAAGCATCGCATCCCCAAACTTTCAGAAACCACAGCTTAGGTTTCTTCCCAAACCATAATTCATACGGAGTCGTCTCAACGGATTTCAACGGAGCCCTATTTAAAGTGAATGTGGCAGTCTCTAAAGCATACCCCCAAAAAGATAGCAGTAAATCGGTAAGAGACATCATAGATCGCACCATATCTAATAGAGTGCGATTACGACGTTCGGACACACCATTACGCTGAGGTGTTCCAGGCGGCGTCAGTTGTGAAACTATTCCACATTTTCTTAAGTGTGTGCCAAACTCATGACTCAAGTATTCTCCTCCATGATCTGATCGCAGGAACTTGATTTTCCTGTCACGTTGATTCTCAACCTCACTCTGAAATTCCTTGAACTTTTCAAAGGTCTTGGACTTGTGTTTCATTAAGTAGACATACCCATATCTACTCAACTCATCAGTGAGGGTGAGAACATAACGATAGCCACCGCGAGCCTCAACACTCATTGGACCGCACACATCAGTATGTATGATTTCCAATAAGTATGTGGTCATTTTACCCATGAGGCATGGTTCACACGTGTCAAATGATTCGTCATCAAGAGACTCTAAAAGTCCATCAGCATGGAGCTTCTTCATGCATTTGACACCTATGTGACCAAGGCGGCAGTGCCACAAGTATGTGGGACTATCATTATCAATCTTACATCTTTTGGTATTCACACTATGAATATGTGTAGCATTACGCTCGAGATTCATTAAGAATAAACCATTCACCATCGGAGCATGACCATAAAACATATCTCTCATATAAATAGAACAACCATTATTCTCGGATTTAAATGAGTAGCCATCTCGAATTAAACGAGATCCTGATACAATGTTCATGCTCAAACTTGGCACTAAATAACAATTATTGAGGTTCAAAACTAATCCCGTAGGTAAATGTAGAGGTAGCGTGCCGACGACGATCACATCGATCTTGGAACCATTCCCGACGCTCATCGTCACCTCGTCCTTTGCCAGTCTCCACTTATTCCGAAGCTCCTGCTTTGAGTTACAAATGTGAACAACTGCACCAGTATCAAATACCCAGGAGCTACTACGAGTACTGGTAAGGTACACATCAATTACATGTATATCACATATACCTTTTGTTTGGCCGGTCTTCTTGTCTGCTAAGTATTTGGGGCAGTTCCGCTTCCAGTGACCACTTTCCTTGCAATAAAAGCACTCAGTCTCGGGCTTGGGTCCATTCTTTGGCTTCTTCCCGGCAGCTTGCTTGCCGGGCGCGGCAACTCCCTTGCCGTCTTTCTTGAAGGTTTTCTTACCCTTGCCTTTCTTGAACTTAGTGGTTTTATTCACCATCAACACTTGATGTTCCTTTTTGACTTCTACCTCTACTGATTTCAGCATTGCAAATACTTCAGGAATGGTCTTTTCCGTCCCCTGCATATTGAAGTTCATCACAAAGCTCTTGTAGCTCGGTGGAAGCGACTGAAGGATTCTGTCAATGACCGCGTCATCCGGGAGATTAACTCCCAGCTGAGTCAAGCGGTTATGTAACCCAGACATTGTGAGTATGTGCTCACTGACAGAACTATTTTCCTCCATCTTACAGCTGAAGAATTTGTCGGAGACTTCATATCTCTTCACCCGGGCATGAGCTTGGAAAACCATTTTCAGCTCTTCGAACATCTCATATGCTCCGTGTCTCTCAAAACGCTTTTGGAGCCCCAACTCTAAGCTGTAAAGCATGCCGCACTGAACAAGGGAGTAGTCATCAGTAGGTGCCTGCCAAGCGTTCATAAAGTCTTGTTCTGCAGGGAGAACAGGTGCGTCACCCAGCGGTGCTTGTAGGACATAATCTTTCTTGGCAGCTATGAGGATGATCCTCAGGTTCTGGACCCAGTCCGTGTAGTTGCTGCCATCGTCTTTCAGCTTGGTTTTCTCTAGGAACGCGTTGAAGTTGAGGACTACGTTGGCCATTTGATCTACAAGACATATTGTAAAGATTTTAGACTAAGTTCATGATAATTAAGTTCATCTAATCAAATTATTCAATGAACTCCCACTTAGATAGACATCCCTCCTGTAATCTAAGTATAACATGATCCAAGTTAACTAGGCCGTGTCCGATCATCACGTGAGACGGACTAGTCAGCATCGGTGAACATCTTCATGTTGATCGTATCTTCTATACGTCTCATGCTCGACCTTTCGGTCTTATGTGTTCCGAGCCATGTCTGTACATGCTAGGCTCGTCAAGTCAACCTAAGTGTTTGCACGTGTAAATTTGTCTTACACCCGTTGTATGTGAACGTTGGAATCTATCACACCCAATCATCACGTGGTGCTTCGAAACAACGAACTGTCGCAACGGTGCACAGTTAGGGGGAACACTTTCTTGAAATTATTATGAGGGATCATCTTATTTACTACCATCGTTCTAAGCAAACAAGATGCAAAAACATGATAAACATCACATGCAATCAAATAATAATAGTGACATGATATGGCCAATATCACATAGCTCCTTTGATCTCCATCTTGGGGCTCCATGATCATCTTGTCACCGGCATGACACCATGATCTCCATCATCATGATCTCCATCATCGTGTCTCCATGAAGTTGCTCGCCAACTATTACTTCTACTACTATGGCTAACAGGTTTAGCAATAAAGTAAAGTAATTTACATGGCGTTTCTCAATGACACACAGGTCATACAAAAAATAAAGACAACTCCTATGGCTCCTGCCGGTTGTCATACTCATCGACATGCAAGTCGTGATTCCTATTACAATAGCATGAACATCTCATACATCACATATATATCATTCATCATTCATCACAACTTTGGCCATATCATGTCACAAAGCACTTGCTGCAAAAACAAGTTAGACGTCCTCTAATTGTTGTTGCAAGTTTTACGTGGCTGAAATAGGGTTCTAGCAAGAACGTTTTCTTACCTACGTGAAAGCCACAACGTGATTTGTCAACTTCTATTTACCCTTCATAAGGACCCTTTTCATCGAATCCGCTCCAACTAAAGTGGGAGAGACAGACACCCGCCAGCCACCTTATGCAACTTGTGCATGTTAGTCGGTGGAACCGGTCTCACGTAAGCATACGTGTAAGGTTGGTCCGGGCCGCTTCATCCCACAATACCGTTGAAGCAAGATAATACTAGTAGCGGCAAGAAAGTTGACAACATCAATGCCCACAACAAATTGTGTTCTACTCGTGCAAGAGAACTACGCATAGACCTAGCGCATGATGCCACTGTTGGGGAACATTGCAGAAAACAAAAAATTTCCTACAGTTTCACCAAGATCCATCTAGGAGTTCATCTGGCAACGAGTGATTGGATTGCATCTACATACCTTTGTAGATCACGCCCGGAAGCGTTCAAAGAACGGGGATGAGGAAGTCGTACTCGACGTGATCCAAATCACCGGAGATCCTAGCGCCGAACGGACGACACCTCCGCGTTCAACACACGTACGGTCAGCGTAACGTCTCCTCCTTCTTGATCCAGCAAGGGGAAGAAGAGGTTGAGGAAGATGGCTCCAGCAGCAGCACGACGGCGTGGTGGTGATGGAGCTGCAGTACTCCGGTAGGGCTTCGCCAAGCTCTATGGAGGAGGAGGATGTGTTGGAGAGGGAGAGGGAGGCACCAAAGGCGTGGGGTGAGAGGCCCTCCTTCCCCCACTATATATAGGGAGCCTAGGGGGGGCGGCCCTAGGAGATGCAATCTCCTAGGGGGGGCGGCGGCCAAGGGAGGAATCCCTCCTCCCCAAGGCACCTAGGAGGTGCCTTCCCCTTTTAGGACTCTTCCTTTCTTGATCTCTTGGCGCATGGGCCTCTTGGGGCTGGTGCCCTTGGCCCATACAGGCCAAGGAGCACACCCCTTGTCACGACCGGTTTTCCAATAAAAATATTTATTGATAAACCAGTCTTTTGAGTCCAGTATGAGAGAAATCCTCCTCACTGGTAGACAATTTCTTGATACAATAAGCCAGTAGCATAAAATATATTACAGGGTTGAACTGCGATCGCTCAACCAAATTATTACAAGCACGCCAATAATCATACATAATGGCGGACAGGACATAGTGGTGTGGAGGCATACTACTGACTCATGGATAGGTTGGTGGTAGAAAATCACAACGGGAAGGGAAATACAAAACTCTAAGACTATCATTTCATCGAACGTCGAGGTGAGGCTCGATAAATTTATTTGGTAGCGGAAGCGGATATAAAACAGTGACCAAATCCAGGGTCGCACGAGACTGACTGGGACTCCTCTAAGTGTCGGACTCGCTATCGAACTCTTCATCCATGAGATCGCCTTCGTCAGCATCTGGCCAAATCAACAAGCCAGTGAGTACTTTGAAAGTACTCGCAAGACAGTTCGGACGTAAGATATAACAAATGCGTGCATGGATGCAACATGATTAATTCCTTAATGCACAATAAATAAAATTGGCATAACGGGTAAGTAAAGCGGGAAACGGCGGTAGTCCGCCTGAAATCCCACAGAGCATAAATAAGGACCGATCGGGTGTCTGAAGCGACGCCACGAAAGGTGAACAAATAAAAATAAGTAAATGATGCCACAGTCGGGCATCTTAGCGACACCACATAAAGGGCTTTAAAAGAAATGCCACGGTCGGACGTCTGAGCGACATCGCAGAAAGGGCTTTAAAAGAAATGCCACAGTCGAACGTCTGAGTGACATCGCAGAAAGGGCTTTAAAATAAATGCCACAGTCGGACGTCTGAGCGACATCGCAGAAAGGGCTTTAAAAGAAATGCCATAGTCGGACGTCTGAGCGACATCGCAGAAAGGGCTTTAAAAGAAATGCCACAGTCGGACGTCTGAGCGACATCGCAGAAAGGGCTTTAAATACACCAGTAAATAATACTCATAATAAACATTCAATCCATGAGAATAAACGGGTTAGTCCATCCACAGGGATAATCATTCAACCGGACTTAGCACTCATGCGATTCACCGGAGTCTCTGTCATCAAAGCTGACAATTGATTAGGATAAGATGAAACGAAACTTGACATGGAATAGATGATTTGGAGGAATATATGACTCTGCAGAGTTTGTACAAAATTTTTCCCACAGCCAACGGATTTCCGTAGTCACGAAGGACTAGTTCCGTTTACGGTATTTCGGGAGAAAACACAGCTAACCGGTACACACCCATCCTACCTCTCGATGCTAGGAATCACCCTAGTCATCGTCCAAGAAAAACTTTTGAGACGGGGAGATCACAATCTCGAATAGCATGGGATCAAATTTATATACGCGCGCTCTAAGGGGTGCCCCCCTCTCGGTCCCAACCGGAAACACCCATGCCCCCTGACCGGATGACTGGCTTTAATCCAGGGCCATGGAACCATCATCACGGCCTCTCCTCTTTGGTGTGTACCATGAAAGCGGTTTGCAACTTACTAAACCATATTCCTTGCAGAAAACATGTGGTAGTACAAAGAAGGAAAAGATAGGTACTAGACCGATATGGTTTGACACTGAAGTCACATAGTCTGGCGTAAGACTGGCATGCTACAACACTGCCATCGTACCCATCCTCATGCCAACACATGGCCATTCATATTCACATTCATCCACGTATGGATCATCGAACTCACTTACCTCATTATCACATAAAATAACGTTCATCGGTATGCTCACCAACATGCCATGAAACTAACTAAACGCAAAACATGCCAAGACACTCATCATATCAAAAGTTCAAACATGCTTGCCTGGTTCAGAGTAGTCGGAGCCTAGCTCGGTGAAGTTCGCGGCTCCGTCACCTCCTTCGATATCTACGGTTTAAAGAAAATATATGCGCTAACGTAAATACCAAGGAGTGCACAGAAGGTAAACCAAATATTTTTCAAATAAATCTGATAAAAAACTAGACAAAATTTTAAAGAGAACAGAAAAAGAATCAATCAAAAATACTTTTCTGATTAAAAGTTATAAGGGTTTTTGTCCAGGGACTTATCTGTAATGAAACAGAAGATTTCCAGGGGCTAGTTTATAAAAACAGAAAACGCTTCGGTAGCGACTACGCCAGCCCGAAGAGAAAACGCATTCTGCCCGAAGGCGCTTCCAGAAAACGATTCGAAAGAGAGAGCAGAGAGGCTGACGGTGGGGTCCCACCCGTCAGGTTCAAATGTTCAAACGGGGCGGCAGAGTTCACCGGCGCCCGAGAGCCGCGGTGGTCGCCGGCGGCGATCCACGGCGAGGCAGAGAGATCGGAGGGTACCTCCGTGCTCAGGGCACTCTTCCGCGTCAGTTGATGGTGGTGGAGTCGGTCGGCGAGCACCACGTCGACGGCGAGCTTTTGCTCCGGCGGACGGCGGCTCGGGTGGTCGAGGGGCTCGTCGGAGAGGGCTGCAAAGGTTAAATTGAAGAGGGGGTTATGCTCCTGGCAGCTAGAGAGGGTAACGAACGAGGTTTGAGCGCCGGAGATGGCCTCACCAGAACGAATCGGGCTGGAGGCCGAGGCGGGGCGAGGCGGCCGGAGCTGGGGGAGGAGACCTCCTCGAGGTCCCCCTAGTGGCCTGGCGGGGTGTTGGTGAGTAGTGGAGGTGCTGCGTGCACGAGAGTGAGCTCGGGACCCCTTTATATAGGCGGTCCGAGGCGGTTGCCATGAACGAGGATCACCGGCGAGTGATTACGGTGGCGCAGTGCTCGGTCGGGGTGGTTAGGGGGTCGAGCGTCATCATGGAGGTTCAATGGGTCCGTTTTGGTGTTAAACTGGCCGGGGTTTGGGTGTCAAGGGCGAGCTCGATGGAACGGGGATGGCGCGGGCCCGTCGGCGGCGGAGAGCGCGTTCCGTGCTTGCCGGCCACGGTGGCTGTGCTACGGGCGTGCGCTGGCGTGCATGAGGCCACGCGGAGAGCCAGGGAGCGATGGGCGGCGCAGAACGGCGTTCTGCCGTGGTTTGCCTCCTCTCGGCCGCCACGGGAGGTCCCGACGCCGCAGAAGACGCCGGCGAGGGCGAGCCAGCGCGCTACCGACGCCAGGGAGGCTCCACGCACGCGTGTGAAGCTTCGGACAAGAGGAAGAGGCGGCGAGGAACGTGCCAAGGGCACTGTGGCCGCGTGACTGGAACTGACGGACGGAAGATGACACTGAAACTGAATTTTCTGAACTTTGAACAGTAACACTGCCCACAAGGTGTTCGACCGAATGAAATTGGCCTCTGGTGATTTTTTCTTGAGCTGATTTTTGGTGGAGTGGCTTCTCCTTGCTCAAGTAGGCTGCCTGATTTTTGGTGGAATTTTTGGAGCAGTGTGGATATGAATTTCACCAAATTTGGCAAATCTGGTCCAAACTTGCAGAGACTGTATTTTGAAAAATTTGAAAAGAGGAGGAGTGGATCAAGATGGTTCTGGGTTGTGGGTTCAAAGGACAATCCAGGAGAATTGGTTTGAGGTCAAAACTCAAATGAAAAAGTGTACTTGCTTTGAAAATCCCTCAGGCTCCAAATAATTTTCAGAATTGAATTGAGGGGAAAAAATAATTAGAATAAAATCCAAAACCAGTTTGGATTAGTTGGGACAGAGAACTTAGGTTGATCACAAGGGGGAGGGGAGGTTTTGGAGGGGTTTTATCTCATGGGCAAAAATACAAAGCCAAGGGTGGCTTCAAAGATAAGAAAATCTCAAATTTTCATAGGGCTTCACTTAAAATAAAACAAATTAAAACTCCCAAAAAAAATTTTAGAGGGAACTAACAGAGAAGAAGTTTGCAAAAGATCAACCACCAAAGTTTGAAAGAAATAAAATCTTTGCCAAGGCAAAAGGAGGTTTTTAAGAGGAAGGTTTTTCTGAAAAAGAAAGATTTTTTTTAAAAAAAACTCTCTCCTCAAAACCACAAAGTTTTTGATAAAAACCCAATAAAAATTTTGGAGTGTCACAACACCTACCCCCTTAGGAAAAATCTCGTCCCCGAGATTTCAGCTGATCCTTAAATAAGTGTGGATGCTCTGTCCGAAGAAAATCCTCGCTTTCCCAAGTTGCTTCACTGTCGGTGTGATTGCTCCACTGGACTTTGAAAAACTTGATGGTTTTCTGTCGGGTCCTCCTTTCAGACTCCTCTAATATTCTTATGGGACGTTCTCGATAAGTGAGGTCTGGCTGTATGTCAATGTTCTCATGGGATACTTGTTTCTCTGGGTTGCTTACGCACTTCCTTAATTGAGAGACGTGGAACACGTCGTGAATGTCGGACAAGTCTTCGGGTAGGTCTAGCTGGTAGGCTACAGTGCCTCTTCGTGCCACTATGCGAAATGGTCCAATGAATCTTGGTGCCAATTTTCCTTTAATCTTAAACGTTTGCAATCCTCTCATCGGGGATACTCTCAAGTATACGAACTCACCGGGTTCGAAGTTGACCCTACGATATTTCTGATCATAATAACTTTTCTGTCGACTTTGAGCGGTCTTAAGTCGGTCCCTGATTAGCTTGACTTTTTCCTCGGCTTCTCTGAGCATATCTGGTCCGAAGATGCAGCTGTCTCCGGTCTCTGACCAATTTAACGGGGTACGACATCTCCTTCCGTATAGGGCTTCGAAAGGAGCCATTTGCAGGCTGGCCTGGTAACTGTTGTTGTATGCAAGCTCAGCATATGGCAGGCTGTCCTCCCAACTGGTTCCATAGGTGAGGACACATGCTCTCAGCATGTCTTCTAAAACCTGGTTTACGCGTTCTGTTTGTCCATCAGTCTGTGGATGGTATGCGGTACTGAAGGCTAGTTGGGTTCCCAGAGCCTGTTGTAAATGCTCCCAAAATCTTGAGACGAACTGAGTGCCTCTGTCAGAAATTATAGTCTTCGGGATACCGTGCAAACAGACTATGCGGGGAAGATAAATCCTGGCAAGCCTCTGAGTGGTGTAGGTTGTCTTCACTGGAATAAAGTGTGCCACTTTGGTCAACCTGTCAGTGATGACCCATATGGCATCATTCCCGTGTCGTGACCGAGGTAATCCGACAATAAAATCCATCCCTATTTCATCCCATTTCCACTCAGGTATTTTGTTAGGTTGCAGTAGTCCGGCTGGTCTCTGATGTTCAGCTTTTATGCGTTGACATGAGTCGCAACATGCAATGAAGGCGGCTATGTCCCTCTTCATACCGTGCCACCAAAATCTTTCCTGAATATCCTTATATATTTTGGTTCCTCCAGGGTGGATCGAATATGGAGTGGTGTGTGCTTCAGTTAAAACTTGCTGTTTAAGGTCTTCTATGTTTGGCACGCATAGCCTTTCTCCGTACCATAATATTCCTTCATTGTCTATGACGAATTCCAAGGCCTTGCCCATACTCAACTTCCTTTTAATTCCTTCAATGCTGGGGTGACCGGACTGAGCCTCTTTAATTTTCTCCACAAGGTGTGGTTGTATTTCCAAGTTTGATATGGTGCCTTCTGCTACCATTATCAAGTTGAGCTTGACAAATTCTTGATGGAATTCGGGCCTCAAGCTGTGCAGATAGTTCCCGTCGGAGCTGGGGTTCCGACTCAGGGCATCGGCCACTGCGTTTGCTTTCCCTGGATGGTAATGGATACCAACATCATAATCCTTTACCAATTCCAACCAGCGGCGTTGCCGTAAATTTAGTTCTGGCTGCGTAAAAATGTATTTGAGGCTTTTGTGATCCGTATATATCTCACATCGATTCCCAAGTAGGAAATGCCTCCATTCCTTGAGTGCATGAATAACTGCTGCCATTTCTAAATCATGAGTGGGATAATTTTCCTCGTGTTTGCGAAGTTGCCTTGAAGTGTAGGCGACAACCTTGCCTTCTTGCATCAACACGCATCCGAGACCCTTTCTGGATGCGTCACAAAATACTTCAAAATTCTTGTGTATATCGGGTACAATTAATACCGGTGCTGTTGTTAATTTCCGCTTTAGCTCTTGGAAACTTTTCTCGCAGGCTTCTGTCCATTCAAACTTCTTATCTTTCTTGAGTAACTGTGTCATAGGCTTGGATATGGTGGAAAATCCTTCAATAAATCTGCGGTAATATCCTGCCATTCCCAAGAAACTTCGTATGTCTGTTACGCTGGCTGGTGTCTTCCAGTCAAGTACGGCCTTGACTTTCTCTGGGTCCACTGCTATACCGTCTTGAGTCAGCACATGGCCTAGAAAACCTACTTGTCTTAGCCAAAATTCGCACTTGCTGAACTTGGCATACAATTGGTGTTTCCTTAGCTCTCCTAGTACAATCCTGAGATGTTCTGCGTGCTCTTCTGGTGTTTTGGAGTATACCAGAATATCGTCGATGAATACTACGACGAATTTGTCCATAAACTTCATAAATACTTTGTTCATGAGGTGAACAAAATATGCCGGGGCGTTAGTTAATCCAAATGGCATCACTGTGAACTCGTACAGTCCATATCTGGAGGTGAAGGCTGTTTTGGGGATATCTTCCGTTCGTACCTTCAATTGATGGTATCCTGACCTTAAGTCAATTTTTGAGAATACCTTGGCCTCAGCAAGTTGATCAAACAAATCGTTTATCCTTGACATCGGGTATTTGTTTTTGACTGTGACCATGTTAAGTGCTCGATAGTCGATACACAATCTTAGCGTTCCATCCTTCTTGGCAAATAAAATTGGTGATCCCCAAGGTGAGGAGCTGGCTCGAATGTATCCTTTTTCCAGTAATTCCTTTATTTGCTTCTTCAATTCGATCAACTCGGATGGTGCCATTCTGTATGGTTTCTTGTATATGGGGGTGGTTCCTGGTGCTAGCTCAATGCGGAATTCTATTTCTCGGTCTGGTGGCATGCCTGGCAGCTCTTCAGGGAATACATCTGAAAATTCACACACTACTGGAACCTTGTTTAGCTCAGAAACGTCCACCTTATTTAATCTCGGTTGCCGGGGTCTTTTTCCTTCCTTGGCTGATACTCTTATTGTCTTCCCTTGGTGGTGTGTGAGAATCACGGTCCTGTTGAAACAGTCGATAAAACCTTTATTGGTGGTTAGCCAATCCATCCCTAGGATGACATCCAGTCCTTTATTTTCCAATACAACAAGATTTGCGTAAAACTCCAATCCTTCAAACTCAATGACCACATTCTGACAGTAATTCTGAGAAACTTGCTGAATCCCGGGGGACTTGATTATTATGGATTTCTCCAAAGGAAGCATCGAAAAATTATTTTGCAAAGCAAAACTTTTCGAGATGAAAGAGTGAGAAGCTCCAGAATCAAACAAAACCATTGCAGGTATTGTGTTGACAGGAAACGTACCGAGTACGATATCTGGAGCATTTTGTGCCTCCTCTTTGGTTACGTGGTTCAGATGACCCTTCCTGTGGTTATTGTTGGGATTGAAATTGTTTCGCTTGGGCGCTGAATTATTGCCGCCGTTGTTCGGCTTTGGGGTTGAGTTCCTTGGCTTGGGGCACTGTTTGGCATAATGCCGTTCTTCTCCACAAGCGTAACAAGTAACGCCGGGGCGATAGGTGAATTCCTTGTCCCTTGCATGAAAATTCTTGATTGGGCGCGAGACATTGGATGAGAATTTGGGTGTCCCACCCTTTTTAAAATCTATCTTGCTTCGGTGATTGCGAGTGTGATTAGTCTGGTCCCTTTTTCGCTTGCGGATATCTTCCACACTGCGTCTCTCATTTTCCAGAGCAATGGCCTTGTCCACCAGCGTTTTAAAATCAGGAAAAGTGTGCACGACCAGTTGGCATTTAAGCGCGGGCGCCAGACCGTCAAGGAATTTCTCCATCTTCTTGATTTCAGTCATACGCTCCTCATTGGCGTAGCGGGATAATAGGGTAAACTGACTGTTGTAATCTGACACTGTCATGTTCCTTTGTTTGAGGTCATCGAATTCTCTCTTCTTGATTTTCATAATACTCTTAGGAATATGTGCACCACGGAAACCTTCCTTGAAATCATCCCAGGTTATGTCATTTTCGTTGGGATGCATGTGCAGAAAATTCTCCCACCACGATGCGGCTGCTCCTGTGAGATAGTGTGGAGCATATAGTACTTTCTCGAGATCTGAACACTTTGCAATAATTAATTTCCTCTCCATATCTCGAAGCCAGTCCTCGGCTTCAAGAGGCTTGTTAGTGTGAGAAAATGTTTGAGGACGTGTCTTCTGTAGCTCAGATAACTTGGAATGTTGCTGATACTGTCCATGATGATTCCCCATGTTGATGACTTGGTTCATCATCTCGCGATGTTGTTGCTGACTCTGTTCATAAAGGCGGCACATTTGTGAAAGTGCCGATTCACTGCCTTGTTGGCTTGACTGTCCCTGAGTGAACTCATTGTTGGGTTGAGTATCATGAATTTCCTCTGGTGGAGTTGGCATGGAACGTGTCCAAGGACGAGACATTTTTCACTCTGGGAAAAATATTTTTGTAAAACTCTTAAGAAAAGCGGAAAGAGTCGCAAAAATAAAACCATAAATGCATAAAGCTGGCAGATATAATTAAATACCCAAGCTTACTTAGGAAAAACAAATCGACTTGCGCACGGAGAAGGACTGCTCATTACATATCTTACACGCGGGCGGTAATTATACAGTACATCACTCAGGATATGCGTACATAATCCTGACATGTTATTATGGCTAGTGCACTTCTCCAGATCCTACATGATGCGCAAACAGGCTACTTCTCACAACCTATGCACATATCTTACAAAGCGGTACAATACATGGCAGCTAAGCGTACTCAGGCAGAGATGTTGACGACCTCCTTTGCCCTGCCGAGGGCGAGGCGTAGCGAGGTTGGGGACTCGACTTCCTCCTCGCTAATGGGCTCCATACGTGTAGTGTTGCGCAGAGCGGACGGAGCGGTTGCCAGGGGCGGAGCAACACGTACAGGAGTGGGTGCGAAGGTTGGTGTAGTGCGCGCTGGAGTGGGTGCAATGACTTGGTTAAATTCTTCGGTAGAAGGCAGGCGATGAGTAGGCGTAAAAGATGCTGAGGACGAGACAAAAGTCGGTGGCGGAGCGATGGGTAGGAGCTCCCTCCGGTTGGCAGCACAGCCATGGACTGAGTCCATGCGGGTAGCTATGAAGTCGTCCACCAGGTTGTCGAAGGCTGCCTCCAGGGCCCGGAGATACTCAATGAGCATCTCAAAAGCCTCGTCTCGTTCTCCTCTGGGGCAGGAGTATGCGTAGTGACAGGTGTAAGGCACATGGCACGGAAGATAACGGTAACGACGAGTCTTCATCACGGGAAGGACATCCCTGAGACGAGCTATCGCCTCGCGGGCTGCCATCTGCATAGCATGCCTCTCCGTAGGCATGGCTCTTCCCACGAACCGGAAGCGGCGTAACTCACCACGCCCTCCCCTAAACTGCACCGCGGCCTGGTGCATGGTCAGACTGTCGTTGACTCGGTGCTGGTAGAGTGTGAAGACTGGGCGCACGGATGGCCCCATCGCGACCTGAACGATGGAAGAAAGAAGCTTGACGAACCCATCGGGCACGTTGGCGAAGGTCTGAGACTCGCAGCTGATGTCGGCCATCTACAAAAGTAGGCAAAATTCTGCAGGGTCAGATCATAAATTTATGCTGACTGACAGAAAATGACTACAATTGCAAAAACATAAAATAGCTCTGTCATGCTAATAACTAATTAGCGATCGCACCTAGTGGCTTCCTACAGTCAGCCTGGCTCTGATACCAAGATTGTCACGACCGGTTTTCCAATAAAAATATTTATTGATAAACCAGTCTTTTGAGTCCAGTATGAGAGAAATCCTCCTCACTGGTAGACAATTTCTTGATACAATAAGCCAGTAGCATAAAATATATTACAGGGTTGAACTGCGATTGCTCAACCAAATTATTACAAGCACACCAATAATCATACATAATGGCGGACAGGACACAGTGGTGTGGAGACATACTACTGACTCATGGATAGGTTGGTGGTAGAAAATCACAACGGGAAGGGAAATACAAAACTCTAAGACTATCATTTCATCGAACGTCGAGGTGAGGCTCGATAAATTTATTTGGTAGCGGAAGCGGATATAAAACAGTGACCAAATCCAGGGTCGCACAAGACTGACTAGGACTCCTCTAAGTGTCGGACTCGCTATCGAACTCTTCATCCATGAGATCGCCTTCGTCAGCATCTGGCCAAATCAACAAGCCAGTGAGTACTTTGAAAGTACTCGCAAGACAGTTCGGACGTAAGATATAACAAATGCGTGCATGGATGCAACATGATTAATTCCTTAATGCACAATAAATAAAATTGGCATAACGGGTAAGTAAAACGGGAAACGGCGGTAGTCCGCCTGAAATCCCACAGAGCATAAATAAGGACCGATCGGGTGTCTGAAGCGACGCCATGAAAGGTGAACAAATAAAAATAAGTAAATGATGCCACAGTCGGGCATCTTAGCGACACCACATAAAGGGCTTTAAAAGAAATGCCACGGTCGGACGTCTGAGCGACATCGCAGAAAGGGCTTTAAAAGAAATGACACAGTCGGACGTCCGAGCGACATCGCAGAAAGGGCTTTAAAAGAAATGCCACAGTCGGACGTCTGAGCGACATCGCAGAAAGGGCTTTAAAAGAAATGCCACAGTCGGACGTCTGAGCGACATCGCAGAAAGGGCTTTAAAAGAAATGCCACAATCGGACGTCTGAGCGACATCGCAGAAAGGGCTTTAAATACACCAGTAAATAATACTCATAATAAACATTCAATCCATGAGAATAAACGGGTTAGTCCATCCACAGGGATAATCATTCAACCGGACTTAGCACTCATGCGATTCACCGGAGTCTCTGTCATCAAAGCTGACAATTGATTAGGATAAGATGAAACGAAACTTGACATGGAATAGATGATTTGGAGGAATATATGACACTGCAGAGTTTGTACAAAATTTTTCCCACAGCCAACGGATTTCCGTAGTCACGAAGGACTAGTTCCGTTTACGGTATTTTGGGAGAAAACACAGCTAACCGGTACACACCCATCCTACCTCTCGATGCTAGGAATCACCCTAGTCATCGTCCAAGAAAAACTTTTGAGACGGGGAGATCAGAATCTCGAATAGCATGGGATCAAATTTATATACGCGCGCTCTAAGGGGTGCCCCCCTCTCGGTCCCAACCGGAAACACCCATGCCCCCTGACCGGATGACTGGCTTTAATCTAGGGCCATGGAACCATCATCACGGCCTCTCCTCTTTGGTGTGTACCATGAAAGCGGTTTGCAACTTACTAAACCATATTCCTTGCGGAAAACATGTGGTAGTACAAAGAAGGAAAAGATAGGTACTGGACCGATATGGTTTGACACTGAAGTCACATAGTCTGGCGTAAGACTGGCATGCTACAACACTGCCATCGTACCCATCCTCATGCCAACACATGGCCATTCATATTCACATTCATCCACGTATGGATCATCGAACTCACTTACCTCATTATCACATAAAATAACGTTCATCGGTATGCTCACCAACATGCCATGAAACTAACTAAACGCAAAACATGCCAAGACACTCATCATATCAAAAGTTCAAACATGCTTGCCTGGTTCAGAGTAGTCGGAGCCTTGCTCGGTGAAGTTCGCGGCTCCGTCACCTCCTTCGGTATCTACGGTTTAAAGAAAATATATGCGCTAACGTAAATACCAAGGAGTGCACAGAAGGTAAACCAAATATTTTTCAAATAAATCTGATAAAAAACTAGACAAAATTTTAAAGAGAACAGAAAAAGAATCAATCAAAAATACTTTTCTGATTAAAAGTTATAAGGGCTTTTGTCCAGGGACTTATCTGTAATGAAACAGAAGATTTCCAGGGGCTAGTTTATAAAAACAGAAAACGCTTCGGTAGCGACTACGCCAGCCCGAAGAGAAAACGCATTCTGCCCGAAGGCGCTTCCAGAAAACGATTCGAAAGAGAGAGTAGAGAGGCTGACGGTGGGGTCCCACCCGTCAGGTTCAAATGTTCAAACGGGGCGGCAGAGTTCGCCGGCGCCCGAGAGCCGCGGTGGTCGCCGGCGGCGATCCACGGCGAGGCAGAGAGATCGGAGGGTACCTTCGTGCTCAGGGCACTCTTCCGCGTCAGTTGATGGTGGTGGAGTCGGTCGGCGAGCACCACTTCGACGGCGAGCTTTTGCTCTGGCGGACGGCGGCTCGGGTGGTCGAGGGGCTCGTCGGAGAGGGCTGCAAAGGTTAAATTGAAGAGGGGGTTATGCTCCTGGCAGCTAGAGAGGGTAACGAACGGGGTTTGAGCGCCGGAGATGGCCTCACCAGAACGAATCGGGCTGGAGGCCGAGGCGGGGCGAGGCGGCCGGAGCTGGGGGAGGAGACCTCCTCGAGGTCCCCCTAGTGGCCTGGCGGGGTGTTGGTGAGTAGTGGAGGTGCTGCGTGCACGAGAGTGAGCTCAGGACCCCTTTATATAGGCGGTCCGAGGCGGTTGCCGTGAACGAGGATCACCGGCGAGTGATTACGGTGGCGCAGTGCTCGGTCGGGGTGGTTCAATGGGTCCGTTTTGGTGTTAAACTGGCCGGGGTTTGGGTGTCAAGGGCGAGCTCGACGGAACGGGGATGGCGCGGGCCCGTCGGCGGCGGAGAGCGCGTTCCGTGCTTGCCGACCACGGTGGCTGTGCTACGGGCGTGCGCTGGCGTGCATGAGGCCACGCGGAGAGCCAGGGAGCGATGGGCGGCGCAGAATGGCGTTCTGCCGTGGTGTGCCTCCTGTCGGCCGCCACGGGAGGTCCCGACGCCGCAGAAGACGCCGGCGAGGGCGAGCCAGCGTGCTACCGACGCCAGGGAGGCTCCACGCACGCGTGTGAAGCTTCAGACAAGAGGAAGAGGCGGCGAGGAACGTGCCAAGGGCACTGTGGCCGCGTGACTGGAACTGACGGACGGAAGATGACACTGAAACTGAATTTTCTGAACTTTGAACAGTAACAGTGCCCACAAGGTGTTCGACCGAATGAAATTGGCCTCTGGTGATTTTTTCTTGAGCTGATTTTTGGTGGAGTGGCTTCTCCTTGCTCAAGTAGGCTGCCTGATTTTTGGTGGAATTTTTGGAGCAGTGTGGATATGAATTTCACCAAATTTGGCAAATCTGGTCCAAACTTGCAGAGACTGTATTTTGAAAAATTTGAAAAGAGGAGGAGTGGATCAAGATGGTTCTGGGTTGTGGGTTCAAAGGACAATCCAGGAGAATTGGTTTGAGGTCAAAACTCAAATGAAAAAGTGTACTTGCTTTGAAAATCCCTCAGGCTCCAAATAATTTTCAGAATTGAATTGAGGGGGAAAAATAATTAGAATAAAATCCAAAACCAGTTTGGATTAGTTGGGACAGAGAACTTAGGTTGATCACAAGGGGGAGGGGAGGTTTTGGAGGGGTTTTATCTCATGGGCAAAAATACAAAGCCAAGGGTGGCTTCAAAGATAAGAAAATCTCAAATTTTCATAGGGCTTCAGTTAAAATAAAACAAATTAAAACTCCCAAAAAAAATTTTTAGAGGGAACTAACAAAGAAGAAGTTTGCAAAAGATCAACCACCAAAGTTTGAAAGAAATAAAATCTTTGCCAAGGCAAAAGGAGGTTTTTAAGAGGAAGGTTTTTCTGAAAAAGAAAGATTTAAAAAAAAACTCTCTCCTCAAAACCACAAAGTTTTTGATAAAAACCCAATAAAAATTTTGGAGTGTCACACCCCTACAGCCCATGTGGACCCCCGGGGCAGGTGGCCCCACCCGGTGGACCCCCGGGACCCTTCCGGTGGTCCCGGTACAATACAGGTGACCCCGAAACTTGTCCCGATGCCCGAAATAGCACTTCCTATATATAATTCTTTACCTCCGGACCATTCCGGAACTCCTCGTGACGTCCGGGATCTCATCCGGGACTCCGAACAACATTCGGGTTACTGCATATACATATCCCTACAACCCTAGCGTCACCGAACCTTAAGTGTGTAGACCCTACGGGTTCGGGAGACATGCAGACATGACCGAGACGACTCTCCGGCCAATAACCAACAGCGGGATCTGGATACCCATGTTGGCTCCCACATGCTCCTCGATGATCTCATCGGATGAACCACGATGTCGAGGATTCAATCAATCCCGCATACAATTCCCTTCATCAATCGGTATGTTACTTGCCCGAGATCCGATCGTCGGTATCCCAATACCTTGTTCAATCTCGTTATTGGCAAGTCACTTTACTTGTACCGTAATGCATGATCCCATGACTAGACACTTGGTCACTTTCAGCTCATTATGATGATGCATTACCGAGTGGGCCCAGTGATACCTCTCCGTCATATGGAGTGACAAATCCCAGTCTTGATCCGTGTCAACCCAACAGTCACTTTTGAAGATACCCGTAGTATACCTTTATAGTCACCCAGTTACGTTGTGACGTTTGGTACACCCAAAGCACTCCTACGGTATCCGGGAGTTAGACGATCTCATGGTCTAAGGAAAAGATACTTGACATTGGAACAACTCTAGCAAACGAACTATACGATCTTATGCTATGTTTAGGATTGGGTCTTGTCCATCACATCATTCTCCTAATGATGTGATCTCGTTATCAATGACATCTAATGTCCATAGTCAGGAAACCATGACTATCTGTTGATCAACGAGCTAGTCAACTAGAGGCTTACTAGGGACATGTTGGTGTCTATTATTCAGACATGTATTACGATTTCCGGATAACACAATTATAGCATGAATAAAGACAATTATCATGAACAAGGAAATATATTAATAATGCTTTTATAATTGCCTCTAGGGCATATTTCCAACACTTATTTACTCGAAGAACGAGGAAGAACATGTCGAACATCTTAGACTTGTGTTAGAGAAACTCAGAGAGCATCGCCCTTATGCCAAGTTCTCCAAGTGCGAATTTTGGTTGCCAGAAGTGACTTACCTAGGCCACGTGATCTCTGGTAAGGGCATTGCTGTCAATCCTGAGAGAGTTCAAGCCGTTCTTGATTGGACTCCACCTGAAACAGTTAAACAAGTTAGGAGTTTCCTTGGTCTAGCCAGTTATTGTCGCCGCTTCGTTGACAACTTCTCCAAAGTGGCCAAACCTCTCACGGAACTTCTCAAGAAAGATAAAAAGTTTGAGTGGTCCCCATAGTGTGACTACAGTTTTCAGGAACTGAAAAGACGCCTGACTTCTGCTCCCATACTTGTGCCACCGGATTTCACTAAAGACTTTGTTATCTACTGCGAGGCCTCACGACAGGGACTAGGTTGCATTCTTATGCAAGATCGCCATGTAATTGCCTATGCATCTCGGCAGTTGCATCCACATGAGGAGAATTATCCTACACATGATCTAGAGCTTGCAGCTGTAGTCTATGCACTTAAGACCTGGCGACATTACCTTCTTGGTATGCGTTGCAAGATTTAGACCGATCACCAGAGTCTCAAGTATATCTTCACCCAACCAGATTTGAACCTTAGGCAAAGGCGTTGGTTGGAGTTGATCTCGGATTACGACCTAGGGATTACCCACACCCCAGGCAAGGGAAATATCATGGCTGATGCACTAAGTCGTAAGTCCTATTGCAACAATCTCATGTTGCAACAGGGCCAACCACTTCTCCATGAGGAGTTATGTAAGCTCAACCTTCACATTGCTCCTCACGGATTCCTTTCTACCTTGGTGGTGAAACCTACTCTTGTGGATCAGATCATCTCTGCTCAGAAGCAGGATACGGGAATTTCCCGGATCAAGAGAAACATTGACAAGGGAATTGCTGGTAGTTTCTCTATAGATGATCGAGGTGTTGTTTTCTTCGGGAATCGTCTGGTGGTTCCCAAGAAGCAACATCTTTGGCAATTAATCCTTAAGGAGGCGCATGAATATCCTCTCACGATTCATCCCGGTAGTACTAAAATTTATCAGGACCTACGCCAGAGGTTCTGGTGGATTAGGATGAAAAGAGAAATCGCTGAGTTCATTGCTAACTGTGACGTTTGTCGTCGTGTTAAGGCAGAACATCAAAGGCCTGCTGGCACCCTTCAACCTTTAGCTATTCCTGAGTGGAAATGGGATAAAGTTGGTATGGACTTCATCACCGGCTTTCCCAGGACCAAGAGAGGGAATAATGCTATCTTCGTAGTCATTGATCGTCTTTCCAAAGTTGCTCACTTCCTACCTGTTCGAGAGAGTATCACCGCTAGTCAACTCGCTGACTTATATATTTCTCGAATAGTTTCACTTCATGGTGTCCCACTAGAGATCAATTTAGACCATGGTAGTCTTTTCACTTCTCATTTCTGGGAGAGTTTCCAAACTGCCATGGGCACCCATCTTTCCTTCAGTACCGCATTCCACCCTCAATCAAGTGGTCAGGTGGAAAGGGTCAACCAAATTCTCGAAGACATGCTCAGAGCTTGGGTTATCTCATTCGGTATGGATTGGGAGAAGTGCCTTCCTTTCGCCGAGTTTGCTTATAACAATAGCTACCAATCCAGCCTCAAGAAATCTCCTTTTGAGATTCTGTATGGACGAAGTTGTCGAACACCTTTGAACTGGTCAGAAACCGGTGAAAGACAATTCTTTGGACCAGACATGATCCAGGAGGCAGAAGAGCAAGTTCGCATCATTCATGAGAATTTGAAAACAGCCCAATCTCGTCAAAAGAGCCAGTATGACCGTCGTCCTAAGGAAGTGGCTTATGAAGTTTGCGACAATGCTTACCTTCGGGTCACTCCTTTGAAGGGTACCCATCGTTTCGGTATCAAGGGCAAGTTGGCTCCTTGTTACATTGGTACTTTTCACATTCTTGCTAAACGAGGAGAGGTTTCCTACCAGTTGGAACTACCCCCACATCTTTCTCGAGTACATGATGTCTTCCACGTCTCTGAACTCAGGCGTTGCTTCTCGGATCCCATCCGTGAAGTGGACCACGAAACGCTTGATCTCCAAGATAACCTTGCATATCGAGAGTACCTTGTTTGCATCCTTGATCAAGCAGAGTGTGTCACTCGACGTCATAACATCAAGTTTCTCAAGGTTCAGTGGTCTCATCATACCGAGAGAGAAGCTACCTGGGAGCGTGAAGATCGTCTTCGACTTGAATACCCCACTTTCTTTCCACCGACCCCTGAATCTCGGGACGAGATTCTTTCGAGTGGGGGCGAGTTGTCACATCCCTAGTTCTGGTATGACCTAGACTAGCCTTCATGTTGCATCATGTATAAATTTCATTGAAATTTGAAATGGGGATTTGTGAAACCCTCAGAATCATTCTGGAAATGACCCAAATAAAAAAATTGCTCCAAAAAGGTCCAAGAAAATGCTCATGTAGCTCTCTGAAAATATTGAACAGAGATAAAAATCAAACCAACATTTTCAGGAGTTCATAAGTATTTATTTTGGGCATTTGGAATTAATGCAGTAATTATTTGCTTTGGATATATATTATTATATATATATAATATTGTCCTAAAATTATGCCAGTAGTTGAGGAGCTCTGGAATAATACCACTAGCCCCTGCAAAAATTGGCATAAGAAAATAAAATGGTTTAGTATTTTTATTAAACCAAACAAATGTCAGAAAAATAGAAAAGAAAACAAAAGTAGAGAAACACTTACCTGTGCTTACCTGCAGCCTGGCAGCCCAGTGGCCCAACAGGCCGGCCCAGCTGACTGGCGGTGCCAGTCGTCATCTCCACCGCTCCAGAAGGACGCCGAGCGCACACACGCGTCGTGCCACCTCCTGCCTGCTAGCTTGCGTGGCGCCGCGGACAGACCCGCGATAGCCGTCTGGATCGCTCTGACCGCCCCGCCACTCCTCCCCTCCTCTCCCTCGCTCTCTCTCACCGCGACCGAGCGCTGACACCCCCTCGCCTCTCCGACAAGTCCAACGGCTCCGCGCCGTCATCCTCGTCCTCTCCGTCAAGCCACGCGTCGCCGGACGCCCCATGGAGACGTCACCGCCGTCGTCTTCATCATCGGTCGCCGGAGATCGCCGACGACATCCCGTCGCCTCCAAGCTGTCCCCGAGCACGCTGAGATCAACGAAGGCCTCGCTGTGAGCTCCTCTACCAAACCCCTGTTCTCTCCCCTAGTTTTGCGTGTTCCAGCTCCATTCCCCGCCATGGTCGTAGCTCCTCACAGCCGATCATGGCGCCACCGTGGCCAGAGCCCGAGCCAACCGCCCCCGAGCACTCAGCTGTGCTCCTGGTGCCACGAGGGTGCCCCAAAGCCCCTCGGGTGGCCTCCCCGTGCGCCGCAGCCCGCTCCTGCCCGTAGTCGTGCTCCGGCCGCTGCCCCAAGCTCCGCTCCGGCAAGCTCCGGCCACCCCGTGTCCTCCCGTCGCTTCCCCTGGATGCGCGCGAGCCTGAGCTTCGTGCGGGTGGTCTCCGCCGCCCAAATGGTCGCCGGAAACGCGAACCCGAGCCCCTCGGCCGCGTTCGGCCTCGCCGGCGGCTAAACGTCGATGGGGTTTGACCCTTTGACCTCGTCGGCCCGTCAGGTGGGCCCCATGGGTCAGGTGATTAGCTTAGGGCTAATCACCATCTAACTAAACCTCTGAGTAACTGACCAGTGGGCCCCAGCGCCATTAACCCTGTTTTAGGATTAGTTAAACCCCATGTTAACTAACTGTGACACTGACGTGTGGACCCCACACGTCAAGTTTGACCTGGCCAGTCGCCTTTGACCTGCTGACGCAATGCCACTGTCATGCTAACGCAATATATCATTTTCTGGTTTAAAAAGAAATCAAGAAATTCCAGAAAAGGCTATAAACTTCAAAAATTCATAGAAATTCAACCGTAGCTCAGATTGAAATAATTTATATATGAAAAATTATCAGAAAAATTCAATCTATCCATCTGTACAATTTTCATGCATGACAAACGAACTTATACATGCTGTATATGAGGAAACACATGAATGGCATTTATAAAGGCTTATTTTGGAGTTGCATTTGAAACTTTGGTTCAAATGGACTTCATGCAAATGAATGCTAGATGCATTAACTCAAACAAACAACACATACTCATGCCATGATCATGCATCATATTGTTGCATATGCTTGTGTTTGATTGTCGACACCGTTCCTTCTCGATAGGTCCTGCTCCGGAGACCGATCCAGAGTACCTGTCAGAGGAGCAGTGCCCCCCTGTTGATCTACCAGGCAAGGAAACCCCCTTGTTCATTTTGATACAATCCTACTCTCTCGCTCCTGATCTCATTTATTGCATTAGGACAACAACGATTCAACTGTTAATTTATGCTGCGGTAGTTGAACCCATTCCTCTGCATGACCTGTCATTGCCACCGTAAATAGTTAAAAACCACTAGCATGTGTAGGAGTTGATTGAGCCATGTTATGTTCCTGCCATGCCATGCCTGCTATTGCTTAGAGTTGTGTTAGGTCTGATTCATCGGGAATGAATCGGAGTGGTACGATGTGTTCTGGAGCTGAGAGTTAAGCGTGTGAACCTGATTTGGTAAAGGTAGCAGTGAGAGGCCATGTAGGAGTACATGGTGGGTTGTCTCATTGGGACCATCCTTAAGAACTGAGCTCTGTGTAAGTTGTCCAATGACTAGTTAGTACCACACATTGGGCTCCAGGCCCTCCAAGCTCTCTCGACTTATTAGCCAACTTGATCTCTGTCCAGGAGTTGCAAATAGTTTCTGGTATTTGTAGGTAGTGTTAGTAGTCTACCAAGTGGCACCCGGCCAGGTGGGCTTGGGACAGACTAGGCACAGTGGCACGGTGTACCAAGTGGCACCCGAATGGTGGGCTTGGGAACCCTGCTCACATCGTTTAGGGCCGTGAGTGACACCCCGGCCGGATCTCCTTGCGGATGGAACCCGAATAGGCGATAAACCTGGATGAGAGACTTGTGTGGTTAGTCAGGTCGTGGCCGACACCCTCGCTAGGCTTCCGCTTGAAGGTTGCCGAGATACATGATATGTACATGGCGGTAAGTGGCGAGAGCGTGTGTGAAGAAGTACACCCCTGCAGGGTTATCATGATCTATTCGAATAGCTGTGTCCTCGGTTATGGACTTCTTGGATTCTTACGTGGTACATAGACAACTTGAAGTGGATACTCTAAAATGCTCAAGACAAGTGTGAGTGCTATGGATGGCCTTCTCGTAGAGAGACGAGGATGAATCCATAGTAGTGTATTGATGTGGTGATTAGTGGACTCGTGTGTGCTGCCTCACCTCAAAGAAGTTTCTCATTGTCGTAGAACAGGATAGCCACTGAGTCATAGCTAGCTTGCTGCAACTAAACCCCACATTACCTTCCTGATACAAATGCATGTATGATAGGATCTGATGTAAGTCTTGTTGAGTACCTTTGTACTCACGTTTGCTTTATTTATGTTTTGCAGGTGAGACATGTGTCTCACTAGTAGTACCTCTTGGACTTCGACGAGTAGCTTGTTACCTCAGCTACGATCTTGTACCCTTTGGAGGGACTTGTAGATAGTCAGGCTTCTCAGCCCTTTTCTTTTGTAGTTGTCTGTACTCAGACGTGTAATGCTTCCGTTGCTTGTATGCTCTGAAAGATGGGTCATGTGACCCCTATTTGTATTTAATGCTATGTGGCTCTTCTGTGCCTTTATCTATATGAGTTCGCGTTATGTTGTGATGCCACGTTGTACATCACATACTTGCATGTTATGCGTACGTGTAACGTGTATTGCTATGTGTGGGATCTGACAACCTAGTTGTCTATCCTTGGTAGCCTCTCTTATGGGAAAATGTAGTCTAGTGCTTCCACCGAGCCATGGTAGTCCGCTATAGCCCAGTTTACCGCAGTCCTGCTAGCCCACCACTACTGCTCCGGAACACTTAGACTGGCCGACATGTGATTCACTTCGTTCTTGTGTCTTTCCCTTCGGGGAAATGTCATGCGGTGACATTCGGAGTCCTGCCTAGCCTGCTACAGCCCGGTTCACCGGAGTCCTGTTAGCCCAGTGCTACAGCCCGGATTCGCACGCTGCTGACCGACATGCTCGATGTTGATTCATGTATGCCTGTCCCCGTAAGTTAGTGCCACTTTGGGTTCACGACTAGTCATGTCGGCGCGGGTTCTCTATGATATGGATGCTTGCAACACTATCATATACCTGAGCCAAAAGGCGCAAACGGTCCCGGGCCATGGTAAGGCGACACCCGTGGGAATACCGTGCGTGAGGCCGCAAAGTGATATGAGGTGTTACATGCTAGATCGGTGTGACTTAGAATGGGGGTCCCGACAGGGAGACAGTCCCGGAGGCGCCTCAAGGCGACCTTCCGGACTCCGGGAGCAGAGGGAACAAGGCCCCCGAGGGCTCCGAGTTTGGCCCTCAGCCGAACACCGCGCCGGAACCTCTAGTGGTTCTGGACTCGGGCAGGCGGCCTCCTTCCAAGAGGGGCAAGACGCCTGTGCCGGTGACCTCTATCCATCTAGAGGCACCGGACAATTTGCTGGGAGCGCTTCGTCGCGCTTCCATCGACGAGGAGCACCGCACTATTATGAGTGCGGTGGTCCAGAAGGTTTAGTCCGCCAAGAGCGGACTGACTGAAGCCTGTGCTGGCCTTCTAACAGGCTTTGAGGTAAGTTTTTGAAATATGGGGAAAATATTACCACATAGACAGTAGCCCCTGATGCTCTGTTCGGTGTTCACAAAGAAAAGCCGAACAGAGGATCAAACAATATCGTAGGAGTCTAATATAAGTATGAATTTATGCGTATGCAGGCTTCGCTGCTGGCCTCTGCCGCACTGACTGTGGAGGTCGCCACACTGAAGCAGGACCTTAAAGGGTCCAAGGACGAGCTCTGTCGTGCCAAGAGGCAGCTCGAGGAGAACAAAGGTAAGTAGTACCTAGTCTATGGATATGTATAAAAAGAAAGCGATTGCAAAATGACAGGATTATCGTAAATTTGCCAGGGGCCACGACTGAGGTGGCGACCCTGAAGCAAGCGCTATCCGAGGCCGAAAACAAAGCGGCCAAGGAGCGCACCGAGCGGGAGAGGCATGAGGCACGGGTGGGCGAGGTGCAGTAAGAGCTCCAAGCTCTCGTGTCGAAGCATGAGGCGTTGGAGCGTGACTCGAAGACGCGAGAGTCCGAACTTGCCGCGGCCCTCGAAAGCGCGAAAAATGCCAAGGCTGAAGCCCAAAGAGCCCTCCAGGAGATTGAGGTGATGAAGAAAATGGCGGCGGGTAAGGCATTCCTTATGCAGAGCAAGCATGTGAAAGTAAATTACTTGTTACTTACCCGAATCCGAAGCTCTCTAGGAGCATTCGCAGATTTGCCCCGCAGCGTGTCGGATGCCGCAACATTTTACCAGGCCGAGGAGGGAAGCTCAATGGAGAAGTTGTTCTGGGCCCAATATACTGGGACCGAACACCAGGTGCCTATGAGCTACCACCTAAAGCAGCTAGTCGAGCTACACAAGGCGGCCGAACAGGCCACGAAGGGCTTTATAGTCCGGCTGTGGCCTGGCGACGCCCTTCTGAACAGCTACTTCAGCCTGGTGAGGCGGCTTGTGGATGCCTGCCCATGGCTGGAAGTCGTCAAGCGGACCGTCTGCATCGAAGGTGCACGCCGGGCTTTCGCCTGTGTGAAGGTGCGATGGGCCAAGCTAGACGCCGTGAAGCTAATCAAGGAAAGGCTGCCGGAGGGCAAGGAGCATCGCCACCCCAAGATGTACTATGAGGGTGTCCTGAAGGGTGCTCGTCTCGTAGCGGACGAGTGTACGAAAGATATAATATTCTAGTAAACTTGCTCATGTCATCCTGTAGTTATGAAAACTTGCTTATATGCACTATGCAACGCTTGTTTGAATTTAAAATATTACCTTCTATTTGGCTATTTATCAAATCTGAGAAATGGCTAGTCATCGACTTCTGCCCCCATGCCGCGAGTGCTGGGGTGTTCGGGATAAACCTGAGCACTCTTGTTCCCATTGTTGGGTCCTTTGAGGAAGGTGCTCAGCACAACGAACAAGGCAATCAGACTATAATGCGTTGTCACTCTCACTTAGCCATAGAATTCTATAATTTTAAATTTCGGTTGAGCCCCTAGTATTCGGAAGGCCCAATTCGGGACGCGATACACGCCTTAAGCCGGACAGGGCCGACTCCTCGCTCTAAGCGGCATAAGTCTTTAGGGACTCGAAAACCTCTCGAACAGCGACCAGTCTCTCACCTTATCATGACAGTCAGTTTGAGCTTTCTCTACTGAGGTGCTTAGCCCAGCTGAACCGGGGCACAATCGCAGTAGTTCTCCTAGTGCTACCTTAGCCGATATAGCGGAACGTAAGGTACCAAAACATGGGAGCCGGGCAAACCCAACTATTGACCAAAGACATGATTTGGAGCTGATGCATATAATGCTATAAGTTCGGGGTGCCGCACTTGTGAAAGTGTTCGGGCTTCTCACACCATATTGTGGGGTACTTGAGCCCCTGGTGTTTTGGCCGTACCAAAGTGTATGGTTGCAACGTGTCATGGATGAACACATATATATATAAAAGGAAGAATGCAATAATAGTCTTAATGCTATGCATTGTTTATTAAAAAACGTGCATTAGAGCAGATTGATACAGGTAGTGCGATAGGCGAAAAGTAGGACTATGTCCCCTCCAAGGGCAAGCTGAGGAATAATATTAAGCAAGTATTTCACTCGTTATCGTAATCCACCTGGGAGTTCCGTGGTGTGATGTAGCTTTCTGCCTCCTTGGTTGCTGCATCATGTGTTCGGCAATCATGCTGCCAGACAGGGTTTCCAGAGATTAATGTCCTGAAAGAGAGAAAAATAACAAAGCGGGAAGCCCCTAGTGTGGTTTAAGCTGCGTCATGGGGAGTGCCATAGTTGTGCCCCCTCCCTACCTGTGCCCATGGTATTTTTAATGCGTAATTATGTATGCGTCGCACGAGTTTCGCCATTTGGCTTGGGCATGGGTGGGGGCCGCATTGCTATGCGAGCTCGGAACGTGCCAGGCGGTCCTATTGCCGATTACTCTGGGCGCGCTTGAAGGTGTTCGGGTCCTTAAACGCCGAACTAGTGGATTGCCTTAAGAGGTTGCTTTGCGCTTCCGCTGCCAGGGCCGCAGTGTGCTCCTCCGTTCGGAGAGAGCGCTCTATGTTTCCATTAACTGTAATGACCCCCTGAGGTCCTGGCATCTTGAGCTTGAGGTATGCATAATGCGGTACCGCATTAAATCTCGCAAATGCGGTTCGCCCGAGCAGTGTATGATAACCACTTCGGAACGGGACTATATCGAAGATTAAGTCTTCGCTTCGGAAGTTATCCGGGGATCCGAAGACCACTTCTAGTGTGACTGAGCCTGTGCAATGGGCCTCTACACCTGGTATGTCGCCTTTAAAGGTTGTTTTTGTGGGTTTGATTCTTGAGGGTTCTATACCCATTTTGCACACCGTGTCCTGGTAAAGCAGGTTCAGGCTGCTACCGCCATCCATAAGGACTTGAGTGGGGTGAAATCCATCAATAATTGGGTCTAAGACCAGTGCGGAGAATCCGCCATGATAGATACTAGTGGGGTGGTCCCTGCGATCGAAGGTGATCGGACAGGAGGACCATGGGTTGAACTTTGGGGCGACTGACTCCAACGCATGTACGTCCCTGAGCGCACCCTTCCGCTCCCTCTTGGGGATGTGGGTTGTGTATATCATGTTCACCGTCCGCACTTGTGGGAACCTCTTCTGTTCTCCGGTATTCGGCTGCCGGGGCTCCTCCTCGTCATCGCTATGTGGCCCCTTATCTTTCTTTTCGGCAATTAACTTGCCGGCCTGCTTGAACACCCAACAATCCCTATTGGTGTGGTTGGCTGGCTTGTCAGGGGTGCCGTGTATTTGACATGAGCGATCGAGTATACGGTCCAAACTGGACGGGCCCGGAGTCCTTGTTTTAAATGGTTTTTTCCGCTGATCGTGTTTCGAGCCTTTGAATCCGGCATTAACTGCCGTATCCTCGGTATTGTCGCTATTAATGCGGCGCTTATGTTTGTTGCGACATGACCTCCTACTGCCTTCCTTCGTATCCGAAGTACCATGGTTCTTTGATATGTTATTACTGCGAGCCAGCCAGCTGTCTTCTCCCACACAAAAGCGAGTCATGAGTGTTGTGAGGGCTGCCATAGATTTTGGCTTTTCCTAACCAAGGTGCTGGTCTAGCCACTCGTCGCGGATGTTGTGCTTGAAAGCTGCTAGAGCCTCTGCATCCGGACAGTCGACGATTTGATTTTTCTTTGTTAGGAACCATGTCCAAAATTGCCGGCCGATTCCTCTGGCTGCTGAATTATGTGGCTCAAGTCATCGGCGTCTGGTGGTCGCACATAAGTGCCCTGAAAGTCTTCGAGGAATGCGGCTTCCAGATCCTCCCAACATCCAATGGACTCTGCTAGCAAGCTATTGAGCCAATGCCGAGCTGGTCCTTTGAGTTTGAGTGGGAGGTATTTAATGGCGTGTAGATCATCACCGCGTGCCATATGGATATGCAGGAGGAAATCCTCGATCTATACCGCAGGATCTGTTGTGCCATCGTATGATTCTATATTTACGGGTTTGAAACCCTCTGTGATTTGATGATCCATTACTTAGTATGTGAAGCATAAGGGGTGTGCGGTGCCTCTATACTGGGCTGTATCGCGACGTAGCTCCAATGAGTCTTGCCCGCTGTGCTCGGCCCGGCCGGATTTACTTTTGCTGTATCCGGCGTGATGATTATCGTCTCGCATAGTGGCGCGCCCTCGTGATCCGTATATCGATCTTGCATGTTTTGCTTTGTCTTCCAATACATCTCGCAGGTCTAGCGTATTTCTCCATGCCTTTTTATTTGAATGGCGCCGGGGTGCAGGCTGAGCTTTTGGCTGGAATGCCTCTCTGTCGCGGCCACGGGGTGGCCGATCAGCCGCATCATACGCTTCTTCCTCCAGTCGGGGTAGCAACCTGCATTTTGGGTAACTCTTGGAGGGGCGTTTGAGTTTATATTCCTCGGCCGCCAGGACTTTAGTCCATCTGTAAGCTAGCAGATCTTGATCAGCTTGAAGCTGCTGCTACTTTTTCCTAAGGCTATTTGCCATTGCTATAAGCCGGCGCTTGAAGCGCTCTTGTTCGACGGGATCCTCTGGCACGACGAATTCGTCATCGTCGAGGCTTGCCTCGTCTTCAGAGGGAGGCATATAATTATAAACCTCCGCCTCCATTTGCCGCTCTCTCAGGAGGGCTGGCTCCTCCATCCTCCTGCTCTAAATCTTGCTGGAGGGGATTGTTGTTGTCTTCGTCACTATCCGGAGTGCTATTATCTCCGGTGCCGGTATCACCACATTTGTCTTGGCGGGACTTAGAGCGGCACCGCTAACGCCGGCTCTTGGGTTGCTTCTTGGAGGGGTCATCCTCTGTTGTCTCATCGCCATTGCCTTCTTTGGGTGTGTCCACCATGTATATATCGTATGATGAGGTGGCTGTCCAGTGCCCAGTGGGCAGTGGTTCCTCTTCGTCTCCCGCATCGTCGTACATACGGCCGATGTCTTCGGAGTCGAGGTCGAGCATGTCGGTTAAGTCATCGACAATGGCTACTAAGTGGGTGGTGGGTGGGCGGCGAATTTCTTCGTCATCCGCATCCTAATCCTTCCGGACATAGTTCGGCCAGGATCCTCCTGACAAGGAGAGAGACCTTAATTAGTTCAGTATGTCGCCAAAGGGCGAGTGCTGAAAAATATCCACGGAGGTGAACTCCATGATTGGCGCCAAATCAGATTCGCTAGGAACGGGCGTAGGCGGTTTGGAGTCCGTGGCCGGGGAAGGATCCGGCAGTTTGGCAACACGGCTCTCATGAAGGGTAAGGTCGATATTCGGCTCGATCGCTGCTGAGGATACGGCCTCTGTGATGGGGTCGATCCACCCGTCCATGGATGGCGCAACTGGCTCCGAATTGAGGCTCGGAGCGGCTACCGGTGCGATCTCCTGAATACGGTCTAATGATAGAGCTAAATCGTACTCATCGTGACCGCATGGAGCATAAGGCAGGGGCTTGAATCCGTTGAAGATCAAGTCTCCGTGGATATCGACCATGTAATTTAAGCTTCCAAGCCTAACCTGATGGCCAGGGGCGTAGCTTTCAATCTGCTCCAGATGGCCAAGCGAGTTGGCCCGCAGTGCGAAGCCACCAAACACAAAGATCTGTCTGGGGAGAAAAGTCTCACCCTGGACTACATCGCTATCGATGATCGAAGGAGCCATCAAGACTAATGATGACGACACAGAGGAACTCTCAATGAAAGCACCAATGTCGGTGTAAAAACCGGCGGATCTCGGGTAGGGGGTCTTGAACTGTGCGTCTAAGGCGGATGGTAACAGGAGGCAGGGGACACGATGTTTTACCCAGGTTCGGGCCCTCTTGATGGAGGTAAAACCCTACGTCCTGCTTGATTTATTCTTGATGATATGGTTATTACAAGAGTTGATCTACCACGAGATCGGAGAGGCTAAACCCTAGAAGCTAGCCTATGGTATGATTGTTGTTGTCCTACGGACTAAAACCCTCCGGTTTATATAGACTCCGGTTACTCCACTGTGGAGGTAGTAATTTTTTTTACTAATGGCGCACCGTGGATGTGGTGCGCCATTACTAGTTTAACTAGTAATGGCGCACTATCCCCTGGTGTGCCATTACTAACTTGGCCCAAAAACTTAGACTACCCACAATGGGAGTAACATAGGTGGTAACATCACATTTATCTAGACAAAATAGATGATGTGTAATGTAATTAATGAAGAAAGAGATGCATGTAGTAACATAGCTAGTTACTGTAACATCACACATATCAAGAAAGGATGAGTCTACAACCTAATAAATGAAGTCATGCACGACACAATACATATGTTACTACCCACTCTGGAGGTAGTAACATAGACTACTAACATATGCATGTTACTACTCTAAGTTACTCCCCATTGTGACTAGTCTTAGGCGTTAACTAATTATTTATGTCCAAGATGCTCCTTGTTCTCGGCCTGGGTGAAAGCATGTTTTTTTTTCTTTTGGAAACGGAGGCAAAGACTACTCATTCATTAATTAAGCAGATGAGAATTGCCTAGTTAATTACAAACAACCAAGAAAAAAATGAAACAAGGGTAAAGCCCACTTCCAAACACTGAACCATATAGGATGCCCACTCTCTTCAACGTGTGTCGAACACAACAACAAGCGCCAACCAACCAAACAAATGGACGGATCAGCTGCACTGATCAAGCTGACCTTGTTGTGACTGCTACAGGAGCAGCAGACTCGAGACTCGCCCGCAACAATGAAAAGGCAAACACACCACTACCCTGTGACAAATGCAACAACCGACGCCGAAGACCAACATCAATGGCAACCACCTCGGCCACACGACACACACGAAGTACACAACCTTGAACTTGCAAATCGCTTGAGTCTGCCACTCCGACACTACCACACATCACTACTACGAAAAGGCCTACTAGTGGCACACCAGTTTTGGCTACTAATGGCGCACTACTAGTGCGCCACTAGTACCACGCCACTAGTATTTTTTTACTAATGGCGCATGGTGCGCCATTAGTATACCAGATACTAATGGCGCACCTGTAGTGCACCATTAGTATGCCTAGAGGAGCGCCATTACTATCTGATTTAGTAATGGCGCACCACATAGAAATGCGCCATTAGTAATAAAAAAATTCAAATTTTTTTCAAAAAATTTCATTTTTTTTATTTTTTTCTTAATCTCGGGTCACTATGGCTTAATGTCGGGTCAATATGCTTAATCTCAGGTCAAATCGCACTCCGTGGTCAAACTTCCCGAAAGGTCACCCATCCTCACACTACTCTAGCCCAAGCACGCTTAACTTCAGAGTTCTATCCAACCCCAACACTAGCTCACATCACAGCCACTGGTTGATATATCTAGCATATCAATCCTATTAAACCTTGTTGATGTTTAGGACTTTGTTCATGTTCATGAGTGTGATGAAATTTTGAAAAAATATTTCAAACTTCCGTTCATATTACATATCATATTTTGAAAAAAAAATCCCGAAAAAAAATCGAAACTACTTTTGCAAAGTTTGGCGCCAAGGGTAGTAGTTCCAGCAGACTTACTCTCAACGGCGTTGGTATGGATTCCTTGCAATGGTTGTCTGCAAGCTTTGTCGGCCCAAGCAATGGTGGTGCCGGCACACTTACCCCCTTACCCTGCCTTGAGGTTGATCGGTGGCGGCGGCGGGAGTGGCACCTCCAGTGGTCATCCACGTGGCTTGCCGACGGTGGTAGTGGTGGCACTGACACACTAACTCCCAATACCGTGCTCGGATGTAACTTTTCGAGTAGATGATTTTTCATATAGAAAACTTTTTAACTCGAGTTCGTATGCAAAAGTTGCCCATTTTACAAATTCCAGAGAGATTTTTCAAATAAAGTCGAAATTCATATTTGTAAATTTTCCCAACTACTAGACAACATATCACATGGGAAACTTATTTTCTTTTATTTTTTGACATTTTTCATCACTTTCTGATATATTTTTTTAAG
>NC_041382.1:142109367-142113438 GCF_002162155.2 Triticum dicoccoides | reverse complement strand
GCCATTACTAGTTGAACTAGTAATGGTACACCACTCCCATGGTGCGCCATTACTAGTTTTCAAAAAATATAGAAATATATAAAAAATTGAAAAAAATACTAGTGGCGCACCGTGGATGTGGTGCGCCATTACTAGTTTTGAAAAAAATAAAAAAATTGAAAAAAATTTACTAATGGCGCACCGTGGATGTGGTGCGCCATTACTAGTTTAACTAGTAATGGCGCACTATCCCCTAGTGTGCTATTACTAGTTTTGAAAAAAAAAATCTTGTTACTAATGGCGCACCATGGATGTGGTGCGCCATTAGTATTTGGACACTAATGGCGCACCAACACATGGTGCGCCATTAGTATATAGTAGTGGCGCATCACATGTCTGGTGCGCCATTAGTGTCAATTTCATCTATAGCCCTTTTCCTAGTAGTGCATCCAAATAGCACTGACCGGGCAGATTGTATAATCATTGGCATGCTTTTGTCCTGTCAGTGCCTCGGGGTCACTATCGACAGTGGAGCCCCAATATGCACTAACAAAGAAAGAACTACATGATTCCATATGAAAATACATTCCATTTAGATCATAAAATTAGTACTGGGTTTAGAGACTACATTGCTAGCACATATAAGATACTACACTACAAGTCTCTTCGGTGCTTCTTCGCCTCTCGGCCTCCCTCCGTCACAATTGGCCTCGACGCTTCTTCGGTGCGGTCTTGGGCGCCGCCACGAAGGCTTTTTTGGGATCGACCACTAGCATCTTTGGAGACGACAGTGGTGTGGTGAGGGAGTCTGCGCCAGCCCCATTAGCTTCACCTGATATAGAACATCTACTGGCAACGGAGGTGGGAACATCGTCGGGAGCTTAAACGCCTACCCGAATACCCTAAATGATAAAAGGGGCCTCACATTTTCGATGGGGTTGGGATGTCCTTCTTTACATAATCAAGGCCAGAGATCACCCGAATTTTTTCCACCTGAACAACAATGTCTACAAGGTTTGGCGCCAAGGGTAGTGGTTCCAGCAGACTTGCTCTCAACGGCGTTGGTATGGATTCCTTGCAATGGTTGTCTGCAAGCTTTGTCGGCCCAAGCAGTGGTGGTGCCGGCACACTTACCCCCTTACCCTGCCCTGATGTTGATGGGCAGCGGCGGCAGGAGTGCCACCTCCAGTGGTCATCCATGTGGCTTGCCGACGGTGGCAGTGGTGGCACTGACACACTAACTCCCAATACCGTGCTCGGATGTTCACGCGGGGAACGTGACAACAACAGTCCCATTATCTTCGACCAAGAGTTGAGAAAGTGAGTGATGGAGAAAGTGAGTGAGGGGAAGGGCACTTGTGTTATGTACGTAGGTGATGGAAGGACTGCATGTGGTTTCAACTCCATGACCACATATAGTGTTTGAAAACTATAGGAGGTTTCAAGATGACAACCGCCTTTCGCGTTTTCTGCATGCGATTTCAAAATTACATCCGCCTCCATTGCTAAAAGGCCCACCTCCGCTAGATCATTAGAGGCGGCTTTGTCACGTGGTGACGTAACCGCCTTCACTGGCCGCTGCGAATGCTCGTTTTTCTACTAGTGATCTATGGCCGAGGCATATTTTTAAGCAAAGTTAACATCGACATTCTTCGTTGCTCGATTTATGGAACCTCTCATATTAATATAATTTATGTTCATTTAGTCATGGAGCGCATCTGGCCCTGACTCCTACTCTACCAAATTTCTCATTTCAAAAGCACCACGGTCCTTTAGCTTTCATGCGTCGATGTGTGCGCATACATCTCCGTTGTGTGTTTCCTCTTTGGGAAAGTTTAAGTCCGGAATTTTATGCATTGAATTTTCTGTACTTATGCAAGGTCTCAACTAGCTCCCCATTTCACTTCGGGCCTTTTGGTAAAAACCATCATAAATCTCTCTTGTATTTTTTCATCAGGCATCCTCCAGTACTTGGACATTTGTAAAACCGGGCGAGAGTGGTCATACCATTTTTATTCCCTTTTCCCATGCATTGCTATCATGCACATGTGACTTTGTCATAGTATTTGGTTTACTAAAGTGACCTGGTAGTTGCTTCGCTAATGACTGTAAATATATTATCTTTTGGACTTCTCTATCTGTCTCAACAATGCGCGGGTCATGAGCGTGAATTCCCGTGGCTTGCCATGTGTCCACTTTTAGTATCAAGGAGTTGATTCTCTCGCCCTAAAGTCGAGAAAATCCTCGTAAAAATGGAATCGGCAATACGAGCCGCGTATAGTCACCTGTCACGAGGTCTAGATACATGGTTATGGACATAATTGCATAAGCAACGTATGTATTTGACTCAGGGAGCAGATTAGTGTTGCCCTTTGAGGTTGTGGTATTGGTTCATGTACCTAGGAACCAAACCTACAAAGGTGGGAAGCTTTTGGTGCAGACCCTTGCCCAAGTTGAACATGAGAGTGGATGTTGTGGGCTGACGGTCTAATGTTGGTGAGATTCCCTTCTTTCTTCAGCCCAGTCAAGTGCATTTACAACAATATTACCTATGATATATTTGTGGTAAACCAAATATTCCACATGCACCAACTCTCAATGCCAAAAATTATAGTCATGCTCCAATTTTGTAACCAGATTACCTAATTAAATGTACAATACAAATCACTGATACCATACAAAATAAGAACATAAGAGATCGGCGTCGATGACTTACTCACCATCACACTTGTAGAAGACCCAACCTTCATGCTCATACGTCCCCGAGACGAGCAATTTCACCTCGCTGCCATAGCCAGGGCAATGTATGAGGGGAATCATTGGGAACATGGCACCGACCGGACATGGGAAAACTGGTGGTAGACATGTGCTACCTCTTCAGCACTTGGATTGATTTTCCCTTGAAGAGGAAAGGGTGGTGCAGCAAAGTAGCGTAAGTATTTCCCTCAATTTTTGAGAACCAAGGTATCAATCCAGTAGGAGGTTACACGCGAGTCCCTTGGAACCAACGCGATAAGGGGTTGTCAATCCCTACACGGTCACTTACGAGAGTGAGATCTGATAGATATGATAAGATAATATTTTTGGTATTTTTATGATAAAGATGCAAAGTAAAATAAAAGCAATGAAAATAACTAAGTATTGGAAGATTAATATGATGAAAATAGACCCGGGGGCCATAGGTTTCACTAGTGGCTTCTCTCAAGAGCATAAGTATTTTACGATGGGTGAACAAATTACTGTTGAGCAATTGACAGAATTGAGCATAGTTATGAGAATATCTAGGTATGGTCATGTATATAGGCATCACGTCCGAGACAAGTAGACCGACTCCTGCCAGCATCTACTACTATTACTCCACACATCGACCGCTATCTAGCATGCATCTAGAGTATTAAGTTCATAAGAAAAGAGTAACGCCTTAAGCAACATAACATGATGTAGAGGGATGAATTCATGCAATATGATAAAAAACATCTTGTTATCCTCGATGGCAACAATACAATACGTGCCTTACTGCCCCTACTGTCACTGGGAAAGGACACCGCAAGATTGAACCCAAAGCTAAGCACTTCTCCCATTGCAAGAAAGATCAATCTAGTAGGCCAAACCAAACTGATAATTCGAAGAGACTTGCAACGATAACCAATCATACATAAGAGAATTCAGAGAAGATTCAAATATTGTTCATAGATAAACTTGATCATAAACCCACAATTCATCGGTCTCAACAAACACACCGCAAAAGAAGATTACATCGAATAGATCTCCACAAGAGAGGGGGAGAACTTTGTATTGAGATCCAAAAAGAGAGAAGAAGCCATCTAGCTAATAACTATGGACCCGTAGGTCTGAGGTAAACTACTCACACTTCATCGGAAGGGCTATGGTGTTGATGTAGAAGCCCTCCGTGATCGATGCCCCCTCCGGCGGAGCTTCGGAACAGGCCCCAAGATGGGATCTCGTGGATACAGAAAGTTACGGCGGTGGAATTAGGGTTTTGGCTCCGTATCTGATCATTTGGGGGTATGTAGGTATATATAGGAGGAAGAAGTACGTCGATGGAGCAACAGGGGGCCCACGAGGGTGGAG
>NC_041382.1:142095304-142108988 GCF_002162155.2 Triticum dicoccoides | reverse complement strand
CAAGTCTCCTGGATCTTGTTCGTTCCAAAAGTCACGTTCCCGAAGGTTTCATTCCGTTTCGACTCCGTTTGATATTCCTTTTCTTTGAAACCCTAAAATAGGCAAAAACAACAAATCTGGGATGGGCCTCCGGTTAATAGGTTAGTCCCAAAAATAATATAAAAGTGTATAATAAAGCCCAATAATGTCCAAAACAGTGGATAATATAGCATGGAGCAATCTACAATTATAGATACATTGGAGACGTATCAAGCATCCCCAAGCTTAATTCCTGCTCGTCCTCGAGTAGGTAAATGATAAAAACAGAATTTTTGACGTGGAATGCTACTAGGCATAATTTCAATGTAATTCTTCTTAATTGTGGCATGAATATTCAGATCCAAAAGATTCAAGACAAAAGTTTAATATTGACATAGAAATAATAATACTTCAAACATGCTAACTAAGCAATTATGTCTTCTCAAAATAACATGGCCAAAGAAAGTTCATCCCTACAAAATCATATAGTTTAGTCATGCTCCATTTTCGTCACACAAGAATGCTCTCATCATGCACAACCCCGATGACAAGCCAAGTAATTGGTTCATACTTTAGTAATCTCAAACTTTATAAACCTTCACGCAATACATGAGCGTGAGCCATGGATATAGCACTATGGGTAGAATAGAGTATGATGAGGGGGTTATGTGGAGAAGACAAAAAAGGAGAAAGTCTCACATCAACGAGGCTAATCAATGGGCTATGGAGATGCTCATCGATTGATGTTAATGCAAGGAGTAGGGATTGCCATGCAACGGATGCACTAGAGCTATAAATGTATGAAAGCTCAACAAAAGAAACTAGTGGGTGTGCATCCAACTTGCTTGCTCACGAATACCTAGGGCACTTGAGGAGGCCCATTGTTGGAATATACAAGCCAAGTTCTATAATGAAAAAATTTCCACTAGTATATGAAAGTGACAAAACAAGAGACACTCTATCATGAAGATCATGATGCTACTTTGAAGCACAAGTGTGGAAAAAGGATAGTAGCATTGTCCCTTTTTTTGGGCCTTCTTTTTTTGGCCTTTCACTTTTTTTATTGGGACAATGCTCTATTAAACGATGATCATCACAGTTCTATTTATTTACAACTCGATACTAGAACAAGGTATGCCTCTATATGAATGCCTCCGGCGGTGTACCGGGATATGCAATGAATCAAGTGTGACATGTATGAAAAATTATGAACGGTGGCTTTGCCACAAATACGATGTCAACTACATGATCATGCAAAGCAACATGACAATGATGAATGTGTCTGATAAATGGGATGGTGGAAAGTCGCATGGCAATATATCTCGGAATGGCTATGGAAATGCCATAATAGGTAGGTATGGTGGCTGTTTTGAGGAAGATATAAGGAGGTTTATGTGTGAAAGAGCGTATCATATCACGGGGTTTGGATGCACCGGTGAAGTTTGCACCAACTCTCAATGTGAGAAAAGGGCAATGCACGGTACCGAAGAGGCTAGCAATGATGGAAGGGTGAGAGTGCGTATAATCCATGGACTCAACATTAGTCATAAAGAACTTACATACTTATTAGAAAAATCTACAAGTCATCAAAAACCAAGCACTACGTGCATGCTCCTAGGGGGATAGATTGGTAGTAAAAGACCATCGCTCGTCCCCGACCACCACTCACAAGGAAGACAATCAAAGAACACCTCATGTTTCAAATTTGTTACATAACGTTTACCATACGTGCATGCTACGGGACTTGCAAACTTCAACACAAGTATTTTTCAATTTCACAATTATTCAACTAGCACAACTTTGATATCATTACCTCCATATCTCAAAACAATCATCAAGCGTCAAACTTCTCTTAGTATTCAAAACACTCATAAGAAAGTTTTTACTAATCTTGAATACCTAGCATATTACGGTTATTTAAGCAAATTACCATGCTATTTAAGACTCTCAAAATAATCTAAGTGAAGCATGAGAGACCGATAGTTTCTGTAAAAAAAAATCCACCGCCGTGCTCTAAAAGATATAAGTGAAGTACTAGAGCAAAACTATATAACTCAAAAGATATAAGTGAAGCACATAGAGTATTCTAATAATTTCCAAATCATGTGTGTTTCTCTCAAAAGGTGCGTACAGCAAAGATGATTGCGGTAAACAAAAAAACAAAGACTCAAATCATACAAGACGCTCCAAGCAAAACACATATCATGTGGTGAGTAAAAATATAGCTCCAAGTAAAGTTACCGATAGAAGTAGACGAAAGAGGGGATGCCTTCCGGGGCATCCCCAAGCTTTGGCTTTTTGTGTCCTTAGATTATCTTGGGGTGCCATTTGCATCCCCAATCTTAGGCTCTTGCCACTCCTTGTTCCATAATCCATCAAATCTTTACCCAAAACTTGAAAACTTCACAACACAAAACTTAAAGTAGAAAATCTCGTGAGCTCCGTTAGCGAAAGAAAACAAAAGACCACTTCAAGGTACTGTAATGAACTCATTCTTTATTTATATTGGTGTTAAGCCTACTGTATTCAAACTTCTCTATAGTTTATAAACTATTTTACTAGCCATAGATTCATCAAAATAAGCAAACAACACACGAAAAACAGAATCTATCAAAAACAGAACAGTCTGTAGTAATCTGTAGCTAGCGCAAGATCTGGAACCCCCAAAATTCTAAAATAATTTGCTGGACGTGAGGAATTTATATATTAATCATCTGCAAAAAAATTAACTAAATAGCACTTTCCAAATAAAAATGGCATCAGTTCTCGTGAGCGCTAAAGTTTCTGTTTTTTACAGCAAGATTAACAAGACTTTCCCCAAGTCTTCCCAATGGTTCTACTTGGCTCAAACACTAATTAAACACAAAATATACAACCAAAACAGAGTCTAGATAAATTATTTATTACTAAACAGGAGAAAAAAGCAAAGAATAAAAATAAAATTGTGTTGCCTCCCAACAAGCGCTATCGTTTAACGCCCCTAGCTAGGCAGAACAAGCAAGGATAGATCTAGGTATTGCTATAATAGTAAGATAGATCATTAAAACTCATTTCATATTCTCTACGTTCGGCGGAAAGTTTTCTTTGAGGCAAGCAAAAGTAATCAAAAGGGCTAAATTTAATGGGACAAAAGTCCTCAAGAACAATTTTGGGAGGTATAGGTTCCTCCTTCGGCCCTTCGTATTGCACAACCAATTCATCATTATAAGCATTCTTTTGACAGAACTTTGTGAGCCTATACTCAAGAGAATATCCTAGTTCATTATTTCGAATGGCCAAATCATCATTAAGTTCAAAAATTCTATCAACTAAAACATTGGTAGGAACCCTTTTTCTAAGATTTTCATTGAAAGCAACATAGTCTAGGGATTGGAAACGCATTATTTCTTCTTGATCAAAAAGGATAGACTCTATGGGAGGACGGCAAGCGTCCACCCTATAATGCGCAAAGATTTCTTTAGCCTCTTTTATTATGAATCTAAACTCATGAGCCAAAAAGATAGTAGCAGAACGCTTAACAGAAGAATGCTCAATATTAGAAAATTCTAGGAAAATCCTTTGTATGCAAGGGTGCATGTGCATGAATTGTCTTTCAAGTTCAACTACAAGCATGGCAATAGCGTCCGCAAGACTACTAGTTCTATGAAGGATAGAACTACCCATAGAAGGCGAAGCACCGGCACAAGTAATGAAATCTTGGATAACTCCTTTTCCAATAATATTACCACTACCAATACGAAATTTTTTTGCATGTAAGATAGGGGGTTCTTCAGTAGGAGCATCAGAATTTTTCATGATATTAGTATTGTCCATATCGACAATAATTTCCCCAATTTTAGACATAACAGCAGATAGGGTAAAAGGCAAAAAAGAGGCAAATAGAGAAAAGAGAGGGAGGATAGAGAGAGAGGGCGAATAAAATGGCAAGGGTGAAGTGGGGGAGAGGAAAACGAGAGGCAAATGGCAAATAATGTAATGCGGGAGATAAGAGTTTGTGATGGGTACTTGGTATGTTTGACTTTTGCGTAGACCTCCCCGGCAACGGCGCTAGAAATCCTTCTAGCTACCTCTTGAGCACTTGCATTGGTTTTCCCTTGAAGAGGAAAGGGTGGTGCAACAAAGTAGCGTAAGTATTTCCCTCAGTTTTTGAGAACCAAGGTATCAATCCAGTAGGAGGCTACGCGCGAGTCCCTCACAGCTACACAAAACAAATAAATACTCGCAACCAACGCGATAAGGGGTTGTCAATCCCTACACGGTCACTTAGGAGAGTGAGATCTGATAGATATGATAAGATAATTATCGGTGTCAAAACCGGCGGATCTCGGGTAGGGGGTCCCGAACTGTGCGTCTAGGTCGGATGGTAACAGGAGGCAGGGGACACGATGTTTTACCCAGGTTCGGGCCGTCTTGATGGAGGTAAAACCCTACGTCCTGCTTCATTAATATTGATGATATGGGTAGCACAAGAGTAGATCTACCACGGGATCAGAGAGGCTAAACCCTAGAAGCTAGCCTGTGGTATGATTGTTTTTCGTCCTACGGACTAACACTCTCCGGTTTATATAGACACCAGAGAGGGCTAGGGTTACACAGAGTCGGTTACAATGGTAGGAGATCTACATATCGTATCGCCAAGCTTGCCTTCCACGCCAAGGAAAGTCCCTTCCGGACACGGGACGAAGTCTTCAATCTTGTATCTTCATAGTCCAGGAGTCCGGCCGAAGGTATAGTCCGGCCATGTGGACACCCCCTATTCCAGGACTCCCTCAATAATATTTTTGGTATTTTTATGATAAAGATGCAAAGTAAAATAAAAGCAATGAAAATAACTAAGTATTGGAAGATTAATATGATGAAGATAGACCCGAGGGCCATATGTTTCACTAGTGGCTTCTCTCAAGAGCATAACTATTTTACGGTGGGTGAACAAATTACTGTTGAGCAATTGACAGAATTGAGCATAGTTATGAGAATATCTAGGTATGATCATGTATATAGGCATCACGTCCGAGACCAGTAGACCGACTCCTGCCTGCATCTACTACTATTACTCCACACATTGACCGCTATCCAGCATGCATCTAGAGTATTAAGTTCATAAGAACAGAGTAACGCCTTAAGCAAGATGACATGATGTAGAGGGATAAATTCATGCAATATGATAAAAAACCCATCTTGTTATCCTCGATAGCAACAATACAATACGTGCCTTGCTGCCCCTACTGTCACTGGGAAAGTACACCGCAAGATTGAACCCAAAGCTAAGCACTTCTCCCATTGCAAGAAAGATCAATCTAGTAGGCCAAACCAAACTGATAATTCGAAGAGACTTGCAAAGATAACCAATCATACATAAAAGAATTCAGAGAAGATTCAAATATTGTTCATAGATAAACTTGATCATAAACCCACAGTTCATCGGTCTCAACAAACACACCGCAAAAGAAGATTACATCAAATAGATCTCCACAAGAGAGGGGGAGAACTTTGTATTGAGCTCTAAAAAGAGAGAATAAGCCATCTAGGTAATAACTATGGACCCGTAGGTCTGAGGTAAACTACTCACACTTCATCGAAAGGGCTATGGTGTTGATGTAGAAGCCCTCCGTGATCGATGCCCCCTCCGGCGGAGCTCCGGAATAGGCCCCAAGATGGGATCTCGTGGATACAGAAAGTTACGGTGGTGAAATTAGGGTTTTGACTCTGTATCTGATCGTTTGGGGGTACGTAGGTATATATAGGAGGAAGAAGTACGTTGGTGGAGCAACAGGGGGCCCACGAGGGTGGAGGGCGTGCCTAGGGGGGGGGGGGTAGGCGCGCCCCCTACCTCGTGGCCTCCCTGTTGGTTGCTTGATGTAGGGTCCAAGTCTCCTGGATCTTGTTCATTCCAAAAATCACGTTCCCGAAGGTTTCATTCCGTTTGGACTCCGTTTGATATTCCTTTTCTTTGAAACCCTAAAATAGGCAAAAACAGCAAATCTGGGCTGGGCCTCCGGTTAATAGGTTAGTCCCAAAAATAATATAAAAGTGTATAATAAAGCCCAATAATGTCCAAAACAGTGGATAACACACTACTAGGAAAAGGCCTACTAATGGTGCACCAGTTTTGCCTACTAATGGCGCATCACTGGTGCGCCATTAGTATCACGCCACTAGTATTTATTACTAATGGCGCACCACTGGTGCGCCATTAGTATCTGGTATACCAATGGTGCACCACCCAGTGCGCCATTAGCATATAACACCATGCGCCATTAGTATGCCTCCCAGGGGCCATATTTAACCATGTGCTTTGGCACACTAATGGCGCACTACGGAGGGATGCGCCATTAGTATACTTGGCATACTAATGGCGCACTCTTTGGTGATGCACCATTAGTATACTTTGGCATACTAATGGCGCACTCTATAGTGATGCGCCATTACTATGAATATTAGGTTTTATTTTTTTTACTTTTCTGATTTTTGCACAGGTTACAAAATATATTATTTGGCAGAATATAGACAGTAGCACACAGCAACAGCAGATTCATCGAATACAATAGAAGATTAGTCTCCGAATACAATTCATCATATTAGTCTCCGAATTCAAAAGACCGAACAAAGATAAAACATTACAAGTCTCGAGACCGCGAGTATCGAGTTTGTCTTAACATTACAAGTCGATATCGATCATCTAAACTACCATCACATAGAAGAGAGCTGCGGTCATCACGATGAGCATCATCGTGATGAAACTGGTCTTCATCCGGTTCCTCCAATGCTCCCTCCTCTCTCCCGCTAGATAGCGGGCGTATCTAGATTCTGCCTCCGCCCTAGTGGTGTACCCTTTGTAACAGTTACCGCTGAAACGGTCAACCTGTCTCCGACACTCCTCCCAGTCGTCGTAGACTCCGGGAACCTTACCCTTGTACACGACATACGATGGCATCTCTATGCACAAGCCAAACAACAGACAATACATACATAAGCAATATATAAGTATGCAACAAAAGGATCAGAAGAGAAAAGCAAGACATTAATAGCACGACTCATGGTCCTACTAATAAATAGCATCGATTACATCTAAGTTGAACGACTATCCAAACCAAGGAGACATACAATTCACTAAAGTTTAATTACAACATGAGCCAATCAACGTTTCAGAACTACACATCACTACTTTCAACTCGACTCATGGACAGGAGCGTGGATGAAGCCGCCGTTTGTCGTGATGGTCATGAAATCGCGGGCATTGTCAGCCTGCATTTGTAGCATTCCGTCTATCTCAATGTAGGACAGTTGATATCTGAGGAAGAACTGCCCCGAGGTATGAAGGACATCTTGATGGATGATGTCCGCAAACTCCGACTGGATGCGAAAGAATTCTTGTCTGATGTCCGCGTCCTGGATTGTCGACAAGCTCGCGGCCCAATCTTTGAGATTATTTGGTAACAGAAGGTGATGATGGTCCCTTACGATTGCCCGCATGTGATGGAGGGCATAGTAGGAATCCTTCTGACTGCCAGGCGACTACTTGACACAGCAGAACGTCGTATTGTGGGCGAACACATGCTTGCCGTACTTACGAACTACCCTGGTGAAGGTGCCTCCAGATTTGGCGTAGCCGGGGAGAACATCATCAATAACTTTCTTGATATTTGTGTAGTCTATCTTGGAGTTACGGTTCGGGTCGAAATACGTGGCCATGGAATATTTCGAGATTAAGAGGATGAGTGTGCAATGTGTGTCACTACACAGAACACGGAATGTTAGAAAAAAAGAACGATCGAAATCTAAGAAATCATATGTTACGGGGCGGTTAAGGGATGACTTACTCGGCAAAGTAAGCCACAAGGAAGTTATCCTTATCGGGGTTTGCCAGAATGACGTCTTCGAGGTGTGAACTCGCGACTTGGCGGTCCCCAGCGCTGCTCAAGAGCTTGGCATGCATGTAGAAGGGGTCGACGATCACGATGTCCGGGGTCTTGTCTCTAATGATCCGCATCTCCATACTTAGCGAAAACAGCCGAACGAAGGTGTAGTGCAGCGGATGAAGGTTGAACATAGCAAAGATGTCATCAAACCGCAGGACGATCGTACCCCCGATGGCGCCATCCACAAAGCCCTTGCCCTCTGGCACCTTGGCCACGAAAACCGGGTATGCCACATCATTCTCTCTAAGACGCCGCTTCTCCAAAGAAAGAACACTGTCGTGCAGACTCCGCATAGCACCGATTGCAGCATTGAGCATATTTGTCGGTAGCATTGCCCTACCCGCCACATGCACCTCCTCGAGATATCCTTAGGTGAAGGTGGCCCGTCCTGAGCACGGATCGTACTCGGTGCCGGCTGGCTCGCACCTGCGGCCTTTTTAGTCTGCCGTTTCCGGCCCTTCTTCTTGATCTGCTGTAATGGGACCGAGTTCTGCTCACAGACCGCCTTCTTGAGCGTGTTGGGGCTGATAATATTTGGCACCTCCGCCATCTGAGGCTCGGTGAAGGCGGCAACTGGAGGCGTCTCCTGAGAACTGAACGCCAGACGACGCCTGTTGCAATTGGGTTTCTCCGCCGTACCAGCTAGATCGCGGTCGTCTTGTTTGGGTTCTTGAGAAGGAGATGAGATAAAGGAAAAGATGAGCAAAGGAAAGGCCAATGGATTTCATGAAGATTAGCACGAGACTTTATGGTTTGAGGACCGTATTTATGTGCCTAATGACCCAAGGATCAGGAAGTTAACACTTTAGGAAGCTCATGACTCAGCATACTCAATTCACCCTGGAAACACCAAGTTGTATTTAGATTTGAAGGAACGTTTCTGATGGACAGGTATGAAGAAGGATGATATGTCCATTTTGCATCATGCTTTTATATCGATATTTATTGCATTATGGACTGTAATTTCACTTTATGTCACAATACTTGTGGCTCCCGCAGAACTCGTCACCGTACCCATGTTCGACAAAGTACTTATCGACGTTGGTAAATGTACCATTGTCGTTGTTGTCGTCGTCCGGATCCTGTGCCATATGCATGTCCGGATCCTGTGCCATAGGGATGTCCGGCATGTCCGGTAGCGTTGCGGTGTTCTTGCCATGGCTTGGCGCCGGCACGACTGGCGGTCTTTGTTGTGGGGTGGTGTCCCCCGCCCCCAAACGAATCTGGCTCTTCGGCCAAAGCAGGGGCCAGCTTACGCAGGCGCTGAGGGTCATCTCATCTTCTTCGTCGGCCCCAGCGGGTCGAGTTGGAGGTAACAGCTCGTCGCAGCTTGGTAGCACCCGAACCACTTCAACCCTATACATTGTGGGTGGCATGGATTACTGTGGAACACGGGGTTGCCCGGTTGAACGATTCTGCCCTTGGCGACATCGACCAACTCGCCGCCCACGAAGTGCAGGAGAGTGCAAGGAACGTCGGCGGCGCCTTGCGAAAACATGTAGGGCGTCAGGGATGCCCAGTCAAAGGCAAGGAGATGATGTCCTCGGCCGAGAGGCTTAGTTACCGTGATGTCGTCGAGCTTGGCTAATGTCGAGGCACTGCCAACGGCGGGCGTGCAACTGACGGAGGGGCTGCTTGTTGCTGAGGTGCCGGCTAGCGTACACCCGGGTGCATTAAGCTCCAATGCCAGCATCGTAGACACCAATACCACTGCCGCCAGAGACACCAATGGCACCGCCGCTGTAGACACCAATACAGCCGCCGCCGGAGACACCAATGGCGCCGCCCGCGCGTTGTGCGAGTTGCTGGCCGTGAAGCTGGGAATCGGGGCGGCCCTTGTTGGCCACCCGCTATCCACATCGTTATCCCATGAATCAAGGTAGGCATAATGCCGGTGAGCGTCGATCCCAGTTGTTGTTGCACTTGCTCTTGGACCATCTCCGGAATCCGCGCCACTTGCACCTTGAGTGCTTCAACCTCGCGCGACTGGCTTTCCGAGTTGGTCTTTTTCTCCTTTCGCCCACCAGCGGCATAGTATGACGGCCATTTTGTGGACAAGCCTTTGCCGGCCACACGACCAGCTGACGTCGGCTTATTGAGCTTATCCCTGTTTTTCATTACGTTCAATGCTCTATTAAAAGGGGTGTCGAAAGGGGAGCTCTGAGACGACCCCGCGCTACTGCTTTCTTTATCCTGCGGAGGGAACATGAACCATTTAGAAATATTGCGGAATAATTAGAATGCAACCATATGGAGCTAATTACGCGGGGGTGTATTCCTTACCAGAACAAGCTCAAGCTCCTTGGTCTTCGGATCCGTGGTAAGCTCCTTTGTTACTGGGTCCTCCTTGTACTGGGCCCTGAGAAAGTTCCTGGTCTACTTGTCTCTGTATTTCTCGAAGCGGGGCGGTAGGCCTTGCTCGGCACACTCCGCGTCCTCCTTGCCCCATACAGGCTCCGCCACTCTGTAACCGCCGGGACCGAGTTGGTGGACCCCTATGTTCAACTGCCGCATTTCTTTCCCCCACTAACTTGATTCGGAGGTTGCGGGGCTCTTGCACTTGATCTTGAACTCCTTGTAGTCATCTTCGCTAATCAAAGGATATTTCGCCTTGATCTTCTTATAACTATCATCTTTGTCAATCATTGCCTTCACCGTGCTTTTCCATGTAGACAGGGCCGTGCTCATCGTCATGAGGGCAGCACCGTTCACTTTATTACCCGAGAGGCGTGTGTTTGCGAACTCAGCGGGGAACTTGTATCGTTCGTGCAACTTCGTGAAGAGGAGGCTGCGCAAATTCCCTCGGTCCTTATGCCTTAGGTTCTCGGTGTTGATCGAGGCGGTGCTCCAGAGAATGCACCCGAGCTGAATCGAATACCCCTTGACTATGTGTTTGGGCGCCGTCGGATGCCCATCGGAGTTCACTTCAGGAAATTCCTCCCTGACGGTGCCGAGCACGTTCGGGCGCCGGTCCTTCCGTTGCCTCTTCGGTTGGCTGCCATCTGTGCGTGCGCCGCCATCATCAGTGGTGGCATCCGCGGCGCCATCATCAGTGGTGTCATCCCCGACGCCACTAGGGTTTGTGTAGTCAGGATTGGTGTCTTCCTCCAACTCCTGGGACAGCTCCCAGAATTGCTTGCCGCCCGAACCGCCGGCCTCATCGTTGTGGGCCTTGTTTCGCTCTAAATAGGAGAAAAGTTTGGTCAAAGAAGTTGGTTATTGTCAAGGAACAAGATCATGGTCTCATCATTTAGGGTTTGTCGACACCGAGGCATCCTAAAAGCTAAGCTTTTATCATTTAGGGTTTGTCGATGCCGAGGCACCCTAAAAGCCTAAGCGTACATCATTTAGGTTCTCATCGACACCGAGGCACCCTATAGAAGCCAAGATAAGTTTTCATCATTTAGGGTTTATCGATGCCGAGGCACCCTAGGTTGGGCCTAATCACTTGGCACTAATCACTTGGCTCTATTGCCACCTATGTTGGGTTCATCATCTAGGGTTTATCGATGCTAAGGAGAATTCTAAGTTGGGCCTAATCACTTGGCTCTATTGCCACCTATGGTTTAATGCAACAAGAATGGCGGGGCAGTTGATCCTACTTAACTAAGTACTAAGATACCCCGGCCCATGCATTAGTCGCAATTTCCCCATATGTCCTATTTTTAGCAAAGTCATGCTAAAATTCACGGAAAATTTCAGCATGACCTTTGCTGAAAATAGGACATATGGAGTACCAGAATTTGCCGGAACGGAAGTTAATCGACATTCCGGCAAACTCAAGGGCCTCTCGGGGTACCTGCAAAATCATTATCCCCGCGTAATGAAGTCGCCAATGGGTCATTTCAGAAGATCACAAGTAGCATCGTCACAAGTACAACATCATCACAAGTACAGCATCAGCAATAGTGAATACAGGCATAACAGCAGCAGCAGAAGTTAAGAAAAAGTTGCAAAAGCTTGTAAAACTATACTTTGAAGTTGAAGCTTTTAAGAAGAAGAAAATCCAGCCGGGTAACTTTCCTCCTTAAATCACTACACTGTTGACTGTTCATTCACCAAATTTACCATACAAATAGGAGTACTGTACTAGAGTACTCTAACATCCAGATAACTCATGATGGCGCAAAAAGTTCAAATGGTGGTGAGTAGCTTAGCTTGGCATGTCTCAGACTCATTTGTGCACCGGTAACTACTTTTTTACAGCAACCAACAACAACACTGATCAAGGAGCTGCCTGCATATTTCTAAAAGAGAAGGAAAATTCTGTTTGCTCGTAAACTTGCCGGAGGCTACAAAACTAGTGTAAGTTATTGTTATTCTACACACACTTAGTTCCAATTCATGACCATTTCAAGTTAAATGTTCTTCCTGTCTGCCAGGCCCATCTAAGCATGTCCGTCCACTCAATGACTCTGCGAATACTTCTAATGGAGGAGAGGAGGAACAACAGAGGTGGCTACTCACATCTGCTTCTGGTGGGTGTTGAGGTAGGACTTCTCGTAGTACTCGGAGGCGGAGTAGAGCTACGGCCGCAGGTTCTTGAGCTCCTGCATCAAGACGGCCACCAGTACTAATGTGTTAACAAATTTTGGCCAGTATAAGTGTATAACCAAGACAAAGCTCCTGCTCTCTCAAACTGAATGTTACTGCTAAGCTTTGATTTCAGGTCAAGACGGTGCAGATAAAACAACTTAACCTTTTTCCTTTCATATATCACCAGTCATTGCATGTTTCACTGCTAACATGTTTAAACCAAAACATTTGCTCATCTGAAGCATTATCACAAACACCTATCATGCAAAATCCTTTCACAAGTAAACTTTAACATGCACCGGAAAAAATCGTGCAACAAGCATTCATCAGGAAATGGCCATCGTTATATTCTCACAATACCCAATCTAGCGCACGTACTCATCCAATGCAAAAATCAGGGGAAAAATGAATAGACAGAGGATGCAAGAGGAAGGAGGGAGGGGGTGAGGGAAGAGGGAGGAGGTAGAAGGGGGGACGTAGGAGTGGTGGCTACCTGCCTATGGATTGGTCGCCGGCGTAGCTCCGGGAGGAGGCGTTGCTAGGCGGGAGGCGCTGCTGGTGGGAGCGGCTGCTCGACGGAGGGAGGCGCTGCTAGGTTCCTGTGCCGGCTGCGGGGCAGCGGAGGCTTCGGACGGCTGGGTGCGCCGCGGCGTCGGGCTGGCAGTCGTGGCGGCAGGCCGTCGGCGGCGAGGACCGAGACGGCGAGGCGGGGCGTGGGGGTTGTCAGAGCGGAAGGAGGGGGCGTGAGGGTGTGGCGAGGGGGGGAAGTGGATCTGGCGAGGGAGGGACGAAGGGATTGGGCGAATAAGCTAGGGGGAAGATTACTAATGGCGCACCCCCTGGCGGTGTGCCATTAGTATGTTTTTTGATAGCAATGGCGCACCCCCGAGCGGTGCGCCATAAGTAATCTTTTTTTAGATAGTAATGGCGCACCAGCCAGCGGTGCGCCATAAGTAATTTTATTATTATTTTTTGTTGCATCTAATATTTTTTTAGAAAATGAATATGAATATGAAACAGTAATAATTTTGTATAAAAACAATAATAATTTTTTAAAAAATATCATCAAATTTGTTATTTGAAAATATTTATGAATATAAAAAAATATCATCAAATTTGTTATTTGAAAATACAATCAAATTTGTTATTTGAAAATATAATCAAATTTGTTTTTTTGGATTTTTAGTTACATTCATTTGTGACGGTGGAGC
>NC_041382.1:142083771-142095102 GCF_002162155.2 Triticum dicoccoides | reverse complement strand
GCGGGGGTGTCCTCGGCGGCGGTGGAGCGGGGGAGGGTGCGGTAGGTCATCGGCGCCGGTGGAGCGAGGGAGAGGGTGCGGGCCCGGGGGTCGGCGACGGTGGTGGAGCGGGGGGAGGGTGCGGGGGGTGCTAATGGCGCACTACAGAGACATGCGCCATTAGTAACCCAACATACTAATGGCGCACCACACAGACATGCGCCATTAGTAGTTTTGCAAAAAAGTAAAAATAATAATTTCTATACTAATGGCGCACCGTGGCACAGTGCGCCATTACTAGTTTAAAGTAGTAATGGCGCACTATGCAATGGTGCGCCATTAATAGTTTTGCAAAAAAGTAAAAAAAATACAGTACTGGCGCACTCTATGGCTGGTGCGCCATTAGTAGTTCTAACTACTAATGGCGCACTCTGCCCGGATGCGCCATTAGTATGTTTGAAAAAATGAAAAAAAACATTTTGTTACTAGTGGCGCACCGTGTACCTGGTGCGCCATTAGTGTCTTCCACACTAATGGCGCACCAACAGATGGTGCGCCATTAGTATATAGTAATGGCGCACCACATGTCTAGTGCGCCATTAGTGTCAATTCCATCTATAGCCCTTTTCCAAGTAGTGACATAGCATGGAGCAATCTAAAATTATAGATACGTTGGAGACGAATCAACATGGCAAGGGCAGATCCAAGAATGAGGTGAGCACACGTGCGAAGGGCCACCAAAGGATTTGGGGGGAGTCATGAGGGAAATGTGTGTTCTCGCTTGCTACTTGTGATAAGCATTGGTATAAATTCGTAAGCCGGGTCGGCTGATACGCTTTAAAAAGGTTCCTGTTCTATATATATATTCCTTTGCTAGTTTTTCTCTTTTGATGTCGCAAAGTTGAAACCAAGAAATATCTGTTATGTTCCTGATGTTTCCGAACACTTCCAATAAAACCCTCTCGTAGAAGTATTTTAACAAGGATGATGTAGTATAGTAGTAGATAGTATTTCACTCAGTTAAGAACCAAGTTTTGCCGAACCAGTAGGAGATTCACGCAAACAAACGTCAACAGTAACTGCACACACATATAACAAATACTTGCACCCAACGCGGGCAAACGGGTTGTTAATCCCCATGTACTCGTTAATTGCAAGGATTAATTATGGTAGTGATAGATAGATAAATTGCAAAGTAAAATAAAAGAAAATAAATTGCAACAAGTAATTTAGGGTTTTAGTAAATATGAAGTAAATGGACCCGGGGACTATAGCGTTCACTAGAGGCATCTCTCTCTAACCATACTAACGGTGATTAGACAAATTACTATTGGGCAATTGGTAGAAAAGTTTATAGTTATGACAATATTCATGGCATGGTCAATATATAGGCATTACGTCCGAGACAAGTAGACCGTTATTCTTACTAAATCTACTAGTGGTACTCCACCCCTCGATTGCTATCCAACATGCATCTTGAGGTATTAAGTTCATTAGAAATAGAGTAATGCTTGAAGCATGATGACATAAAGTAGACAAAGTAGAATCAATCAGTTTGATTTAACCCCGTTGTTTTACCCTTAGTAGCAACAATACAGATATGGCGTTACAACTCCTCCTATCATAGTGTAAGGATACCGCATGATTGAACTTACTACCAAGCACCTCCCCTGCTAAAGATAAATCAATCTAATTGGCCAAAGAAGATAGATAGATCGGAGAGAAATACAAGGCTATAAAATCCCACATAGTGATATCTCAGAAAAGACTCAATACTTTCAATGAATAATCTGATCATAACCTATAATTCATCAGATCCTAAGAACCACACCGCAAATATTACATCGAGTAGATCTCCAAAGAGATCATTGTGTTAAAAATCAATGAGAGAGAGAGAGCCATAATGCCATATAGCTACTGCTATTGACCCATAGGCCTTGTGGGAATTACTCACACATCATCATGGATGCAGTAAGGTTGATGAAGATGGCGTCCATGATCGATTCCCCCTTCGGCAGAGTACTGATGGAGGCCTCCAGATGGGATCGCGAAACAATAGAGGCTTGCGGCGAAAAATTGTTTCAGGTCTCGCTCTGGTGGCTTCTGAATTTATGGGAATTTATAGGCCTGGAATTAGGTCAAACGAAGCTACGTGGGGCCCGCAAGCTCAGGTGGCATGCCCCTCGGGGGAGCGATGTGCTGTGTGACCTTGTGGCTCTCCCGTAGATGTTCTGGCCTCCCCTGAAGCTTCTAGGATCTCTCTTGGTCCCGAAAAATCATCGTAAAGTTTCATTGTGTTTGGACTTTGTTTGGTAAGGTTTTTCCATGAAACAAAGAACTAGGTAAAAACAGAAACTGGCACTGGGCACTGATTTAATAGGTTAGTTCCCAAATATGATATAAAATGGCATATAACGCGAGAGCAGCATTTTGGCTCTGAGGCTCACATGAGCCCAGGAGTAAGTAAAAAATTGTTAAAAATATTAAATAAATTCTAAAAATTCCAATTGTTTTGTGGAAAAAGATGACCTAGTGCGTGATGTACATGCCTAATTTCAGAGCATTTTGATGTCTGAGAGGATCTTAGAAAAAAGAAAAATTTGAGGTCTATGAAAAAGTTCACTATTTTTGGATTGCTTAGAGCTAAATTTTTTGCTAAGAGCTACTGAGATATCCGAACGATTTGAAATTTGGCATGCACCTCACGCATTCCATCATCTTACATGCAAAAACAGATTTTTTGAAAAAATTTAGCATTTGTTTTGAATTTATATTCATCTTGTGTAGATGAGCCCAAGCTTTGAATAGGATATCCAATATAAAGCATATAAGGTTGATAATATAATAGCATTAAACAATCAAAAGTTATAGATACCTTGGAGACATGTCAGCATCCCCAAGTTTAATTCATGCTTGTCCTTGAGAAGGTGAATGATAAAAAAATTATGTTGAATGCTACCTAACATGTCTTAATCATGTAATCTTTCAGGTATGGATGTTAAGAAATGATGACTCAATAGATATCGAAATAATAATATAAAAGAATGCTAGAAAATAATCATTACTCCTCAAAATATCTATGTCAATGAATGCTATTCCTACTCATTTAATAATGTAAGCATGGCATAACTCGGTCTTCCTAGCACAAAGTATAAATCATGAACATGTTAGTGGCAAACCAAGCAATTGTATCATACTTTTTCTCGCCATAGCATTTTCAACTCCACTCAATACTTGAGCGTGAGCCATGGACTTAGCACTTTGGATGGCAAAGAGAATGATGGTAGGGGTTTACAAGGGAATACAAAAAATGAGAAAGTCCCGCATCAACTTGGTGGGTCGTTAGGCAATGGAGAGGCCTTTCAATGGATATTGATGCGAGGAGTAGGGATTGCCATGCGATGAATGCACTAGAGCTATAAGTGTATGAAAGCTCACTACTGAAACTAAGTGGGGGATGCATCCAACTTACTTGCTCATGAAGACCTCGGGTATTTGAGGAAGCCCGTCATCGGAATCATGGAGACTCACTATATGAAGAGCATGGTGCTACTTTGAAGCACAAGTGTGGTAAAGAATAGTACACTACAAAATTTGCTCTATTTTGTGACGGTTCACTTGTGTCACGTATAACCCTTTTTTGTCGCAGAAAATACCCCCGTGATGTTTTCCGGCCGTCACTCGTCACCGAAGCGTCATCATGGAAAATAAATTTTGACGGTACCACTTCTACCGTCACACAAGATCGCATTTCAGGTGACAAGCCAAATAATGTCACCGGTTGACGTTTTCGTTGACGGACCAGAATGTCACCTATGATGGCCCAATCTGTCGTCTCAAATCATTTTGGCGACGATAATCCTGTCACTGGTGATCGGTCCAAGGGGTTGACCTGTCAAAGATTCAGACAGGTGGGGCCAACAGTTGCTGAGGTGGCTTCTTCCATGTGGGTCCTGAGTGGGTTTTATTGCCGATCGTCCCATTAGTAATAACTAGGCATCAGTTTTGACCAGTCAAAGATATTGACATATGGGCCCAGAAGATGTCGGCGTGGCTACATACATGTGGGACCGGACAATGCCGACGTGGCTGCTTACATGAGGGTCCAGACGGTGCTGATGTGGCTGCTTACAAGAAGGGACACAAATGTGGTGACGTTTACAACTTCCGTCACCAGTACCGTCACAGGTTCTATTATAGCGTCAAAAATGTGCAGACCTGATTTCGTAGGCCAATTTGAATTTGAATTAGAGAAAATTTGAAATTTAACATTGCCATCACAACTTTTATTATAATAACAATGGGACTTGACATCTCTCACAAAAATGATCAACATGTTAAAATGAGCACCCAAATGACATATTATCAAGCATTACTAATAAGACACTAGACACGACATCATGATGAACAGTAGTGCACCATCATTTTTTGACGAGTTGTGACACGGTCTACTACGAAGACTGCGATGACTTCCTTAAGAGATGACTAAGAATTCCCTCCATTTCTTGTTGCTTTTTTCCAAAGCCTCTAGTTTTTCTCTCCTGGTCCATCTTCATAACTTCTACTTCTAGTTGTTGTTTCCTTTTGACCTCTTTGATTTCCTGCCATGTGCTCTAAGTAGGACATTCAGATCTTCTGCAAATGTAGCATTTGCATGTTTTGTGTCGGTTGTTTGTGCTATAATCTTTGCTTCTAGCTCACGGATGCATTGTTCAGAGGATACATTATGTGATGAGACACCAAAGCTTGAAAGTATCATGGTGGAGGCACTACAACAAAAATACAATTCTGTGATGATACGTGTTTGTCACAGTAGGTCACGTTTTTTGTCATGCATGCACATCCATGACAATTTTATGACAGAATCAAGATAGTCATACCTGCGCTGTCGTAGAAGTGTTCCATGACATTACCAAAATTATCATCATGGAAGTGTCCACTTCCATGACGTTAAATCACGTGTCACAGAAGTGCTTTCGTCAAGGGTGACCGACACGTGGCATCCACCGTAACGGAACGTCGTTAAGCTATCGGGTCCGGTTTTGGATCCGATAACCCGTTAACAGCCCCGACCAATGGGGATTTTCCACGTGTAAAATCATCATTGGCTAGAGGGAACACGTGTAGGCTCGCCGTTGGGACAGATATCATCCACTCATTGGACCCAAAGCACCTATGATACGTCAACACGTGGCACGGCCCAACAGAGGCCCATTCCTGTGAAAAGGATGGCCCGTTTGACTTGGTCAAAAGGTGGCAGGCCGGCCCACGGCAAGCCTGTTAATGGCATGTTCGCATATAGCCCGTTTACAGCCCGCTAACCCAGGGCCCGTTTACGGCCTATCCGAATTAGGCCCAGTAGCGTCATCTGGGCCATCCAATATAATTCCAACCCATTTTAACTTCCGGCCCATGTATGGCCCATGACGTCTTTCGGCCCATATATATGAGGCCCTTAGTAACCCTCGGCCCATTAACGACCCGTGGTAAAACTGGCCCGTAATGAACAGTGTATCACTTTATACCCATTAATGGATCATTATTTCGTTGGGCCGTTTCCAGCCCATTTTATCTTTTGGCCTTCTCAGGGCCCATTTATTCTTGGGCTCATTTCTAGCATTCGTTTATTTTTGGCCCGTTACTGTCATTTTCTACTTGTGGGCCAAATTCAGCCCATGGTTACAGTCGGCCCGTTTGAGGCCCGTTAATATGTTGGACCGTTTTCATAGTGTCATCAAATATGGCCGATTAACGATGGCCCATTATGGTCAGCCCATGAACGGACGATTTCAACTCTAGCCCGTTTATGGCCCCTTATATGGCCCGTACAAGGCCCATAGATGAGACGGCCCGTAGAAGGCCCATGGATCCTACAGGACGTAGAAGGCCCATTGATCCGATGGCCCATAGAAGGCCCATTGATCCAACGGCCTATAGAAGGCCCATTGATCCGACGGCCCATAGAAGGCCCACGGATCCGACAGCCCATAGAAGGCCATGGATCGTCCATCACGTAGATGGCCCATGGATTGTACGGCCTGTGGACGGCCATGGTCACTACAACGTTTGGGAGAGTTGGCCCTCGTTTGAACGATATAGCATATTCAAAGAATTATTCTACTGTATACTATCACCTCTAAAAAGCATACACTATACAATAAAGAGACTAAGGCATAGAAACGTAGAATAATCCTACACTATACAATAAAGAAATTATAGCCGATTATACCCACTAGGCATTATGGTTTGGCACTAGTGATAATAAAGCATACACAAATAGCAAATTACATACACTGGGCAAATACAGCTCATACATCATGGACGCGCATCAACATAACTTACCATTTGAACTATAATCTCTTCAGAAAATAGGATTGGCCGGATTTAGATAGCACAAATTTCAGTCTGCAAAATCTCCAATTCCTTCATTGTTACCTTGGTGTCTTGTTTCATTTTTTGACTCCTGCATCTAATACCTGCATGTCCAGTCTCAACTTGTTGATTGTATGTTCAGAATCATGTACACGTTGTCTTGCCACCTCTAGTTGAGGCTCGAGAACATCAACACATTCCAATTTCAATCCATAATCATTCAGTAAAGGCCATGCCGCACTACTCGCAGATCTTTGTGTTGATGTCACTTCATCCTGAAATGTTTCTATAAGTACACATGACTAGGGCAAAAATATAGTTACAATAGTGAAGCGAGCAAGACAGGCTATTTTATACATGGCAAAACAGGACTAACAATAATGTTACACGTCATGAAGCATAAGCAGGTGATATTTTAAAAATTATAAAAAAGGTGGTATGTGCAGCCTGCATACAGAAATCTCTCTTAGCTCACCAGAGGAGCATGATGTTGGGGCCCAATCCAAAACACAGACAAGTTACAAATTTACACAGCACGTTGCGTAGAAGTAAGCAAGTAGTTGGCCATTCTGTAGCTCAACTAAAGTCTTAGGGAGCATAATGAACAGCAGAGGATTTCATACAAACATACTACAACAAGCAAAACTATGCAATCATTAGCCTAGTATAAACTAGATTGTGAGCGTCATTCAATAATAGTTGGATAATAGACTTCAAAGCTCCAGGCACACTTCGGCAGAGTAATTAAATGGTAAGGCCTTTAATTATGTCAACTAATAGTTATACAAGTACCCAACATCAGGCATCTCATTAACTGAGGACAAATAAAGCAATTGAAAAGAGCAAATTAACTATGCGTGAAACAAAAAGGAATTGAACTGTTGAGTTAGATAAAGTGACTTACCTTAACAGGTTGAAGAGGCTCAGCGCAACTCCTACTTCTCTTGCAAGGCTCCTTCCTAACATCTTGTACTTGGAAATCCTCAATCTTATCTTCATTGCACCCCCTCTGCAAGGTGACACAAACTAGTTACTTGTCTCCTTGGAAGATAAATATGCATACTTTCCAGTCTGTGAACACAAAAGGATGAGATTATAACAAAACAAGACCACATAATGAAACATGCCTCATCTCTTGCACTTGCACACAATGAAATGAGCATTTACTATGTCTGCACTATGTAAAAACTAGGCATACCTTCGAACTGGATCTCCAGGTACTCTTGGAGAGCCAACTTTAGTGTACTACCAAACCTTTATGTCACCTATGAGTTAGAAAAGGCCCCACTACAATAGCCCTTAGTGTTTAAATCGTCGACAAGCTTTGTTAGAGTGTTAGGTCAAGAACAGCAAGTAATCAAAGCAAATAGTCCTAGTATGGCTGCCTGATGCAAACAAGCAATTGAACAGATGTGTGAGAAAATATTACATATCCAGAAAAGAAGCAAAGAAGGAGGCTTAAAGATCATCACTTGACTGAACAGATTTAGGGGGCATTTAAACATCATGTGCAACGTATGAACTAACATAAACATTGCATATTCCAGATTCTACAATGGAATGCACATGTATTAGGTTATGCCATGTATGATGATGCCTAAATGTACACTATAGCAGGCAGGAGTGATTCATCATTCCACACACAATTGAATTGCAGGTTAAGAGCCAGTTCTATTCCGCCTTTTCAAGGATTATTGTCAAAATAAGCCATAAAAGGTGTAAAGAAGTCATTTTTGAGTTATGGGCTTGGGCTTAACTAATTTCGCTTTGGAGGGGGTGTTTTGGGTAGAACCTCACTAAAAATTGAAGGGAAGTGGAATAGTGAAATGACTCTGTTGTCTGCCTATATTACACTCAAAATGCAACCAGTGATGCCCGCGTCACACCTCACCCTCAAGTAAAAACAAACACGCAAGCGTTCATTGCCCTGCCCGCTTGCATCTCCTATCCCCTTTCCCTCTACCTCGATACCCTGCCTGCAGCACTAGGGTTCCTCCAGCAAGCCGTCGCCACTGGTCCCATCTGGCCTGGTCCTCGACGATGCTCTATCTAGCTAGGCTACATGGCCGGCAGGTAGGGGCAAATCTCCCTGGCTGCTCCTCCCTCTGGTGCCGCCCCTCATTCTCATGGTCTCTAGTAGCTACTCCATTGTGATTCGTCCAACGCACTACTCCGGCAGGCGCTGCACAACTACGGCTGATGCCACACTACGGCAGAAGGCACCTTATTCCCCCTCCCCACCTCCCAGGTCGTGGCCGTGAGGTGCTGTTGAAGGATGAGCTCATCCAACAAGGTGAGGATCTCCTCTGTTTTTTTTGCCAAATTTTCATTCTGATCCACTATACGATGAATTGCTATGAGCTGCTTCTGCTGCTGCTATATGATGCATTGCTATGAGCTGCTCCTGCTACTACTATATGATGCATTGCTATGAGCTGTTGCTGCTATATTGTGACGCCCCCGATTCAATCGTACACTAATCATGCACGCAAATGTGTACGATCAAGATCAGGGACTCACGGGAAGATATCACAACACAACTCTACAAATAAAATAAGTCATACAAGCATCATAATACAAGTCAGGGGCCTCGAGGGCTCGAATACAAGTGCTCGATCATAGACGAGTGAGCGGAAGCAACAAAACCTTAGTACAGACATAAGTTAAACAAGTTTGCCTTAAGAAGGCTAGCACAAATTGGGATACAGATCGAAAGAGGCGTAGGCCTCCTGCCTGGGATCCTCCTAACTACTCCTGGTCGTCGTCAGCGGCCTGCACGTAGTAGTAGGCACCTCCAGTGTAGTAGGAATCATCGTCGACGGTGGCGTCTGGCTCCTGGACTCCAGCATCTGGTTGCGACAACCAGAAAGAAAGGAAAGGGGGAAAAGGGGGGAGAAAGCAACCGTGAGTACTCATCCAAAGTACTCTCAAGCAAGGAACTACACTACATATGCATGGGTATATGTGTAAGGAGGCCATATCAGTGGACTGAACTGCAGAATGCCAGAATAAGAGGGGGATAGCTAATCCTGTCGAAGACTACGCTTCTGGCAGCCTCCGTCTTGCAACAGGTAGAAGAGGGTAGATTGAAGTCCTCCAAGTAGCATCTCCAAGTAGCATCTCCAGTAGCATCGCATAGCATAGACCTACCCGGCGATCCTCTCCTCGTCGCCCTGTTAGAGAGCGATCACCGGGTTGTATCTGGCACTTGGAAGGGTGTGTTTTATTAAGTATCCGGTTCTAGTTGTCATAAGGTCAAGGTACAACTCCAAGTCGTCCTGTTACCGAAGATCACGGCTATTCGAATAGATTAACTTCCCTGCAGGGGTGCACCAACTTACCCAACACGCTTGATCCCATTTGGCCGGACACACTTTCCCGGGGTCATGCCCGGCCGCGAAAGATCAACACGTCGCAGCCCCACCTAGGCTCAACAGAGAGGCCAGCACGCCGGTCTAAACCTAAGCGCATAGGGGTCTGGGCCCATCGCCCATAGCACACCTGCACATTGCGTACGCGGCCGAAAGCAGAACAAGCCCCCTTAATACAAGAGCAGGCTGACGTTCCAATCCGACGCGTGCCACTCAGTCGCTGGCGTCAGGAAGTGCTTCGGCTGATACCACGACGCCGAGTGCCCATATCTTTCCCACGTAGTTGGTTAGTGCGTATAGGTTCGTAGCCAACTCAGATCAAATATCAAGATCTCGTTAAGCGTGTTAAGTATCCGCGAACACCGAACAGGGCCAGGCCCACCTCTCTCCTAGGCGGTCTCAACCTGCCCTGTTGCTCCGCCGCAAAGATCCACTCGCGGGTGCTCCACCAGCCGACCCGACTTTAGTCTCCACATGTATCATGTATAAAGTATATAGTATATACCCGTGATCACCTCCCGAGTGATCACGGCCCGATAGTATAGCGCGGCTGACGGACAAGAATGTAGGGCCACAGATGAATATACTAGCATCCTATACTAAGCATATAGGATTGCAGGTAAAGGTAACAACAGTAGTATCAAGGACAGGCTATGCATCAGGATAGGTATAACAAAAAGCAGTAACATGCTACACTACTCTAATGCAAGCAGTATAGAGTAGAATAGGCGATATCTGGTGATCAAGGGGGGGGCTTGCCTGGTTGCTCTGGCAAGAGAGAGAGGTTGTCAACTCCGTAGTCAAACTGGGCAGCAGCAGCGTCGGTCTCGTAGTCTACCGGAGAGAAGAGGGGGAAGAAACAATGAATACCATGTAAACAGATGCATATCGATGCAGGACAAGACAAGTAACGATGCTTGGCGTGCCCTAACGTGGTATGAGGAGGTACCGGTTAAGGGGGGAAACATCCGGGAAAGTATTCCCGGTGTTCCGCCTTTTCTGACAGATGAACCGGAGGGGGAAAGTTGCGGGTTTGATATGTTAGGGGTGTGTGGTGGACGAACGGGCTGCGTATCCGGGTTCGTCTTGTCGTTCTGAGCAACTTTCATGTTGAAAATATTTTAATCCGAGTTACAGATTACAAGATATGATTTTCTAAAGATTTTATTAATTTCTAGAATTTAGTTAAGTATTTAATTAATTCAGAAAACAGATTAATGACATCAGCATGACGTCACGATGACATCAGCAGTCAACTGAGTTGACTTGGTCAACCTGACATGTGGGTCCAGGGGGCCCCACCTGTCATTCTCTATTTAGGTTAATTAGGGTTTAGGTTAAATAGTTAGCTTAATTAACTGTTTAGTTTAATTAACCAGAATTTATTAAGTCTATTAGTTAGTTAATTAATTAATTAATTAATTATTTTCATTATTTATTATTATTATTATTATTATTATTTTAAATTCTTTTTTTTATTAAAACATTATGGGGCATGGGCCCCTGTGGTCAGTGGCCCATGAGGCTAAACGGGCGTGCGGGTGCGGGCGCTCGCCCGAACGGGCCGCGGGCAAGGCCGTGGCCGGCGGCGCGGCGCCGGCAAGGGGAA